>NW_020952487.1:1871192-1942777 GCF_900497805.2 Vombatus ursinus
TTTGAAGCTACTCCTATTTCCCCATTCTCATCAAAGGACAAAAGTTAATGGTCAGGTAATTTAAAAAAAAAGGATCTCTCAGAAATAGCTGCTAATTTCTCTCAGAAAATATGTACAATAATTGTTGGGTTTTTGAGAAAGACACAAGATTCTCAGAACTAAGAAAAATTGCAAGTAAAAGTATCTTCAATTATACATGACAAGGGGGATGTTTTCCACAAAGAACTCTGGAAATTGTGTAGTTAATTCCAGGATTCTCTCTTTTCCTATTTGGAGGTGATAGCCTGGGTTGGTTCAGTAAAAAGATTTAATGTCATCTTTTGGTTGATGCTAGTTATGTCTGCTAAGAATGTATGTGTGAAGGTCAGAGGACAGGGAATCTAACTCCGAGGAAGGACTTTTTATCAGCTTTTTTTCCCCTTACAATTACTAAGTAATTATTTTCAGTACTCAGTTGTTTCCCATCTTCAGTCAATTGTCCTTCATAATACAAGGGAATAAGCTTCCTTAGGAGACCCCAATTTGCTATGGATTGTATTTGGTCATTATATAATATTTCCCACAATGATCCCTAAATTATATTTCCTGAGTCTGAAGGATTAAAGCTTGTCTTTTCCAGCTAGGATCTGATACATTTTTTTCTAAACTGACAAGAGTCTTTCCAATTTCTCTTTACAAATCCAGCTTACTCCCACCATTGTTTGCCTTTACTTCTGATCATAGTCTGCTAAACAGAGATAGAGGAAATCACAAAACCGTGCTGACTGGATCCACTACAAATTTAAGTTATCTAAACTTCACTGTGCTCTCTTTGCAGCTAGGCAAACATTCTATTTCTCTTTTATTCACTATCCCATTCATTGCAGAGGTTGTTCCATACCTTCAAGATTTCTATAACTCTACACTCTAAGCAGAAAACCTCAATCCACATTTCACTGAAAATATCAAGACTATTCACCAAGAACTCTTTAATATCCCCTTCACATTTCACATCATTCAGACATCTTCTTCCATTTTATCCTCCTTCACTCCAAGTTCAGATGAAGAGATGGCTCCTCTTCTTGCCAAGGCAGACTCCTCTACCTGTGCCCTTGATCCTATCCCCTTCTAACTTTTGTAGCAAATTGCCCCCACCACCATTCCCACTTCTTCCTTATTACCTCCAAACAATCCCATGTCTCTCTCACTTTTAAAAAACAAAAAACAACTCATTTGATCCACTATTTCTGCTAGTTATCATTCCTATATCTCTCTTCCTCTTAATGGATAAGCTTCTTGAAAAGCAGTCTACAATCAGTGTTTTCACTTCCTCTCTTATCCATTTCTTCTAAACCCTTGGCAATCTCACTTTTGACCTCATTGTTTAACTTGTTTAACTGGAACTGCCCTTTCTAAAGTTATCAGCCAAATCTTAATTGCCAAATTTAATGGCTTTTCTAATTCCTGATCCTCCTTGACCTCTCTGCAGCATCTAACATTTCAATCACCTCCTTTTTTTAATTAATTAATTATTTTTTTTTTAGTTTTCATCATTTATTTCCATAAGCTGTTGAGCTTTAAATTTTCTCACCCTCTCTCCCTCCTCCCTCCCCAAGACAGTATACAATCTGATATAGGCTCTCTCTCTATATATATTCCTATTAAACATATTTTCACATTAGTCATATTGCAAAGAAGAATTAGAACCAGTAGAAGGAACCACAAGAAAGAAGAAATAAAACAAAACGGGAGAAAGAAAGAGCAAATAGTATGCTTCAATCTGCATTCAAACTCCGTAGTTCTTTCTCTGGATATGGATTGCAATTTCCACCATGAGACTTTTGGAGATGTCTTAGATCCTTGCATTGCTGAGAAGAGCTAAGTCTATCAAAGTTAGTCATTACACAACATGGCTGTTATTGTGCACAATGTTCTCCTCGCTTCACTCAGAATCAGTCCATACAAGTCTTTCCAGGTTTTTCTGAAGTATGTTTGTTCATATTTCTTATAGCACAATACTATTTCATTATATTCTTATGCCACAACTTGTTCAGCCATTCCCGAATTGATGGGCAATTCCTCAATTTCCAATTCTTTGCTACCACAAAAAGAGCTGCTATAAATATTTTTGTACACGTGGGTCCTTTTACCATTTTTATGATCTCTTTGGTAATCACTACATTCTTCTAGATCCTCTGCTTTCCTTAAGTTTTCACAGCATTGTTCTCTCCTTGATCTTCTCATATCTGTCTAACCACTCTTTCTCGGTATTTTTTGAAGATTCTTCATCCATTTCTCATTTTCTAATCATGGATATCTCCCAAGGCTTGTTCATGGCCCCGCTTCTTATTTAGCTTACTTTATGAGTTTATGAACTCCAATAGGTTCAATTGTTTTCTTTATACAGATTATTCCTAAATCTATATATCAATTCCTAATCTCTCTGCTAAAGTGCAATAATACATCTCCAATTACCTCTTGTATTGAATGAGAAATTTAATGCCCTATGGGTATCTCAAACTCAATATATCCAAAACAGAACTCCTTATTTTCCCCAAAAATAACCTCCCCTATTCTGATATTCCCTACTGTTGTCAAGGGTATAATCATTCTCCCAATCATACAAACCCTCAACTTCAGTATTATTCTTGACTCCTCACTCTCACCCCAATATACATTCCATTACTAAATATCATTTCTATGTTCACATTATCTCTCTTGTATGTCCCCTCTTCCATTCACATAGCCATAACCCTCTTGACTGGGCTACTGTAATAGCCTTCTACCTGCTATCCCTGCCTCAGCTACCAAAGTGATTTTTCTAAAACATGAGTTTGACCAAGTCACTCCCCTTCCCCACAGTGAGTTCAGGCCATTCCCTATCATATCCAGGATCAAATATAAAGTCCTCCATTTTTCATTTAAAACTCTTTATAATGCAGTCCCTTGCAGCCTCCTTACACCTTTCTCTGTACACTCTGTAATCTAGCTACACTGTCTGACTTGTAATTACTTAGAAATGACTCTCTAGCTCCCATCTCTGGGCCTTTGTACTGAGTATTCTCCATGCCTGGAATGCTTTCCCCCTTCACCTCAACCACTAGCTTCCATCAGGACTCAAATCAAATCCTATTATCTGCAAGAGGGTTTTTCTGGTTCTTCTCCATCCCCCACACTAATACCTTCCCTTTTCAGATTACTTTCATGTTGTCTGTTTATATATTCTTTGGACCAAGTTATTTACTTGTTTTCTCCACTATTAAAATGTGAGGTTTTTTTAGGGTAGGGACTGTTTGTTGTTGTTGTTTTTACTTTCCTTTCTATCCTCAGCCTTTAGCACATTGCCTGACACATGGTAAGCACTAAATGAATACTTGCTGATGAACTTAGCAACTGGAATTCAATTCCTACAAATCCATAGAGAGAAACACACTCACCATACTTACCTTTCTGATATTGCTTCATGTCTTAGTGGGAAGTCTAATCTTAGCTGTTCTTGGTATGACTCAAAGCTGAGCAGGAATGTGTCAGTGGATAAATGTATGTGGACTTGTAGACCCACTCTGCCTCATGCAGCCACAACTTTTCATTCACAAATAGCCTTGGAAATGGACAGAGCTCTGCAAGTTTCACACCTCCTAGAACACCCAAGCTCCCTGCCACAGCACTCTTCTCCATTTATCAACTAACTCTAAACTTATATTTGAATCAGAGATGCTATTCCATTTTCAATGTATGAAATATTTGCATAAGCTCAAGCAAAAACAGGGTGATTATAAAAGCTGGTTCAGTGAAGAGGTTTGGGGTAGGATGCCATGTTCCTTTTTGCTCAGGTTATTTGTGCTGATCATTTTAGTCTCTCTCTAGTTTGATCTCTGGCAGAAATAGCCCATCCTTACCCTATTTACAGACACCATTGCAGTGAGAATCTGTAATAGTCATGTTTCATCTTCTATAGATGATACCACCACTTTGTTACACTCTCTGTCTACTAAGTCTGTTTCTGTAATCTTAAGATCAAAGGACAAAGAACGGGATTTTAGAATCTCTGCCTGGATTATGGCAGGACTGACCTGCTTGGGCAGGGACACACTTTTCCCTCCAAATGATACATTAACAACTGTAGATATTTGTTTTATCTCTTCAATCAGCTGTAGATGCATGGGGATCAATTGAGGGTACAAATAATAGGGCCCTTGGAGGCCCAAGTTTTAGAGCCACTAATGAATCTCCAATGTGATCAACTTTGGCAAAAGATTTTCAATAGACAGCCTTGGGGCCAGTGCCTCCAGAGACTGGAAGATGAAACAATAGCATTAGTCACAGGCTGGATGTGCAGCAGTAAGAAACAGATGTTGGATCAAGAGGCTGACATCTCATTTTTCTTCCCTACATTGTTTAAGAAAGAAGTTCTCAATCTGATTTCAATGACCCTCCCCCAAGGGGTCCATGGACAGATTTCAGGGCTCCATTTACTTGGATGAGAAAAAAATCATAGTTTTATTCATACTTGCCTCTAACTAATTTGACATTTCTTTCAATTAAGAACATAGATGACAAAAATTATCCTGAAAGGGGCTCCAAAGGCTTCACCAGATTGAAAGGAGTTCACTGCACATAAAAATGTTTAAAAATCCCTCTTCTAAAAGATTTAGTCTGAAGTCCAGGAAGAAGCTAGTGAGGTTTCCCTGAGACATGATTGAGGGGGGAGGCAGCAGAAATATTAAACTCTATTTTTCTTTAGGATCTTGATGTTCTCTCCTCTCATCCTCTGTTACAGGGAATTCTCTTCCTCATACCTTTTTTCATGTTCTTAGATTTTCTTCTGATGCCTTAATAGTAAGGACAGAGTTTTAAATCCAGTCCTTTCCCACTGTTCCTCATAAAATTCCTGGTCAGATGCTGCCAAAGTTGGACAGACAGTCAAGAAATACCACAGAATTAACTGAAAATGTTATTAAACGTTTCCAACATTTAGAACTTTTGTGGACTCAATCACATAAACTGATTTTGGTCACTCCCTAAATGATGTCAACTTCCATTTTACCCTCTAATCAGGTTCTGTTCTACTCTATAGAGATTACTGGGCAACAAAAAACCATGCCAGGCAAATATATAGCACCTCCACCATCACTGATTCTAGAATATTTTCTGTCACTCAAGACTTAGAGAAATACAATTAGAAAATATTCTTTAAAGAAATTTTAGAAATAAGACTGAAATAATTGGAGGGATATTCAAGTTTGAAGTTGTGCCAAGATCATAAAAAGATATTGGCACCAAAACTAATTTTAAGTTATGTCTTATATCACTCAAACTACCAAAGGAGTATTCTGGAAACTACTCATAATAATACTGAAATTTCTAGACTGTCAAAGGATATAAAAAGAAGTAGGAAAGACTCTATTGGGCAGAATTTCCATCCTAGTAGAAAAATGTGAAATTGCTTTGTCACAATTGCTGGGAGGAGAAGGAGGAGGAGGAGATGATGATAATGACAATGATGAAGAAAGAAAAAAAAGAGAGTGACAGGGAGGGAGAAAAGAAAGAAAGAAAGAAAAAAGAGAGTCAATTGTACCAAACCATTCTTTAACCTGTGGATGGCTGGAGTTAAACAGATCAGGCTAGAGACAGGAGAGTCAGGAATCAAACAGAAGTTTAATTTCAAGTCAGAGAAATAGCTTGCAAGCAAGGATGTATGTGCCAGGGCCATGCCTCTAGTGAGGAAACCCGAGGCAGTATGGGGAGATTTCAATACTCATACCTATGGCTATACAGTGAGCTGTATCCTTGACACTGAGAGGTAACAGCAACGATGTGATGAGTTTGATTCATATCAGGACTTCACGACTAGAACATGGCTTCTGGTCTGAGCTCAGAGAATACCTGGTGCTGGTCAAAGCAATACAATAATTTTGTGTATCCAGAAAGTGAGCGCAAAGGGTTGTTGTTATGCCAACCTCAGGGCACAGCTTGCTTGCTGGACCTTAGTTCTGGAAAACAGAGTGCCTCCTAATATCTTGACATTTCCCACTTTTGGCCAAAGGGAGGGGGTCTGTAAGAACCCCTACCTTCTGGCCAATAAAGGAGGGGCAGGTATAAGCCAAGATGCCACAAGAGGCCAATTGGGCCAGGACAAGATGTTTCCCAGGGGGTTAGTTCCTCGAGGAGACCTATCAGGGAAGTATGTCCCAGGTATTGTTGCTAGTCATTGTTTACTTGCAAACAGAAAAGAGAAGGGTGCCAAGAATGTAGAGGGAGAAAATGCCAACACGTGCTTAAATCTAGCCCTTGCTGGTTGGGCATATAACAGAAGAGAAGAAGAAAAAGTAGAGGACAGTATACTCAACACTGGTCTAGACTCTTGGGACAGATGTCTCATCTAGATGATGGTTGCTTCTGGATCTATGCTAGATGAACCTTGAGATCCCTGGTGTGTTTGGCTGTTCACTCAGGAACAGGGGATTTCTTCAGATGATCCAAAAGTTTACATCTACAAGTTTGGCAGCTATGGGAGCTGTCAGAAGGATCTGAGAGGGACCCTTAGAAATGACTGATTGATCAGCACAGGGCCAATTTTCAGATTAGAAAACCCCTTGCGTAAGTCTCTGAATCTGAGTTTCTGGTCAGCATAACATAGGTCCTTAGTTAAGAGTCTCTAAACAGAACATAGAGATGGTCTAGTTTCCCAGCCATGCAGGGCTAGGTCCAAACAATGGAATAAAAGTTTTCATAAATTCATTATCATAATTACATTAAATCAGGTCACATCAAAGTACTTGGAAAGCTCACAATGGACTAAGTCTGAGAAGTGAGATTTACATGTCACCAAGGTAACCAAGAAAACTTAAACATCACCAATATTAACTAACATTCAGTCTCTTTATATCTTAGTGATTCAGTCTAAATATCCATTTAATCAGCACATTTTGAGTCTCAGATGTCTCATGTTATCTGACCTGTAGATATCTTTTCTTAGAGAATAGGCTATATTCTCAGGACAGTTCTAAAGGAGGCTCTGCTTCTCTGGTTCCAAATCTAGATAGATAAATCGAGATAATTCTGACTTAGTATAATTTAGTACAATCACTTAAATTTAGGTCTTCAATATTGAAACTTCAGAGAATTCCTGTTTGTATGCCATTTGCTGTTTATATTCTTACCTAAGTTCTGAATCTGATACAAGAATCCTTTAAACATTTATGAGGGTCCAACCATAAAATGACTTCTTCCACCTTTTAAAATTTCAGACTGATATTTTATTAATGAGAAAATAATTTCACTTCTTTTTTTTTACCATTACCCATACAATTTATGTATAAAATCTTAATGCAATTTTGAGAACTTATTACTAAAACATACTCAAACATACTGAATTTTCATGAGAGATAAATTTGGAAGCTAATCATGTAATCCTGTTGCTTTCTCAAAATTTACTATTCCACTTATTTAAAAAAAAATCATTGTCTTATTACTTTGTTTAATAATTTCTCCCTCAAGAGGACATCATCCCTATATTATAATTTGACCATGAATATAGGTTAAAGGTGTAAGATGTTCATACTAGCATCCGATTATAATAACTCAGAGATGTTCCAGTATCAATCCATTATTTAATAAATTTAATATTGTACTAACAAAACTTCTTGATTATGGAAATTTGCTCTAAACAGAAAATGACAGATATAGTTGTAACAATATCATATATCATAACAGGAGGGAAAACTCCCTTAGCTCTTTTTTGGTTCCAGGCATGAGTCATATCTGACAGTCAATCATGTAGTCTCAGTGTATCAAAAGCAAAGCTCAGGATTAACCAGGTGGGGAAATTTCCTTGTCAGAAAGGAAATAGCACAATGGGGAAATAGAGTCAGGAGACCTCTACCTAGGCCATGCCAAGGTCATCATCAAAACTTTTGCCAGGTACAGACATTTACCTTTAGCAGTTTAGATAACAAATGGCTTAAGTTCAAAGTCTGATTTTGCCCAGTATTAGGTATTTTAAAGGAAGATTACTGGGCATTGCATTCTTTTGAATCTTAATTTTACAGTTTGCTGAATTTTTTTCTTTCCTTCAATATGCATTTCCTTTGGAAGGATTTTAATTTCCTGTTACAACATTTTATTTTCTTAACTCCTTTATTGAAGTTGTAATCCTGGAATTTTTATGTTTTGTTTTGAATAAAATCCCTTTATTTTGTGAATTTTTTTTCCCTTTCCCTCCCTTTTTCTTACCTGTGTTTCTGCTTCCATTCCCCTGTTGGCCTTATTTCTGACTTCCAGACTGCAAGATCATGACCTCATACTGTGCACCTTCATTCACCCCCACCCCAACTTCCACCCATCTGCTTTCCATCTTTTTTTGTGTTGTCTTTTCTTCCACTAGAATTTAAGCTCTTTGAGAGAAGAGATTGCCTTTTTGCCTTTTTTTGTGTTTGCATCCCCAGGGTTTATCACAGCATTCAGCACATAGTAAGTACTTAGTAAATGCTTGTTTCCTTCCCTTTTAATCCATGCACTGCTCTATTGTATATTAATATTAATACTTATTTTCTTATGATGTCAAAAGGAATAATGTCAATGTAAGGTCCAGAATTTCTCCACCTGGGGAACCCTGTACCTCCCCAATAACCATGGGGTATTCTTTTTAATACTAAAAGAAAAGGCTGAGGAGCTCAAGATTGATTATAGGTAGTAGTTTAATCAATTTGGGTACACTTACACTATGGGCCTGTATGATGGATCCCTGCCAAGATATTAATCATCCTTGGTCTGGGGCAGTGGTAGGACCAATCAGTGGATCCTCACTAAAGAACCCCCAAAATCCCCATGGTAATTATAGAAAACAGACAAAGGCAGAAGGAGCTATAGAATGAATTGCTCCTGATTGGTGGATATTTTTAGTTTTCTGCTTAGTAATGAGCTTGGGAATTAAGCCAATGTTATGCCCAAATATAAGTTTGTGCATTGATCATCCCCCAGTCACATATAGGTCAAATATTCTTGTTATGGCTTCCATAGGTTAGAGTATCTTAAGTTTTGACTCAGTGTCTAAAATATAACTCAGCATCTAAGTTATGATGGTAAACAGGTCACCATCTCCAGACTTCCACCTTCCACAGAGTTTAAGTTTTTATGACTTTTCACTTATTACTGTATTTTCTGGCTTTTTCCCCATAGGAAATCTACAGTCACAACACATTGCCTGTTGTTACAAAAATGGAAAGTCAACATTGTACAGATGTTTATTTATACATTTTATGATGATTTGTCATTACTAATATTACTGCTAACTCGTATTGTTGGACTTGGCCAAATTGTTTAGTCATTAGTGAATTGTTCCCTGGTTGTTAGTTAATATGGGCATTATGATTTACTATTGTAAAAATATGACTTTGATACTTGGAAAATATTAACACTATAATAAAGATAATCACAAGAGACTATGACTTTTTTTAAAGTAAACCTGATAGAAAAGGATGTTACCATTCCTGCTAATCTTAGATGTTATCCAAGTCTTAAAGTAAGAACAGTAGTAGTAACAGCAGTAGAAAGAGGAGAAGGATGAAGAGGAGGAGTAGGAGTGTATGGGGTGTTTAGGAGGACTAGCACCTCTGATGTGAGGGCTTACTAAGCCTTTTTCAGGGCTGCTCATCCACTTTTGCTGTTTTCCTGTCACTTAATTCTCGCCTATGGTTCCAAGAAGTTATAGCATGTACAGCAACCACACCCCAGTAAAACTGTCTTGGTAGATGGGCTAAAACAGGTTGAGTCTAACTGTTGGTGAGTTAAGGGGATGTCTACCCTAAACATGTGAAAACTTCTCCTGGTGGAATGGGTGGGGATGAGAACAATTTGTTCCAATGTCCATGAAGGTGACTGTAGCAGGTGCTAGGGAGTGCTTAGAGTTTGGTCAGACATCAAAGATGCCAAAGTCACCCACTGCATCCTGGGCCATACTATGGATTTTGACCCTGGAAGAAAGAGTGAGGCTGACGATTTTGTGGAACTGTGCCTCATTTAAATGCAATTCATGCACAGGTCAGTGATGTCATTGGTCTTCTTTGAAAACAAAGTACTAACAAGAAGTAGTAGTGGTGGTGGTGGTGATGGTGGTGGTGGTGATGGTAGTAATAGTAGTGATGATGATGATGATGATGATAATGATGATGATGATGATGATAACTAGAACTTATACAGCACTTCAAGGTTTGAAAAATGCTTTGTAAACAGGGACTTGCCTAGTGTCACACAGCTAGTAAGTGTCCAAGGCTAGATTTGAACTCAGGAAGATGAGTCTTCTTGACTTCAGGACCAACACACTAAACACTGCACTATCTACTAACCCTTAGGAACTATAGTGTAGTCTGTATGGTGACAATACAAGGAGAATCCACTAAGGATATATTTTATGCATTACTAGGCTTTTTTGCCATTCAGAAATGCCTGAAAAAATATACATTGGGGACAGTTTTTGAAACTAGTTTGTAACTCTCTCTGAGTAGTGGGTGAGTATTGTAAAAAGAATTATACAACACTGAGTATTGTGGAGGACATAATGTAGCTGAGGTCCAAGTTTGGCATTACACTTAGATTTTCATCTGTACAGAAAACAAGGGCAAAATTCTTGCCCTGTCTTATTTTCCTGGAACTGTTATTGAATCCATCTCCTTATCTTCTCAGAACCAACAATGCCTTCTACATGTGTGTGCATGTGGTGTGCATGTGGTAATCTTCACCATGTCTATAATAGAAGGTTTATTACTAGCTCTGATTTTCTCCCGGGAATGGTACATATTTGCAGAATCTACCATGGTATCCATTCTGTGGTGCAGGGTGGTGATATTGCCATATTCAATGTCCATTTGGGAAATTCTGTGATTGTGGAAAAACTTTGCTTCTGAGTATAGCAATGTACTTTTGATAGTTCTTAATTCTCTCAATGGTGATGAGACTTTGAGAACCTCTGGGAGCAAAATATTTCCAAAGACGTTGTTCAGTGAATATTTAACTGTTTAGTGAAGCTGTCCAAATCTCCTAGGCTCACCTGGATTTCTAAAGTGATTTTGGTAAAACTTTGAATTTAAAAGTGAGTTTCATCAGGAAAAATTTCTTTTTTCCTTATTTTCTGCATTCCAGACTTTGTACTATCTTGCTCATGACAAGTTACAGCAGTGGTTATAGGTTAAGTTAATCAATTCAGCACTGCTAATGTGTGCTAGTGTGTGTGTGTGGGGGTGTGTGTGTGTGTTTTAATGTTTAGCCTTTCTTGTGTAAGAATAAATTACCTCTCTCATGTCTGATCATATTATATATGAGCATATGAGTGTGTATACACCTTTTTATGAAACTTCTCCAACCACCTTTTGCAGAGGCCCTAGATAGAAATCATTATCTAATTTACTATGATCAAAATTGTTCTCAGGGAGGGGGAGAGTGGTTTAACCAGCTGAGTGTGAGAAAAGGGAACCTAATTCCTTTTACTAGAAATAGGTTCCAGGACTGAGCCCAGTACAAACTGCATACCTGGGTATAAAAAGCTACAGAACAGGGAGTGGGTTCAGTAGATTGTAGGTGCATTAGCAGATCTTCCATGTTACATATGCTATCAAATGTTCAATGACAAATCATCAACAATCTTTTAATTTTTAGAAGCCCTCTCCCAGAATTCCCCTTGTCCACCCCACCCACCTCAAACTGTTATAACTGGGAAATAATAAATTTTTTTCCCATGGAGACCAGCTACCAGTTATCAAACTATTTTTTTCATTTCTTTTCTATATAGTCATAGAAATTCCAAAAGGAAAAAAAGCCATTTTCTAATTTTTAGAGTGACTAGGTTTCTGGTTGTTCTTTTTTTATGGATGATGGCTGTAATTGTGATGCTGTATTTTATAACATCTTCCTTCTCCCTTCTCCTGCTGTTTTGGCAGTAGGAAGAAGTTATTTAGACAGTTAATATATGGGAATATTCTGGTAGAACCCTCCAAAACCCTCAATCAATAATGAATATTTTCCTGATCAAGCATAAATTTGGGGTTCTGAACTGATGAATGAAATTAATTCAGTGTCCAGATGGGGCAATCCCCCCACAGTGGAAGATGTACAGTATTGAAAAAAAAATTACTTTTTGGTTTTAGGAAGATAGATGAAGGATTCATTGGAGTGTTGGCTCTAGACTCAGAAAACCATAATGAGTTTGACTTTGACTGGAGAAGTTGTAATGAGATGTAATAGATTAACAAATTCTTTTTATATAGCCAAAGCAGTCCTTACTGAAAAATTTTCATATCTAAATGCTTTCATCAACAAAAGATATAAAGAATAAAACACTGAATTGGTCATGCAACTAAAAAAAAAAACCAGAAAATCAAGAAATGAAAAACTCAGAATTTGAAATTCTGAAAATCAAAGTAAATAAAATAGAAGACAAAAATTGAATTGATAAATAAAATTAGGAAATTGAGAGAGATGAATCTTATGAGGAAAAGAAATAGCAAGATTCTCTAAGACAGATCTCATATAGAAGATATATGAGATATATAAGGATATCATATAAGATATATAAGGAATCAATTCATACTTATAAAATTAGAACCATTCACCAATAGATAAATGTTTAAAGAAGATGAAGAAAAGGAAGAAATTCATGCTATCAACAACCATATGAAAAAATACTCTAAATCATTCATAATTAGAGAAATGCAAATTAAAACAATTTTAAGCTTTTATCTCACATACATCAGGCTGGCAAAGATGACCAATGGTGAAAATGACAAAATCTAGAGGAGCTGCAAGAAAACAGATTCACTTATTGTTGATGGAGTTCTGATTTGACTTGATTTGAACCATTCTGGAAAGTAATTTAGACATACACCCAAGAAATTATAAAGTTATATGTACCAGCTGTACAACTACTAGGCCTAAACCCCAAAGAGATGGAAGAAAGAGAAAAAAAGCCTCTATGTACAAAAAATATCTATAGCAGCTCTTTTTTATAGTAGTCAAAAATTGGAAACTAAGGGGGTGTCATGCACCAAATTATGGCATATGTACATAATGGAATATTATTGTGCCTGAAATGATTGAACAGTTTCAGAGGAAGCTGGGAAGACCTCTAGGAAATGATACAAAGTGAACAGAACTAGGAAAACAATGTATAAAGCAAGGACAACTTTGTAAAGAAGAACAACATTCAAAGACTTTAGAACTCTGGTTAATTTATTGATAAAATACAACTCCAGAGGACTGAAGATAAAATATACCACTCATCTTTCATCAGAGAGCCGGTGAAATTAAAATGTAGAGAGAGACATACATTTTCTTTTAATTTTTTTTTTAAATAATGAGATGTACATTTTCAGACATGTACAATTTGGAATTTTGTTTTGTTGGACTATGCTTATATTGAGTGTTTTTTTTTAAATTTTCAGATAAATCATGTTGTAAAGAAGAATTAGAACTAATGAGAGGAACCATGAGAAAGAAGAACCAAAATGAGAGAGAGAGAGAGAGAGAGCAAACAGTATCTGCATTCAGACTCCATAGTTCTTTCTCTGGATGGATAACATTTTCAATCATGAGCCTTTTTAAGTTGTCTTAGATCCTTGCATTGATGAGAAGAGCTAAGTCTATCAAAGTTAGTGACTGCATAATATGGCTATTACAGTATATTATATTCTCCTGGTTCTGCTCAGTTCACTCAGCATCAGTTCATGTAAGTCTTTCCGGGTTTTTCTGAAGTCCACCTGCTCATCATTTCTTATAGCACAATAGTATTCCATTACAATCATATACTACAATTTGTTTAACCATTTCCTACTTGACGGGAATCCCCTCAATTTCCAATTCTCAGCCACCGCAAAATGCTGCTATAAATATTTTTGTACATGTGGGTCCTTTTACTATTTTTAACATATCTTTGGGATATAGACCAAACAGTGACATTGTTGGGCCAAAGGGTATGCAGTTTTATAGCCCTTTGGGCATAGTTACAAATGGCTCTCCAGAATGATTAGATCATTTCACAATTCTACCAACAATGCACTAGTGTTCTAATTTTCCCACATCTCCAACATT
Source organism: Vombatus ursinus (assembly GCF_900497805.2). Taxonomy (NCBI): domain Eukaryota; kingdom Metazoa; phylum Chordata; class Mammalia; order Diprotodontia; family Vombatidae; genus Vombatus; species Vombatus ursinus. The sequence goes on from NW_020952487.1 coordinate 1,885,251, forward strand.
TATCATTTTCCTGTTTTGTCATATGAGCCTATCTGATAGATGTGATGTGGTACCTCAGAGTTGTTTTGATTTGTATTTCTCTGACTGATAGTGATTTAGAGCATTTTTCATGTGATTATAGATAGCTTTAATTTCTTCCTCTGAAAACTGACTGTACATATCTTTTGACCATTTATCAATTGGGTATAATGAGGGTTTTTTTTAATTTGGGGGAGCTTTGGAGGGTTCCATGGGATTGGGGAACATGGAAAGGATAGATTACAAATAGATGTAAAAATTATTTTTACAAAAGAAGGATGAAACACAATTAATATGTAATATGTCTACTAATCTAATAACAAAATGGGAAAACCAAACTTTGTGTTCATTTTTTTAAGAGTAGGAGAGCTGGAGGGGCAGAGCCAAGATAGAGGAGGGAAAGCAGTGACTTTCTTGAGCTCTCTCCCAAAGCCCTCCAAATATCCTAAAAAAAATGGCTCTAAACAAATTCTAAAGCAGCAGAACCCACAAAAAGACAGAGTGAAACAAATTTTCAGCCAAAGACAGCCTGGATGGTTGATCAGAAAGGTATATCGCACCAGGCTGGGAGAGGAGCACAGTTCGGTGTGGGCGCGCAGGCCACAGCGAACCTGGAGCAGGCCTCAGAGGACTGAATCATGGGCAGCTGTGGCAGTTTCCAGACTTCTCAGCCCCTGAATGCCAAAGACAACTTAGAAGGTCAGTGGGAAAAGTCTGTGACTGCAGTGAGAGAGGAGCTAGGTCTCAGCCACAAGTCTTGATCAAGAGTGGCCCAGGGCCGCGGCTTTTTCCTGAACTTCAGGCCCACAGACTGAGGGGGAGTCAAGTGGCTGATCAGAGGGGGATTGCAGGGATCTCTTTGCCAGTGCTGAGGCAGGAATCTCTTGCTTTACCAGTGCTTAGATCTGGGTCACAGTTCTGAGGGGCAGTCCTGGAGTGAGGAGGAGGAGCGTTGGTGCGGTGGAGCTTGTTGTGGTGGTGGAGAGTAAACACCTCACCCCTTGTCATAGCACCTTGGAAGAACTGAAAATTTACAGGTCCCTAGAAGTACCTCTGAAAACAGCTGTACAAATCCCTGAAGCTTGGGACAATACACTCTTCACATTGGAAGCAGACTTTTACCTTAACAAAGACTTTAAAACTCAGGTAATTGGCCAGGATCATGAGTAAGCAGCGCAAAAAGAGTCAGATTATATTATCTTACTTTGGTGACAAAGAAGATCAAAACATACAACCAGAAGAAGACAACAAAGCCAAAGCTCCTACATCCAAAGCCTCCAAGAAAACTATGAATCAGTCCCAGGCCTTGGAAGAGCTCAAAAGGGATTTTGAGAAGCAAGTAAGAGAAGTAGAGGAAAAACTGAGAGTGATGCAAGAAAATCATGAAAAACAAGTCAGCAGTTTGCTAAAGGAGACCCCAAAAAAACTGAAGAAAATAACGCCTTAAAAAATAGCCTAACCCAAATGGCAAAAGAGGACCAAAAAGCCAATGAGGAGAAGAATGGCCTAAAAAGCAAAATTGGCCAAATGGAAAAGGAGGTCCAAAAACTCACTGAAGAAAATACTTCCTCAAAAATTAGAATAGAGAAATTGGAAACTAGTGACTTTATGAGAAATCAAGACACTGTAAAACAAATCCAAAAGAATGAAAAATTAGAAAACAATGTCAAATATCTCGTTGGAAAAACCACTGACCTGGAAAATGATCCAGGAGAGAGAATTTAAAAACTATTGGGCTATCTGAAAGCCATGATCAAAAAAAGAGCCTAGACATCATCTTTCAACAAATTATCAAGGAAAACTGTCCTGATATTTTAGAACCAGAAGGCAAAATAGAAATTGAAAGAATCCACCTATCTCCTCCTCAAAGAGATCCCCAAAGGAAAACTCCTAAAAATATTGTAGCTAAATTCCAGAGTTCCCAGGTCAAGGAGAAAATATTTTAAGTAGCCAGAAAGAAACAATGCAAGTATTGTGGAAACACTATCAGGATAACACAAGATTTAGCTCCTTCTACATTAAGGGACTGCAGCACATGGAATATAATATTCCGGAGAGCAAAGGAGATAGGATTACAACCAAGAATCACCTACCCAGCAAAACTGAGTATAATCCTGCAGGGGAAAAAATGGTCATTCAGTGAAATAGAGGACTTTCAAGCATTCTTGATGAAAAGAGCAGAGTTGAATAGAAAATTTGATTTTCAAATACAAGACTGGAGTGGAACAGGAAGTGGTAAACAGGAAAGAGAAAAATCATAAGAAACTTATTAAGGTTGAACTGTTTACATTCCTTCATGGAAAGATGATATTTGTAATTCATGAGACATTTGTCAGTATTAGGGTAGTTGGAAGGGAAAAACTTACATGTGTATCTATATAGATATAGCTAGATAGATAGAGGGCACAGGGTAAGTTGAAGATGAAGGGGTCATATCTGGAGAATAAAATTAAGGGGTGAGAGAGGAATATACTAGGAGAAGGAGAAAGGGAGAGGTAGAATGGGGTAAAATTATCTCACAAAAAACAAATGAAAAGAAAAGGCTCTTACAGTGGAGGGGAAATGGGGGAAGGTGAGAGGGAATGAGTGAATCTTATTCTCACAGTATTTGACTTAAGGAGAGAATAACATACACGCTCAATTGGGTGTGGAAATCTGTCTTACCCTACAGGAAAAAAGGGGGGGAAGGGAACAAGAGAGTAGGGGAATGATAGAGAGGAGGGTATATTGGGAAAAGGAGTAATCAGAAGGAAATACTTCTGAGGAGGGACAGGGTCAAAAGAAAGAATAGAATAAATAGATGGGCAGGATAGGATTAAGGGAAATAGAGTTAGTTTTTCACAGCATGTCTACTATGGAAGTGTTTTGCATAACTGCACATATATAATCTATATTTAGTTGCTTGCCTTATCAATGAGGGTGGGTGGGGAGGGAGGAAGGGAGAAAATTTGGAACCCAAAGTTTTAAAAAGACATGTTTAAAAAAATGTTTTCACATACAACTGGGAAATAAGAAATACAGGAAATGGGGTACAGAAATCCATCCTTCCCTACAGGAAAATTGAAGGGGAAAGGGTTAAGAGAAGAGGGGGAGAGTTAGAAGGGAAGGCAGACTAGGGGAAGGGTATTTAGAATGCATGCCATCTTGGGGTGGGGGGAGGGGCGAGATGAGGTGGAAATTTGCAACTCAAAATCTTGTGGAAGTAAATGTTGAAAACAAAAAAATAAATAAAAATTACCACAAAAAAAAATTACATTTACACTAAAAAAAAAAAAGGAATGCACAATGGGCTGGGTTTCGTATAATCTAGTCACTGGTCAGATTCTTATAATCTAGCCAATAGCTTATTAATGTTCAGATTCCTTAAGAGTTTGCCCATTATGACAGATATTCTAGTAAACCTTGTCTTTGGCTGAGAGAAGGCTTGGGTCAAATTCTTTTGGGCAGGACCCATGTGTTGTGATTTTGGGGTCCTAGGATCCCTCAACCCCTAAACCTCATCATTTTGGTGGCCCGTATGGGGAAACTGCCTAATCCCAAGTTCTTTTTCAGCCAAGACCGGGAGGTATGTAAGCCTCCTCTCCCTCCTTTATTGCTCTGCCTTTAGGGTTGCTCTCCAAGTACCAAGCCTTGGAGGTGCTTTTCAGACAGACAGTTATGAGGCTGTCTCTTATTCTTCCTGATGCTCTCACACTCTCAGTCCACTGGGTCAGTTGAAGGCTGTGGACCTGGATACACCTTCCGCAGCATAGAGGAAAAGGATGGAAGCCCTATCTGGAAGTGTATGCTCAATTCTGTTAATTCCCTCAGCACTAGGGAATTGGGGAAAACTGCATTGCTTTTTCATTCCCTGAGGCTTGCTTCCTCCCTTCCTTCTGGACTTCTGAATCCTCCTTCATGGAGGTTACAGGGAAAGTTAGAACAGCTAAAAATATCTTGGCATATTCAGGAGGTTTTGTGATTTTTCATTAAGGAGTTTTGAAATAGCTGTACTTCCTGGTCACTCCCTTCCCTTGAGTCAAGAGGGTATCTGTTAACTCCTGTCATAGGAGAAGAGAATTTCACCCTTTACCCCTCACCTTTGATTTTTTTTTCCCTCCCCCACCTGGGAAAGGAAGAGGGGAGGGGCATCAGCTACAGCATGGGTCCCCCTGTCAATGACCTTGGCTCTATGGCAACCTTTGCCTGGAAGCATCACCCAGGTTCAGCACTTCCTACTCAAGGTAATGAAGCTAGCCTCCAAACTTGGGTAAGCACACTCTTTTAAATTTGTAGTTTTAACTGTTAATGATGAGATGTTGATTCTCTGTGTAAAGTAATTTGGAAGTGCATTTAACAAAACTGAAATCACCTGATTGGTAATGGGTTTGTTTCCAGTTTCAAATTGGTTAACTTTCTGTATCAGTTATGTCAAGCAACTTTTCATAATTTTGTTACTGCTAAAATAATTTAGTTATTGTTGGTTATTGTTTTAATGTGTAAACTAGCCAAAAAGTTTGTTTGCGTTATGTATGGCTTGCTGAGAATTTGCAAGTGTATAGAAATCTCTAATGATTGGCTTTTTACACCAAGACAAATATAAGTTTGAGATGTAAATCCTGGAAAAGTTTTTCCTAAACTGTGAGTAGTAAAACTTGCTGTTTGAAGTAAAAACTCATAAGATTTTATTTTGAGTTGTCTGATGGGTTATAATCTATCGATAATCAAAAATCCACCATCTGAGAGAAATGCCACAAGCTACTCAGAGAAGGTGACACTGGTGGGAAGTCAGCATTGGAAAAAGCTGAGAGGACAAATTTAGCCTCAGTCTAAGATGGGATTCTCCTGGCTCCGTTTCCCCATTATGCTCCTTTGAAAGGGAATGTTACCCACCTGGCTATTCCTGAGTCTGGCTATCAGGTAGATTTGATACTGCATGGTTGGAAAACAGATGTTTTATCCTCTCAAAGTTGGGCCCTAAATCTAGTCCCTGCTTTTTATCTGGGCCCTGCAGTTTTTTTTCTGTCAGATTTATGTTTTCCAGAATATCGGTCATTCACCTACAGTTGGTAGCAAGCAGCAAGTACCAGCCAATGTCCCCACATCATTCCCTGAATGTGGCGTGTGCTCAGTTCCAGTCAACCTCTTCTTTGGGACCCCCTGGAGGCAGGGACAGCTCTACGCCCCTTGCCAGCAGGAAGCAGTTTCAGAAGTCGAGACCTTTGCCCCTTACTCCAAAAGAATTTGGGTCCCATTTATTTGAGGGGGGAATGATGGGATTGGGATATAGGCCCCAGAAAGGAAAAACCTTGCACTTTCCCACATGGCCAAATCTCTGGGGTTCGCCAGAGGCTATAATCCCTCAACTGGCCTTTCATTGTGGCTCCACCCAATCTCCTCCCTATGGCCCCTGGGCATTTCCCCTCCCATCCAGATCTCCTTAAGCCCCTCTTCCCATCACCCCAAACTACTTGGCCACTCCTAGATCCTTCTCACAGGCTTTCTGTATATAAGGTCCATCTTGTCTCCATTAACATGCTGAGATTCTTATAATCTAGCCACTTGTCAGATTCTTATAATCTAGCCAGTAGCTTACTAATGTTCAGACTCCTTAAGAGTCTGCCCAATATGATGGATGTTCTAATAAACCTTGTCTTTGGCTGAAAAAAAAAAGAATACACAATGAAAGGGGCAGCCAGGTGGCATAGTGGATAGAGCACCAGCCTTGGAGTCAGGAGGACCTGAGTTCAAATTCAGCCTCAGACCAAACACTTGACACTTAGTAGCTGTGTGACCTTGGGCAAGTCACTTAACCTCAACTGCCTAAAAAAAAAATAAACAAATAAATGAAAAGAGTACACAACGAAGAAAAAATAAAGGAAATCATTAGAAATTCTTTCCACAAGAAAACTGATAATTAAATGAAATAGATGAATATTTTAAATGATAAAAAATGCCCAAATAAACAGAATAAGAAATAAAGAATTTAAATAATCTAGTCTCAGAAAAAGAAATTGAACAAGACATAATTGGACTTCCAAAGAAAAGCCCCAGGATCAGATGAATTTACCAATGAATTATATTAAACATTCTAAGAGCAATTTATTCCTCAAATTACCCAGATTGTTCATTAAAATGGGGAAAAGAACTTAACTCCAATTGTCTCACTAAAAAAAATAAATAAATAAAATAGGGAAAAGAGGATTCTACATATGGATTAGCACTCCAACATCATTTGCCATTGCTAGTCAGCACATTCTCATATCTTTTATATTATAACTACAATATGGTAAATATTGTATAGTAAAAATTGTATACATTCTCTTGGATCTAATTGCTTTACACTGTATCAGATGATACAAATCCAAGATTTCTCTGCATCTGCCCTTACATCAGTGGTGTCAAACTCAAATAGAACCAGGGTCATTGATCCATACATCAGAATCTCTGTAAAATACATATTGACTTAGTTTTAAAACGTAATTTTATTTATGTTTTATTGTATTTTAAATTACTTTGTATATATTTCCCAATTACATTTTAATCTGGTTTGGGCCAGTTTAGGGAGCATTGTGGGCCACATGCACTCCACAAGCTATGTGTTTGACACCTCTGCCTTACATCATTTCATATGGTACAATATTATTCCCTTTCATTCGTATGACATATTATATTTGAACATTTCCCAATTGATGGCATCCACTTTGTTTCTAGTTCTTTACAAAAACCAAATGTTATGTGTATTTTTCTGCATTTGAGCCTCTCCTTTATATATAGATATATGTATGCATATATCTCTATATATATATGCATATGCATATATACACGTATATGCTACAAATGCATCATTTAAAAATAAATAGAAGAAAAGTTTCACAAGGGAACACAGATAAGCAGGATTGTTCAAACTACTATTTGACTTTTGAATTGTACCCCAAAAAAGATGAATATAGTGGAGATTCATAATGCATCAGTTCATATAAAATCCTTCTGTTCTGTGTATAGGGAAATATTTGTTTATATTTGTCAAGGTCATAATAGATAGAAACTTTTTTAAATAAAATTCAAGGAGAATGGTAGAAATACAACAAATTGAAAGATGGGAAAAATGGCTTCTATTTTCAAAAAGAGAAGATAATTCTTTAAACTGCATTTCCTTAGCAAAATTCTAGAATGTACTTAGAATGTACTACTATGGTATATGGTATGCAAGTACTTAAAAATCAAAATACTAATCAATAGGAGCCAGTAAAAGTTTACCAAGAACAAGCTATGCTAAACTAAGCTTCATTTCTTTTTTTTTTTTAATAGATAGACCATGATGGCTCAGGGACCACTTCCCAAAAGAGATTCTGGTGCTGAGCACATACAGACCTGGATTCATCCTAGGTGTAGGGATTCCCCTATGCTAAAGAAGAGGTTCAGATTCTTATTCTGTCTCTGGCTCTGCCCCTGTCTTAGAATAACTCTGGGGAAATCTCTAAAAAATGTATGTCTCACTCTGAACCTGTAGTCCATTGTTCATCAACTCCCTGACAAGAGGTGGGAAATATACTTCAACATTAGTATTCTGAATCCATATTTGCACATTGCATCAATCAGAATTCTTATGTCATTCAGAGTTGTTTCCCATTGCATTGCTATAGTCTTGTACAAATTCTTCTGGTTCTATTTACTTCATCTGCATTAGTTCATAGAGTTCTTCCAAGTTTTCTCTGAAACCATCATGGTAATCATTTCTTATGTCATACTAATATTCCATTATATTCACATACCACAACATGTGTAGCAATTCTCCAATTGATGTATATCCATTTGGTTACCAGTTCTTTGACATACCAAAAGTACTGACATAAAAAAAAAAATTACATATAATTAGTTCTTTCCCTCTGTCCTTGAACACTTTGGGGTATAGATCTTGGTATTACTGGGCCCAACGTGATATATTATTTAGTGACTTTTAGGGAATAGTTTCCAATTGCTTTAAAGAAAGATTGGGTCACTTTTTTCTCTACCAATAACACATTAGCGTGCCTATCCCCAACTTTATATCCACTTTTATAATTGCTGTTTTTCTCAAGTCATCTTTAACAATGTGATGGGTATAAGGCAGTATATCAGAGATGTTTTAATTTACTTTTCTCTTATTAGCAATGATTTTAGAGCATTTTATGTGCCTATTGATCTTTTCATTTCTTCTTTTGAAAAATATCTGGGGGGGGGCGGAGCCAAGATGGCAAAGTAAAAGCAGTGACTTGCTTGAGCTCTCCCCCAAACCACTCCAAATACCCATAAAAATGGCTCTAAACAAATTCTAGAGCAGCAGAACCCAAAAAAAGACAGAGTGAAACAAATTTCCAGCCCAAAACAACCTGGATGGGTGATTAGAAAGGTCAATCATGCCTGGCTGGGAGAGGAACGGAGTTTGGCCTAGGTGCGCAGTCAAAGACCAGGCCTCAGTGAACCAGGAGCAGCCCTCAGAGGACTGAATCATGAGCAGCTGTGGTGGTTTCCAGACTTCTCAACCCACAAACACCAAAGACAACTGAGAAGCTCAGTAGGAAAAGTCTGTGACTGCAGTGAGAGAGAAGCATGATCCCAGACCCAGTCCCGGCTGTAGCCATGGGGCGCCAGCTGCTTCTGGAGCTTCTGGCCCACAGACTGAGGGGGAACCAATGACTGATCAGAGGGGAATTGTAGGGATCTTTTGCTGGTGCTGAGGCAGGAATCTCTTGCTTTTCCTGTGCTTGGATCTAGGTTGCAGTTCTGGGTGGCACTTCTGGGGCGAGGAGGAGTGCTGGCATGGTGGAGCTTGTAGTGGTGGTAGGGAGGGAATCCTCCTCCCAGTTCCAAGGCAGGAAAGAGTGCATGTGGTCACTCATAGACCAGAGCAAAGGTCAGGAAAGGAGTAAACACCTCACCCTGATGACACCACCTTGGGAGAACTGAAAGCTTACAGGTCCCTAGAAGTATCTCTGAAAATAGCTGCACAAAACCCCCAAAGCTTGGGACAGTACATTCTTCATATTGGAAGCAGACTTTTAACTTAACAAAGAGTTTATAACTCAAATAATTGACTGGGGTAATGAACAAACAAAGGTACAAAAAAGTCAGACCATAGAATCTTTCTTTGGTAACAAAGAAGATCCAAACATACAAGAAGAAAACAAAGCCAAAGCTCCTACATCCAAAGCCTCCAAGAAAAATATGAATCAGTCCCAGGCCTTGGAAGAGCTCAAAAAGGATTTTGAAAAGTAAGAGAAGTAGAGGAAAAACTGGGAAGAGAAATGAGAGTGATGCAAGAAAATAATGAAAAACAAATCAACAGCTTGCCAAAGGAGACCCAAAAAAATACTGAAGAAAATAACACCTTAAACAATAGGCTAACCCAAATGGAAAAAGAGGTCCAAAAAGCGAATGAGGAGAAGAATGCCTTAAAAAGCAAGACTGACCAAATGGAAAAGGAAGTCCAAAAACTCACTGAAGAAAATACTTCCTTAAAAATTAGAATGGAGCAAATGTAAGCTAGTGAGTTTATGAGAAATCAGGACATTGTAAACCAAAACCAAAAGAATGAAAAAAGTAGAAGACAATGTGAAATATCTCATTGGAAAAACAATTGACCTGGAAAATAGATCCAGGAGTGATAACTTAAAAATTATTGGACTATGTGAAAGTCATGATCAAAAAAAGAGCCTAGACATCATCTTTTAAGAAATTATCAAGGAAAACTGCCCTGATAGTCTAGAACTAGAGGGTAAAATAGAAATGGAAAGAATCCACCAATCACCTCCTGAAAGAGATCCCCAAAGGAAAACTCCTAGGAATATTGTAGCCAAATTCCAGAGTTCCCAGGTCAAGGAGAAAATATTGCAAGCAGCCAGAAAGAAATAATTCAAGTACTGTGGAAACACAATCAGGATAACACAATATTTAACAGCTTCTACATTAAGGGACCAGAGGGCTTAGAATAAGATATTCCAGAGGTCAAAGGAGTCAGGATTACAGGCAAGAATCACCTACTCAGCAAATTTTTTTTTTGAGGCAATTGGGGTCAAGTGACTTGCCCGGGTCACATGGCTAGTAACTTTCAAGTGTTTAGTCTGAGGCCAGATTTGAACTCAGGTCCTCCTGACTTCAGGGCCGGTGCTCAATCCACTGTACCACCTGGCTGCCCCATTTTACATTTTTTTGCTTTTTTTGGTGAGGCAATCAGGGTTAAGTGACCAGTTGGATTTGAACTCAGGTCCTCCTGACTCCAAGGTCAGCACTCTATCCACTGCACCACCTGGCTTCCCATCTACCCAGCAAAAATGAGTATAATCCTTCGGGGAAAAAATGGATATTCAGTGAAATAGAGGACTTTCAAGCATTCTTGATGAAAAGACCAGAGCTGAACAGAAAATTTGACTTTCAATACAAGACTCAAGGGAAACTTGAAGAGGTAAACAGGAAAGAGAAAACATAAAAGACTTATTAAGGTTGAGCTGTTTACATTCCTGCATAGAAAGATGATATGTGTAACTTAAGAGACCTTTGTTAGTATTAGGATAGTTGGAGGGAAAAATTATATATATATGTATATAGATAGATAGATAGATAGATAGATAGATAGATAGACAGACAGACAGATAGATTGATAGATAGATAGATAGCGGGCACAGGGTGAGTTGAAGATGAAGGGGTGATATATGGATAATAAAATTAAGGGGTGAGAGAGGATTATACTGAGAGAAGGAGAAAGGGAGAGGTAGAATGGGGTAAATTATCTCATATAAAACAGATAAGAAAGGGCTTTTACAGTGGAGAGGAAGAGGGGGAAGGCTAGAAGGAATGAGTGAATCTTATTCCCATTGGATTTGGCTTAAGGAGGTAATAACATACACACTCAATTGGGTATGGATATCTATTTTACCCTACAGAAAAATAGGGGGGAAGGGGACAAGAGAGCAGGGAGATGATAGAGTGGAGGGCAGATTGGGGGACTGGGTAATCAGAAGCAAACACTTATAAGAAGATACAGGGTCAAAAGAGAGAATAAAATAAATAGGGGAAGAGATAAGATGAAGGAAAATATAGTTTTCCACAGCATGACTATTATGGAAGTGTTTTACATGACTACACATATATAATGTGTATTGAATTGCTTGCCTTCTCAGTGAGGGTAGGTGGGGAAGGAGAAAGGAAGAAAATTTGAAACCCAAAGTTTTAAAAACAAATGTTAAAAAAAGTTGTTTTCACATGCAACTGAGAAATAAGGTATACAGGCAATGGGGTATAGAAATCTATCCTGCCCTACAGGAAAATTGAAGGGGAAGTGGATAAGAGAAGCAGGGCAGAGATAGAAGGGAGGGCAGATTAGGGGAAGGGATATTCAGAATGTATGCCATTTTAGGGTGGAGGGAGGGATGAGATGGGGAGAAAATTTGGAACTCAAAATATTGTGGAAGTGAATGTTGAAAATTAAAAATAAATAAATAAAAATTTTAAAAAAGGTCCATTAGGACACATTTTAAAAAAAAAAATCTGGGGAAATCTCTGAGACAAAGGTTATATATGCTCCATGCCTAGAGCTTTCTCAAAGTATGAGGAATTAGGTCCCTTCAAGAAAAGATCTTCACTGTACACATAAGAATCAAGTACAGGACTGCTACTATTTCCTTCATCGCTGAAAATGTTACTGCAAAGACTCATAGACACACAATAACAAGTATAAAAAAGCATATAACAATATGAAATAGTCCATTGTATTCTATATATTACCCATGGAAGAAAAAGACAACTTTATGCTACTGCAGAATTGATATTTCACTTTCACGCCATACCTTCCCTGTCTAAGCAATTCTCAAGGTCCAAATCTCTAGTACAGTTGTCTTTACATTTCTCTCTGCTACTAGATGATACTGGCTATGATCATATTCTCTGAGAAGTAACTCATTATTAAATATTCTTATGCTAGATTTTCCATAGAAGTATTTACTCAAATCAGTACCTCAGATAATGTCTTTTAAAGATTACTTTTAAGGCTCAAAGCATCCTATTCTCAACGATTGGTGCTCAGAGAAAGAAAGAGAAAGTGGAAGAAGTCATAGATTCAAAATAGCCTGGGTGAAGGCATGGTTTCATTGACATGTGCCAATGGAGGAAAGGGAGGGGGAAGTATAAAGAGAGGAAAGAGAAATTCCATTCCCACTATCTGAAAGTCCAAGGCAAAGAAAGGATTGTGCATATTCCCTGAAGCAAAGCAATGAAAGAAAGAGGATGTTTCCACAACTCTTCCTATAGTTAGCTGCCACAAAGGGAGAGTCTTCCACAAAAGTCCATCCCACATAATTCTCATCTGTCAATCATCTTCAACACAACTAAAACCACCACCCCAACATGCCTAATTATAGTGCCTCATCAAGAGTTGTTGAGTCATGTCAAAAAAATATGTTTTTAAGTACTATGCCAGATCTCATGCTCTGGATGGAAGTTGTCCTTTTTATTTATTTATTTGTTTCTTTGTTTCTTTATTTTATTTTCACATTTGTCATGTTGTAAAGAAGAATTGGAACCAATAGGAGGAATCACAAGAAAAAAGAATCTAAACAAAACAGAAGAAAAAAAATATCATATAGTATGCTTCAATCTGCATTCCAACTCCATAGTTCTCTCTCTGGATGTGGATAGCATTTTCCATCATGAGATATTTGGTGATGTCTTAGATCCTTGTATTCCTGAGAAGAGCTAAGTCTATCAAATTTAGTCATCATGCAACATGACTGTTACTGTGCTTAATGTTCTCCTGGTTCTGCTCAATTCATTCAGTCTCAGACCATACAAGTCTTTCCAGGTTTTTCTGAAGTCCACTTGTTCATCATTTCTTATAGCACAATGGTATTACATTGCAGTCATATACTACAACTTGTTCAGCCATTTCCCAATCGATGGGAATCCCCTCAATTTGCAATTCTTGGCCACCACAGCAAAAGCTGCTATAAATACTTTTGTCATGTAAGTCCTTTTCCCATTTTTGTGATCTCTTTGAGATATAGTCCAAGAAGTGCTATTGCTGGGTCAAAGATAAAACTGCACATTTTTTATATCCTTTTGGGCATAGTTCCAAATTGCATTCCAAAATGGTGGGATCAGTTGACAACTCCACCAGCAATGCATTAGTGTTCCAATTTTCCCACATCTCCAACATTTATCATTTTCCTGTTTTGTCATGTTAGTCAATCTGATAGGTGTGTTGTGATACCTCAGAGTTGTTTTGATTTGCATTTCTCTAATCAATAGTGATTTAGAGCATTTTTTCATATGACTACAAATGGCTTTAATTTCTTCATCTGAAAACTGCCTATTCATATCCTTTGACCATTTATCAATTGGGGAGAAATTGTCCCTTTCTGACAAAGGTCTATAGCCTGTGTTCTCAAGGAGCTGTATTAAGGAGATTCCCAAGATCAGGAATCTCCCTGATCAACCCTCCATTACACAAAGTAGTCACAATGCTAAATCAGAAAATAACTATAACTAAATCAGAAAATAATTGCAGATGAACTATACCTGAATTTTAGTAATATATTGATAAAATCTCACATACCGTTCTGTACAAGGCAGAATGATGTGGACTAGATGTAGTGTTAGGTGAATTTAGTAGTAATACCCAAAGAATAGTGATTAATGAATTGGCATATACCTGGAGAGAATGGTCTGGTGGAAATTCCCAGGAATTTTACCATGAATCTGTTCTGTTCCATACTTTTATGTCTGACTTGAAGGAAAGCATAAATAATGTGTCTACCAAAGTTTTAGCTGACAAAAAAAAAGACTAATATTCTGGATGATAGATTATAAAAAATTTTCAGTCAGCTAAAAGATTGATCTAATTTTAAGATTCATTGATGAGGCTTAACCCCCCCACCGCACCCCCCACAAACCGATAGTGCAGATCACAATCTAACCATGTGTTGTTGTCCTGAGTAACTTTTGTTCATATTGTCTCATAAATATTCCACATAGCATCCACCTAATATATTAGGAACCTTCTTCTGATCTTCTTGACATTTCTTGGATATGTCTTTTGGCAACTACCATCCTTCAATCCTTTTTTTTTTTTTTTTTTTTGCTCTTGGGCTAATTTATGCAGAAGCCTATCTCTTTCCCACATGATAATCCTTCACATCTTCCAGATAATTTAAGACTGATGTTACATCACCCTTAAGTCTTCTTTCTCCAGACTAAGCATGCCCAGTCCTTTCAACCAATTCTCATGTAGTATGTTCTTCAGGCCTCTTATCATCATTGTCACACCCCGGTGGATGTGCTCCATTTTGTCAAAGTTCCTAAAATATGAAACCCAGAATTGGACAAAATATTGTAAATAAATGTGGTCTTACCATTGAAGAATACAATGGGACTGTAATTTACCTCTTTTTGCATATTTTGCATATCTTTGTGGACTAGGATAGCAATTCCATTTTTGTCTAATATCTAAATTCTAACTTATATCAATCTTCAAGTCCACAAACCCCCAAGTTATCCTCTCCCCCAAGAAAGAAAAAATTATTTAGTCATCTTCCACATTTTGTCTCTGGGAATCTGATTACTTTTTATTCTAAGCATAGGACTTGGTATTTGTTGCTATTCAGTTTCATGTCATTATATTTAGATGGAGATTCTAGCTTGGTGAGATCTTTTCTGGAACCACACCCAGTTATCCGAGTTAACTTAATGATTTCTCCTAACTTTGTATCTTCTGTCAATCTAACAAGCATGCCGAGTATACTTGCATTCAAATTTTTGCAATAGTTTTTTTTTCTTTGTTCATTATTTTTTTTTTTTGGCTAGGTAATGGGGTTAAGTGACTTGCCCAGGGCCACACAACTAGTAAGTGTTATGTGTCTGAGGCTGGATTTGAACTCAGGTCCTCCTGAATCTAGGGCCAATGCTCTATCCACTGCACCACCTAGCTGCCCCCTAAGTTATTGCAATAGTAATGTAATATCTATTACATTATAATTGCTTAATAATAACATTTTAATATTACCATTGATAATATTAATGTTACATTGTAATAGCATAATTGTAAGGAGTGTTTCTTGGGGCAGTCTATTAGAAACTTCTCTTCAAGTAGACAGTGAACCACTAATGACATTGTACTAGTCCTGAATGCATCTAAATGAACTTTTCATCTAGTCCAAATCCTTCCATTTTATCCATAAACTGCTCCTCATAAGGGATTGTGCAAAATATCTTACTGAAATGCAACTGCACTGTGACTATGGTATTCTCTTGCTCTATATCAGTTTTAAAAATCTGTCAAAAAAAGGAAACAAAATTAGTCAAGCAAAACCTGTTTTGATGAGCAATTGTGTCAGCTAGGAAGCCGCATAATTCTTCCATGAATAAAGTTCAAGAAATGACTGATTCCCTCAAAAATTGGAATTCTAAAGACATAGGACACAGAAAAAAGTGACATTACTAAAGGCATGTGGAATCCCTCCCATACTTAGTAATTATCTAAGTCAGAGATTTGCTAAGCCACTAGATCTGGCACCCTTATTCCAATTCAGGGAAAACAGCCACACACATTTCATTCATAAAAAGGAAAAAAAAGACATACCAAATGATTCTTATACTTACTTTTCTGACAATGCATCATGTTGTCAATGAGTAATTTAACATCAAAGATCCCTGGTCTAATTTGAGCAGCAATGTGTTAATAAAGGAAGTTTGGTACAATGGGAAGATCATTGAACTCAGAATCAAGAGACAAGAGTTTGAATTCTCGTTCTTTTGCTTACAACTTTTGTGACTTTGGGCCCATCACTTTACCTCCAAAGGGCCTCAGTTTCTTCATCTGGAAAAAATGGAGGGTTTGATAAGAGAGGTAAAATTCTAAGGCATCTTCCAACTCTAAATATTTTAATTCAAAAGGCATGTGCATTTCAGGTCACACTCTCTCTTCTATATCCACAACTTCAGGGAAAGAAGGGACAGAAGGGTCTGAACCCTCTCTCCTTGCTTCTCACATCTCTTGATGATCATGATACAAAAAACTTCTCAACTCTACAATTGTATAATATCAAAGATCCCATCATTCTGTAAATATGGTAACCATTTTTAGGCACTAAGATCAGATTTCAGAATACCTGGGTTCTAGTTGAGATTCAACTACTAACTACTTCTGTCACCCTGAGCACACACACTTAAACTTTGCAAACCTCTGTCTCCAAATCTGAAATATGAGGGAATTGAACTATATGATTTCTAAGGTGACTTCCTACTCTGAAAATATAAGACTGTGGAGCTTAAGGCAGGAAAAGGTCATTGTAAAAGGACAAGAATATCAAGATCTGCCTCTTACTTTCAGAAGAGTAGATCTGGTAGGTCTTTCAGGAAGACAAGATTTCCTCCAAATTATCTACTAAGAAGAATGTCGTATTTTATCTGTGATAAATATTGCATGGGGACCTACTGAATGCAGAAACAATTGGATCCATTGGAGTTTTGGTTTAAAAGTCGCTAATGAATCTATAAGATAATCAACTTGAGCAAAAGACTGTTAAAAGGTAGCCTTAGGGCCAGTGCCCACAGAGACTGGAAGATGCAACAATAGCATCAGAAACAAGCCAGAGGCACAATGAGGCACAATGATGAAGCAAGTACCTGGCATCTCTTCCAACATCTGCCCATTCCCACATTGTCTGAAGGAGTCATAATCTAAACCCAGGGTAGACACTCTTGATGATTCATTGATGGAACCAAATTTGGTGGGCAGTTCTATAACTCTATGTCCCAGGGATGCTGGGTAGAGTGTCCCTGGGCTCCATTCTAAGTAGCCCTTCTTCTGCATGCTTATTAGTATAACCAATTTTGATCCTTTTCCTGTAAGAAAACACATTTGTGCTCATTTCTATTCCATTTCCTAACATAAAGTTTAATCACTTGCTAAGCTGAACAAATAGCACTGAGTTAATTGATCAATGTTATTTTATGCCTATCAAAGAATCACAAACTTTATAAGGCCCTCAGAAATCCTTATTTCAACTCCCCAAAATCCCTTCTACAACATCTCTGACTAAAAGTCAGTCAATTACTAATTGAAGTCCTCTAGTAATGGGGAATTCATTAAAGTAAGTAAAAAAGATCAAATAGTATGCTTTGATCTGCATTCAAACTCCATAGTTCTTTCTTTGGAAGTGGATAGCATTTTCTGTCATGAGGCCTTGTATTGCTGAGAAGGGTTAAGTCTATCAATATTGGTCATCGCACAGTGTGGCTGTTACTGTGTACAACGTTCTCCTGGTTCTGCTCATTTCACTCAGCATCAGACCATACAAGTCTTTCCAGGTTGTTCTGAAGCCAGCTTGTTCATCATTTCTTATAGCACAATAGTATTCCATTACATTCATATACCACAACTCGTTCAGTCACTCCCCAATTGATGAGCACCCTCTCGATTTCCAACTCTTTGCCTCCACAAAAAGAGCTGCTATAAATATTTTTGTACATGTGGGTCCTTTTCCCATTTGCATGATCTCTTTGGGATGTAGTCCTAGGGGGCTATTACTGGGTCAAAGGGTATGCACATTTTGATAGCCCTTTGAGCATAGTTCCAAATTGCTTTCCAAAATGATTGGATCATTTCACAACTCCACCAACAATGCATTGGTGTTCCAATTTTCCCACATCTTCTCTAACATTTATCATTTTCCTGTTTTGTTATGTTGGCCAATCTGTGATGTGGTATCTCAGAGCTGTTCTGATTTGCATTTCTCTAATCAATAGTGATTTAGAGCATTTTTATATGATTATAGATGGCTTAAATTTCTTTATCTGAGAACTGCCTGTTTTGACAGATTTTTACTTACTCCTAAAAAATAATTTTCCTTACACGTGGACCTCGTCATGCCATCTTTCCACTCAAAAAATCTTCAATGGCTCCCATTACCTCCTGAGAAAAGCACAGACTCTCTATTTTGGCATTTAAGGATTTAAATAATGTATTTCCACCCCATCTTCTGGCCTTACATAATTTCATTCTAAACACTCTGCACCCCCCCCAAAAAAAGAACTGTTTTCGATACTCCAATACATTTGGCATTTTCTCTCCTCTATTTAGCTCACATTGATACCTACGCTTGGAATGTTATATTTCCCCCATTTTCATTCATTAAATATATGCCTATTTTTTTTATTTTGAACCTTACAATCAATAAATATGAACAGGATAATGCATCAAATATCCTTAAACCCTACAAACTCTATGTCTATGTCCTATCTTCCATTTCCTTGCCAGAACTTTATTAACCAATCCAATCATCTATACACATCCACTGTCCTCTGTCTCTCTTTCTCCGTCTCTCTAACACACACACACACACACACACACACACACACACACACACACACACTGCCTCCCAGACTATTCATTCTAGGTTTGGTATTCCTTGAAAGGCAAAAGTACACACAAAAACAATTGTTCTGGGCTTAGTGACCTAGAGCACTCACTATTTCCTCTCCCATGAAGAGATCTTATTGTCTGGACTGAAGCACACGGAAGTCAGATTTGATCCTGAAATAACCTGATCTTCAAATGGAAAGGTCAGCCTATTTTCCTGTATTCTCTGGCTCTTTAAGCCTCAACTCCACTGAGGAAGAATCACTTAAAGTTGAAATTTGTCTCAGGTTTAAGGCTTCCCAAGAGAGTGAAGAAAGAAGGTAATGTTGAACATATATAGGACAATATCTGTATATCTAAATTGCTCTCCAAAGTGGTTGGATCATTTTACAACTCCACCAACAATGCATTGGTGTTCCAATTTTCCCACATCTTCTCCAACATTTATCATTTTCCTGTTTTGTCATGTTGGCCAATCTGATAGGTGTGATGTGGTACCTCAGAGTTGATTTGATTTGCATATATATACAAACATATACTTTCCCTAATGTAAAGTTGAAATTTGTCTCAGTTCTAAGGTTTCCCAAAAGGGTGAAGAAAGAAGGTAAAAGTAGAACATATATAGGACAACTGTTTATTTCATCTGCATAAAAGAAATGTTTAACACACACACAAAACTTATGAGGGTTCATTGACTGAAAAACTTTTAAAAGCTGCAGCAACTTTATTATTAGTGATTAACATCAGTGTTATTATACTTTCCTGGGATATCTTAAGTTTCAGAACCTGAAGTAATGAGAGTACTAAATTGTTATTTTAAATTTCATCTTGTCTCTACATCTCCAAAAAAATTGTCTTCCAGTAGGCCAGGCTTGCAGTTAGGTTCATGCTTACAATGGATGGTAATCTTCTCTAGTGTGAGCTCCATGGAATCATGGACTATCTCTCTTTATTATCTGCATCCCCGGCCCTTAACACATACTTTGACATATAGTATACACTTAATAAATAGTTTTTTCATTCATTAATTCAAAAAAATATTATTTCAATCCTTTGCTCATAGTTAGGTTATGTCAATGTAATAAAAATGACTGTATTCCCACACTAATTTACATATTTGGTACTATACCATTAAAAGTATCAAAAAGATAGATACTTTAGAGAACTAGACAAAATAAAAGGAAACTTCATTTGCATGAACAAAATGTCTAGAATCTCAAGAAAAATAATATGAAGTTGAAAGAAAGGAGAAATAGAATTTTCCAACAAATTGTTTGGTATTGGTAAAATATACATACGTATATATGTATAGATAGCTCTAGAAAAGCAAATCAGTAGAACCAAAATATATACCATAATAAGTTAAAATGAATACAGTATCTGAATATTAAAAGTTATACCAAAATTAAATTTGTAGAGAGCAAGATCAGGTAACTTTCAAATCTATACCTATGAAGATAATTAACAACCAAGTAAGAGATCAAAATAATCATAAAACATAAAATCAATCATTTCCTTCTAAAAATATTTTATTTTAGACTTGAATACTAAAACATAAATACATAATAAGAAAAGAAAAAGAAACATTATAAACTTAAATATAAAATAAGGGAAAATGTCATGTGCATAGTAGAACATGAGAGGATTCAAAATACACAGCAATAAATTTCCATTTCAAGAAAGCCTATATGTTAAATATTACACATTGTGTTGAAAGTTGTCCATCTTTTCTTTGCTTCCTTGTAGGTTTTCTTTTGTTCTCTACTGCACACTTTTTACTTTGTTCTTTTTTCCCCCTCCCCACCCCAGACTACAATTAAGCATGGATATATTTAGATACAGATATATACATACACACACACATACATATATATATATAAACATACATACATATGTATACAAACATATACTTTCCCTAAGAGATTTTACTCCTAATCTTTATTTTTATGTTTGTGGATATCTCTAATTTCCTATCCCTCCTGACTCCTCTATTTTACTGCTACCCTCTACCTTGCCCTCCTATTACTTAACCTAACCCTCTTCCATCAATCCCTCCTTTATCCTCCCATTCCCATAAATCTAAATACCCTTTTATGCACCCTTTTGACATATTCCCTCACACTCTTCTCTAAAGATCTTTCCGTTATCTTCCCAAGGATCCCTCCCTTGTCCTCCCATTCTCATTAATCTAAACATTCTTCTATATCTCCCTTTAAACTATTCACTCACCCACCCCTCCAAAAATCCCTCCTTTATCCTCTCCCTCTCCCTATAACCTTAGTTTTTTATTTCTTTCTAAATTTAGAAATTTTAAATTCTAAATTTAGAATTTTATACTCTTCTAGATGTATATGCACTGTTCCCTCTTGAACCCATTCCTAATGAAAAAAAAGGTTTCCAGAACTAACAGCACTGCTCCCCCATCTAATTCCTTTGTATTGGTTCTTCCTCTTGCACCTCATTTCTATAAGAAAATTATTCTTTTTAGTTCCTGAACAGTTTTACTTTTTGAAGTCATATCATGCTCAGATCTACTCCATTCTTTCTTATGAACTACCCAATTTCTAATAACAATCTTAGACATATGTTTTACATATTACACAAATGAAAAGTAAACTTTCTTTCCTTATTGAGTTCTTTGTAATTGGTCTTTGGTATGTACCTTATGCTTCTCTTGGCTCTTGTATGTCAAATCTTTCATTAAGTTCAGTGTTTTGTTTTGTTTTTTTGTTTTTTGGTAAAAAAAAAAAAGCCCTGAAAGTGTGACAATTCATTAAATATCCATTTATTTGTCATTCAGAATTATATTTAGCTTTGCTGGGTATGATATTTTAGCCAGAATCCAAATTCTTTTGTTCTTAATATATAGTGTTCCAAGACCTGTAGTCTTTTAGTGTCACCACTCCAGGTCTTGTGTGATTCTAATTGTGGCACCACCATATGTGATTTTTTTCTTGTTGCTTGTAATATTTTATCTTTGAGCTACGGGCTTTGGAATTTGACTATAATATTCCTATGGGGTTTCCTCGTAAGATCTCTTTCAGGTGGAAATTGGTGAATTCTTTTTTTATTTCTACTTTCTCCTCTTGTTCTAATGCTTCAGAACAATTTCTTTAATTATTTCTTGTATTATTGTATCAAGATTCTTTTTTTATCATAGCTTTCAGGTAGTCTGATTATTCTTATGTTTTCTCTTCATGATCTGTTCTCCAGATCAGTTGTTTTTGTTATGTTTCTCATTCTTTTCTATTTATTTTTATTCCTTATATTTTGTTTTATTATTTCTTGATCTCTTATAACCTCACTGGCTTCCCCTTGCCCAATTCTGATTTTCAAGCAGTCATTTTCTTCCTTAAGATTCTGCATCTGCATTTATAATTGGTTGACTTTTCATAATCTTGTTTTTCTTGGACTGTTCTTCTTTTATTTTATTTTTTTTTAGTTTTTCCTCCATCTCTCATTTGCTTTTTAAAGTCTTTTAAGTTCTTCTATGAATTCTTTTTGGGCAAGTGACCATTTGATATTATTCTTTGGTTAGAAGAGAGTTTCTTTGCTTCACTATCCTCCTTCCAAGACAAACCTCAATTTTCTACTCTCTATGGTTGGATTCTTTCTCCTTTGCTTGTTAATTTTTTTTGGTAATAGCTTAATTTTTGTAATTATCTTTACTCCAGGGATATGAGGAATGGTGTCTCTCACCTCAGATCCTCCTTCAGTTTTCTTCTCTGACTTTGAACCAAGACCTCCAGCCTCCTGTAACTGCCCACAGCCAGGGGTGTCCTCACCCAACTGTTTCTGCACTCACCAGGCATATGGTGGTTCCTTCTTTTTTTATTATTTTATTAATTTTTTTTGATTTATCAATAATCACTTCCATATGCTTTTAAGTTTAAAATTTTTCTCCCCCTTCTTCCCCACCACCCTCCCCAAGATGGCGCACAATCTGATATAGGCTATACATTTACATTCATATTAAACATATTTTCACATTAGTGATGTTGTAAGTAGAAATTAAAATCAATAGGAGGAACCATCAGAAAGGGGAAACAAAACTCAACAGAAGAGAAAAAAATAACAATTCGGCTTCCATAATTCTTTGTTTGGGTGTGAATAGCATTGTCCATCACAAGGCCTCTGGAGATGTCTCAGATGCTTGTATTGCCAGGAAGGGTTAAGTTTATCAATATTAGTCATCACACAATGTGGTTGTTATTGTGTACAACATTCTCTTGGTTCTGTCCACTTCACTCAGCATCATACCACACAAGTCTTTCCAGGTTTTTCTGAAGTCAACCTGTTCATCATTTCTTATAGCACAATAGTATTTCATCACATTCATATACCATAACTTGCTCAGCCATTCCCCAATTGATGGGAATCCCCTCAATTTGCAATTCTTGACCACCACAAAAAGAGCTGCTATGAATATTTTTGTACATTTGGGTCCTTTTCTGATTTGTATGATCTCTTTGGGATATAGCCCTAGAAGTGCTATTTCTGGGTCAAAGGGTATGCACATTTTTATAGCCCTTTGGGCATAATTCCAAATTGCTCTCCAAAATGGTTGGATCATTTCACAACTCCACCAACAATGCATTAGTGTTCCAATTTTACCACATCTTCTCCAATATTTATCATTTTCCTGTTTTGTCATGTTGGCCATTCTGATAGGTGCGATGTGGTACCTCAGAGTTGTTTTGATTTGCATTTCTCTAATCAATAGTGACTTAGAGCATTTTTTCATGTGACTATAAATGGCTTTAATTTCTTCATCTGAGAACTGTCTGTTCATATCCTTTGACCACTTATCAATTGGAGAATGGCTTGTATTCTTATAAATTTGACTTAATTCTCTATGTATTTTAGAAATGAGGCCCTTATCAGAGAGACTGGTTGTAAAAATTCTTTCCCAATTTTCTACCTTCCTTCTAATCTTAGTTGCATTGGCTTTGTTTGTGTGAAAACTTTTCAATTTAATGTAATCAAAATTATCTATTTTGCTTTTCGTAATGTTCTCTATATCCTGTTTGGTCATGAATTCTTCTGTTCTCCATAGATCTGACTGGTAAACTATTCCTTGCTCTCTCAGTTTGCTTATAGTATCAGCCTTTATATCTAAATCATGTACCCATTTTGACTTTATTTTGGTGTATGGTGTGAGATTTTGGTCTATGCCTGTTTCTGCCATACTCTTCCAGTTTCCCCAGCAGTTTTTTTTCAAAGAGTGGGTTCTTATCCCAGAAGCTGGGGTATTTGGGTTTATCAAATAATATATTACTATAGTCATTGACTACTGTGTCTGGCATACTTAACCTATTTCACTGATCCACCACTCTATTTCTTAGCCAGTACCAAGCAGTTTTGATGATTGCTGCTTTATAATACAATTTAAGATCTGGAATGGCTAGGCCACCTTCCCCTGCATTTCTTTTCATTAGATCTCTTGATATTCTGGACCTTTTGTTCTTCCAAATGAATCTTGTTATTAATTTTTCTAATTCTATAAAATAATTTTTTGGTAGTTTGATTGGTATGGCACTGAATAAGTAAATTAGCTTAGGTAGAATTGTCATTTTCATTCTATTAGCTCCGCCTACCCATGAGTAACTGACATTTTTCCAATTATTTAGATCTGATTTTATTTGTGTGACAAGTGTTTTGTAATTGTGTTCATAGAGTTCCTGGGTTTGTTTCAGGAGGTAGACTCCTAAATATTTTTTAATGTCTACAGTAAGTTTAAATGGAATTTCTCTTTCTGTCTCTTGCTATTGGGCTTTGTTGGTAATATATAGAAATGCCGATGATTTATGTGAGTTTATTTTATAGCCTGCAACTTTGTTGAAGTTGTTTATTATTTCAAGTAGTTTTTTACTTGATTTTCTGGCATTCTCTAAGTATAACATCATGTCATCTGCAAAGAGTGATAGCTTTGTTTCTTCTTTGCCTATTCTAATGCCTTCAATGTCTGTTTCTTCGCTTATTGCTAAAGCTAACGTTTCCAGTACTATTTTGAATAACAGTGGTGATAATGGACATTCTTGTTTCACCCCCGATCTTATTGGAAATGCTTCTAGCTTGTCCCCATTACATAATATGCTTGCTGAAGGTTTTAGATAGATGCTATTTATTATTTCAAAGAAGACTCCATTTATACCTATGCTCTCTAGTGTTTTTAATAGGAATGGGTGTTGTATTTTGTCAAAAGCTTTTTCTGCATCTATTGAGATGATCATGTGGTTTCTGTTAGTTTTGGTGTTGATATGATGGATTATGTTGATAGTTTTCCTTATATTGAACCAGCCCTGCATTCCTGGTATAAATCCTACCTGGTCATAGTGTATTATTCATGTGATAAGTTACTGTAATCTCTTTACTAATATTTTGTTTAAGATTTTTGCATCTATATTCATTAGAGAAATTGGTCTATAATTTTCTTTCTCTGTTTTGACTCTTCCTGATTTAGGTATCAGCACCACATTTGTATCATAAAAAAAATTTGGTAAGATTCCTTCTTTACCTATTTTACCAAATAGTTTACATAGTATTGGAATTAATTGTTCTTTAAATGTTTGATAAAATTCGCATGTAAATCCATCTGGTTTTGGAGATTTTTTCCTAGGGAGTTCATCAATGACTTGTTCAATTTCTTTTTTGAGATGGGGTTATTTAAGTATTTTACTTCCTCTTCTGTTAATCTGGGCAATTTAAATTTTTGTAAATATATATCCATTTCACTAAGATTGTCAAATTTGTTAGCATATAGTTGGGCAAAATAATTCCTAACTATTGTTTTAATTTCCTCTTCCTTGGTGGTAGTTTCATCCTTTTCATTCTTGATACTAGTAATTTGGTTTTCTTCTTTCTTTTTTTTTAATTAGATTAACCAAAGGTTTATCTATTTTATTGGTTTTTTCATAAAACAAGCTCTTAGTTTTATTTATTAGTTCAATAGTTTTCTTAATTTCAATTTTATTAATTTTTCCTTTGGTTTTCAATATTTCTAATTTGGTGTTTAATTGAGCATTTTTAATTTGTTCTTTGTCTAGTTGTTTTAGTTGTATGCCCAATTCATTGATCTCCTCTTTTTCTATTTTATTTATGTAAGCATTTAGAGATATAAAACTTCCCCTGAGAACTGCTTTTGCTGCATCCCATAAGTTTTGGTATGTTGTCTCATTATTGTCATTCTCTTGAATGAAATTATTGATTGTTTCTGTGATTTGTTCTTTGACCCAATCCTTTTTTAGGATTAGATTATTTAGTTTCCAATTATTTTTTAGTCTATCTTTCCATGGTCCTTTGTTACATATAGTTTTTATTGCATCACGATCTGAAAAGAATGCATTTACTATCTCTGCCTTTCTACATTGGATTGTGAGGTTTTTATGCCCTAGTACATGGTCAATTTTTGTATATGTGCCATGTACCGCCAAGAAAAAAGTATATTACTTTCTATCCCCATTCAGTTTTCTCCATAGGTCTATCATATTTAACTTTTCTAATGTTCAATTCACCTCCTTAACTTCTTTCTTGTTTATTTTGTGGTTAGATTTATCTAGTTCAGAGAGGGGGAGGTTGAGGTCCCCCACTAGTATAGTTTTGCTGTTTCTTCCTGTAACTCCCTGAACTTCTCCTCAAAGAATCTGGGTGCTATACCATTTGGTGCATATATGTTTAATAATGATATTGCTTCATTGTCAATGGTGCATTTTAGCAGGATATAGTTTCCTTCCTTATCTCTTTTGATAAGATATATTTTTGCTTTTGCTTTGTCTGAGTTCAGGATTGCTACCCCTGCTTTTTTTTACTTCAGCTGAAGCATAATATATTTTGCTCCAGCCTTTTACCTTTACCCTGTATGTGTCACTCTTTTTCAAATGTGTTTCCTGTAAACAACATATTGTAGGATTATGGTATTTAATCCACTCTGCTATACGCTTCCGTTTTATGGGAGAGTTCATCCCATTCACATTTACAGTTATGATTACTATCTGTTTCTTTTGCTTCACCCTTTTTCCCCCCATTTATGCTTTTCTCTCTCCTTTCTCCTCCCCCCCCACTAGTGTTTTGTTTTTGACCAGCGCCTCCTACAGTCTCACCTCCCTTCTATTGTCCCTTTCCCTTTTCTTCCCCTTTACCCTTATTGCTTCTTCCCTCCCCTCTATCCCCCCTCCTTTTTGTTTCCCCTTTTGCCGCCTAAGATTTTTATACCTGATTATATTATTCCCTTCTTGAGCCAAATCTGATAAGAGTAAGGTTCAAACAATGCTCATCCCCCTCCCTTCTTTACCCCTGCTCTAATAAGTTTTTGTGTCTTTTCCTGTAATGTAATTTACCCTTGTCTGCCTCCTCCTTTCTCAGTACATTTTCTTAGCTCAGACCAATCCACTTACTTGGATCCATTTAACCCACTTGATTAAGTTTTTTTTTATCATTACATCAAAGTCAACTTATATCCACCCCCTATGTATACTCCTTTAACTTGGTATAATAACAATACAGTTCTCAGGAGTTGCAAGTGTCATCTTCCCTTGTAGGGATGTAAACATTTTGCCCTTATTAACAACATATTGTATTTTTCTGTCCCATTTACCTTTTTATGTCTCTCTTGAATCTTGTACTTGAAGATCAAATTTTTTGTTGAGCTCTGGTCTTTTTATCAGGAACGTTTGGAAGTCCCCTATTTCATTGAATATCCATCTCCTTCCCTGAAAAATCATGCTCATTTTCACTGGGTAGTTAATCCTTGGCTGCATTGCAAGCTCCTTTGCTTTACAGAATATCAGGTTCCATGCCCTACAGTCTTTTAACGTGGAGGCTGCAAGGTCCTGTGTAACCCTGACTGTGGTTCCATGATATTTAAATTGTTTCTTTCTGGCTGCTTTCAGTAATTTCACTTTAGTCTGGTAATTTTGGAATTTAGCTATTATATTCCTTGGTGTTTTCAATTTGGGATCTCTTTCAGGTGAGGAGTGATGGATTCTTTCTATAGTTATTTTACCTTCAGGTTCTAGGACTTCAGGGCACTTTTCCTTAATGATTTCCTGAAGGATATTGTCCAGGCTCTTTTTTTCATCTTGACTTTCAGGTAGGCCTATAATTTTTAAATTGTCTCTTTTGGATAGATTTTCCAGGTCAGCTGTTTTACCCATGAGGTATTTTATGTTTTCATCTATTTTTTCACTTTTTTGTTTCTGTTTGACTGATTTTTGCTCTCTCATAGAGTCATTAGTTTTCATTTGTTCAATTCTAATTTTTAACATATTGTTTTTTTCTGTTAGATTTTGTACTTTCTTCTCCAATTGGTCAATTGTATTTTTTAGGGATTTATTTTCTTCATTGTACTTTTTTTTTCCAATTGGCCAATTGTACTTTTAAAGGACTCCTCTACCTCTCTCATTTGACTTTTAAAATCCTTCTTGAGCTCTTCTAAGAAGGCTTTTTGGGCTTCAGACCAGTTCATATTCCCTTTTGATGTTGCAGATGTGGGTTTGATGACAGTGTTGTCCTCTTCAGAATTTCTATCTTGATCTTCACTCTTCTCATAATAAGAATCTATCATACATTTCTTTTTACTCATGGTGTTTCTTTATTCCCTGGCCTTTACAGAGATTAAGCTCTCCTGCTGGGGAGCAGAGGGCACTGACACAAGCTTCTTGCATTGGGAGCCTAGGTCTTGGTCACTGGCTTTGGGAGCTGGGGTCTTTTATGTTAGCAATTGGAGGCTGTAGGGTTCTGGCAGCTTATCTGGTGTTGGGCTGGAATCAGCAAGGCTGAGACTTTCAGGCAAATCTACGTTGCCTGCTTTTCCTTTCCTTTGGCTTTGTTTAGCTCCTTTTAGATAAGTGCTGCCAGGTGTTTATCTGCTTGTGGCCCCTTGCAGTGCTGCCTCCCTTATTTCTATTGAGGTACTGGGAGACTTCTTTGCTGTAGAATGCCGAGGCATCTGGTGGTTTTCTGAGCTGGTTTCCACCAGTTACCCCACCCTTACTGAGGCACTTGGAGATACAGCTGTTGGCGTTTGCCTGCTCCATCACCTGGGCTTCGGGATCTCCTCCTGGTTGGCAGTTGGAGCCTGCAGGGTTCTGACAGCTTACCTGGTGTTGGGCTGGAGTCAACAAGACTGGAACTTTTTGGCACCTCTAGGTTGCTTTCTTCAGCTCCTTTCAGATGAATGCTGCCGGGTGCTTATCTGCCTGGGGCCCTTTGTAGTGCTGTTTCCCTTATTTTTGCTGAGGCTGCTAGGAGACCTGTTTGCTGTAGAATGCTGAGGCACCAAAAATCTCCTCCTGGTGTGCTAAAGTTTCCACTAGCTGGCTGGGCGACTCCTATTTGGTACTGCTCCCCTTCCCCCAGGGTAAGAGGGGCCTTTCCCATTAATCCCTCTAGCTACCTGGGCTACTGCACTCCTACACCCCATCTTTCTTCTGGTTCAACTGTTCCAGGTTTTTTCTGGGGCGATATTTTCTGAGTTTTCAGAGGTTGATAGGGGAGGGTGAGAGTGACTACCTTTTTACTCCATCATCTTGATTCTGGTTCCTTCTTGCCCCCAACTACATGCAGCACAGCTGGGTCTGGTGTTTCTTCTCAGCAGAGGCTCCCTTGATCTTCTCTGGCTCATTCACCCAACTCCTCTCACTGTCCTGGGGGTAAAAGTTCCTGTGGCTGGGGCTGAGGAAGTCTCCCAACACAGCTAACCCCAGGGCTTGCTGGTTGTTCTTTAAGGGGATTTACTCTTGACTGGGACCAAACCTCATCCCAGGGTTTTTGTTCAGATCTTCTTTGATTGTCCCAGGAGGACTCTCATTCAGCCCCTTCTCTTATTTATTTTTAACCACTCTCTTTTCTGTGAGGTACTGTTTTATCTCTTTTGTGGAGGAAAATCTTAAGAGCTTGGAATTTTCTGACCTAGTCTACCATCTTCACAGAATACTTGATAATTTCAATTACATAAAATTGAAGAGCTTTTGCACAAACAAAAACAATCTTGGAAGCCATGAATTTGGGGAGAGGGAGAAAAGGGAAGTCTGCATCAAGTATTTCTGATGAGGGTCTGATATCCAAAATAAATAAGGAACTAACACAAATATTGAAGACAAAAAAAAGGAAAAACACTCTCCAATGGATAAATGGTCAAAAAATATTTAAAAAGCAGCTCACAACAAGAGAAGTGCAAGCTATTTACAACTAAATGGATGATTGCTATAAATCAGCAATAATAAGAAAGATGAAAGTCAAAACAATTTACTCACACCACACAAATTAACAAAGATGACAAAAAATAGAAAGTCAATGTTGGGAGGGGCTGCCAGAAGTCCTATTGATAGAGTTGTAAATTAGTCCAACCACTCCATAAAACCAATTTGGAATTATATTTTAATAATCTACAATGTGCATATCCTTTGACATAAAAGTCCCAATGCTAGGCATGCACCACAAGGATATCAAAGAAGAATAGGTCATATATACACTAAAATATTCATAGAAGCATTTTGTGTGTGGGGGGGGTGAAGAAGAATTTGAAATCAAGGAAAGGTTCACTGACTAGGAAATGCAAATGGAAAATATGGATATGAATGTGATATAATACCATTCTACCATAAGAAATTATTACTATGAATAATCCAGGGAAGCACTGTAAGACTTCCATGAACTGATATATAATGAGGTAAAGAGAAACTTGGTTCTAATCTTGAAATAACTTGGTTAGGGACATGTCCAAGAGGTAAACTCCAAGCAAGACAGCAACCACATAAGTTCAGGTATAGCCTCAGGAAAAAAAAATGTCCTGGCCACAGAGACTTCATAAGTAACTGGAAGAAATAAAAAAAAAAAGAGATACCAAATGGAAAAGCTAGGGAAGAAAGACTGGTGAGGAAAATGACACTTTAGTAGCAACAATTTAAAACATAACTGGCAAGGATCTAGATGATATATTTATCTTTCTTAAAATACTTCAGATATTCTTCATATTCTTTATTCATTATTATGGATATCTAAAAACATTTAATAAATGAGAAATACTAAGTTTAGTAGTGTTTACAAAGAAGTAAAACCTATAGCAAATATACAAACACTGTAAAACAGCAGGAAATACTATGTAATAGTATTTAAATGATCTAACTCAATTAACATTCAGATCTCCTAGCAAAGTTAATAAGCCTATACAGAATTACATATCAAATTTGTCAATTTAAGGATTGATTTTGCTTTCAAAACCTGTTATTTCTTGGAATGACATTCATAGAATTCAGATAAAGTATATTTTCATGTAGATTTAGTAATATATATTTGCAAGAATAAATCACCATTAGTAGGAGACATCTATGGCATGACAATAATTACAAGCAAGACTGATGATTTAGATTATTATTCCCTTCATTATGGTGTTAAAGTTTTTTGTCCCGTCATATTTTTCTGGGATATCTATGATCTTTAATTTGTCTCTATGTATCATTTCTTTGAGATTTGTATGATGTGCTTGCATAGTAAGCATATTTTATTTTAAAGTTCTTGTTTTTTGCTTCTCTTTTTTTAAGTTTTCCTTCACTTCTGTGTATTTGCATTCCCAATCTATTATTCTGTCTTTTGTTTCTTTGATGAGGCTTGCCATTATAGATTCAAGTTTTTCTATTCTATTCTTTATTTCTGCTGCACAGGTTGTAAATTCTACTCTCATAATTCTCATGTTCTCCTCAAATTCCACAGAGTCCTGTGTTTCATCAAGTGTTGAATCATTTCCCTTCACTTTTTAGTATTTATTCTTAGGTACCTAAATTCATTTACTAGATCTGGAGATCATATTTCCTACTTTTGTTACTGCTTTTCCTTTTAATTTATCTGTTTTTATTTAAGGTATTTGAGATTTCTCCTTCTTCAAATCTTAGGTGCTTTCAGTCTTTCCTCCCTCCCTTCATTTTTTTTTCACTCACTTTTGACTCCTTCCTCTCTGACTTTGGTTTCCTGAAGGATTCACTATTTAACAAAAACTGCTGGGAAACACAATTACAAAACACTTTTCACACAAATAAAGTCAGATCTAAATAATTGGAAAAACATCAGTTGCTCATAAAAATGACAATTCTACTTAAGCTAATTAACTTATTCAGTGCCATACTAATCAAACTACCAAAAAATTATTTTATAGAGTTAGAAAAAATAATAAGAAGATTTATTTGGAAGAACAAAAGATCCAGAATATCAATGGAACTAATGAAAAGAAATGCAAGGGAAGGTGGCCTAGCCATTCTAAATCTCAAATTGTATTATAAAGCAGCGATCATCAAAACTTCTTGGTACTGGCTAACAAATAGAGTGGTGGATCAGTGCAATAGGTTAAGTATGCCAGACACAGTAGCCAATGACTATAGTAATCTATTATTTGATAAACCCAAATAACCCAGCTTCTGGTATAAGAACCGACTCTTTGAAAAAAAACTGCTGGGAAAACAGGAAAAGACTATGGCAGAAACTAGACATTAATCAAAATCTTACACCATATACCAAAATTAAGTCAAAATGGGTTCATGATTTAGATATAAAGGCTGATATTGTGAGCAAACTGGGAGAGCAAGGAGTAGTTTACCTATCAGATTTATGGAGAACAGAAGAATTCACGACCAAACAGGAGAGAGAGAACATTATGAAAAGCAAAATGGATAACTTTGATTACAATTAATTGAAAAGGTTTTGCACAAACAAAGCCAATGCAACTAATATTAGAAGAAAGGTAGAAAATCAGGAAAGTATTTTTACTATCAGTCTCTCTGATAAAGGCCTCATTTCTAAAACATACAGAAAATTCAGTCAAATCTATAAGAATACTTGTCATTCCACAATTATAAATGGTGAAGGGATATGAACAGGCAGTTCTCAGAAGAAGAAATTAAAGCCATCTATAGTCATATGAAAAAATGCTCTAAATCTTTATTGATTAGAGAAATATAAATCAAAACAACTCTGAGGTACCACATCACACCTATCAGAATGGCCAACATGAGAAAACAGGAAAATGATAAATGTTGGAGAAGATGTGGGAAAATTGGAACACTAATGCATTGTTGGCGGAGTTGTGAAATGATCCAACCATTTTGGAGAGTAATTTGGAGCTATGCTCAAAGGGCTATCAAAATGTGCATACCCTTTGATCAGATTGTGCATCATCTTGGGGAGTGGGGTGGGGAGGAAGGGAGATAAAATTTTTAAACTCAAAAGTATATGGAAGTGATCATTGATAAATCAAAATAAATGAATAAAAAAAAAACTGCTGGAAAAATTAGACAGCATCCTGGCAGAAATTAGGCTTAGACCAATATCTTACATAATACACCAAGATAAACTCTAAATGAAATCATAGCCTAAATATAAAAGGTAATATAAAGAAAGTAGTGGAGCAAGGTAGAAATTACCTTTTCATTTGTGTGTATAAGAAGAGTTCATGATTAAACAATAGATAAACAAGATAAGATAAAAATCAAACAAGATAAAATGGACAAATTATTATGTATAATTAAAGTTTTGCACCACCATATCTAATGTAGTAAAAATTATTAAGGAAAAAGGCAACTGGGGTGGGGGGAGTGTAATCTTTGCAATAAGTTTCTTTGATAAGGTCTCAAAAAAGAACTGATTAAAATTTATAAGAATAAGAGCTATTTCCCTATACATGAGTGGTTACAGAATATGAACAAGCAGTTTTCAAAGGGAAAAAATCAAGCTATTAATAACCATGTGAAAAAATGCTCAAAATCCCTGAAAACTCAAGAAATCAAAATTAATGAAATTGTAAGGCTCCATGATAACACAAAAAAAGGAAAATGAAAAATATTTAGGGGTTTGTGAGAAAACAGGCACACCAATGTAAATTATGAATTGTTCCTAGACATGCTGTAAAGCAATATAGAATTAAATTGTAAAAGTTACTAAATTGTTCATGTCTTTTGATCCAGCTATCCCACTGCTATGTCTAATTCTTGAGTAACTCCAAGAAAGAGGAAAAGAACTCACATGGACAAATATATTTATAGCAGCCCTTTTTGGAATAGCCAATATTTGGAAACTAAGGGTATCTTCTTATTGGAGAGTGGATAAATAATTCTGATACATATAATAGAATCATATTTTCCATAAAAATAATGAAATGAAATGTTTCCTAGGAAAATGGGAACATCTCTTATGCAGAAGGAAATGAAAGAACTAGGAAAAACACAATGGAAACAACATTTCAGAGAAAAACAACCTTGTTAAACTCTGGAACTCTACTCAATGCAATGATAAACCAGGAGTGAAAAGAATAAAGATGAAATACACTCTTGAGATCCTGACAGGGAGATTATAAATCTGAAATTCAGAAAGCAACATATATTTTTGGATATGGCCAATTTGGGGATTATTTGTTAATTGGGCTATGTAGCTACTTACCGAGGTTTTTTTATTTCAGGATGTTTTTTTTTTTAGTTTATCATGAAGGGGGAAGAAAAGGGAGAGACAAATTAATTTAAAAGACCCTAAATGATGGCTATGCTATGATGCACTCACATTTATTTCAATATAATTTATTGCTGTGTAGTGACATTTCTCTGAATTAAAACTCAGGATCTACAATATGCTAGCATAGAGGAATGGTTAAAATTCTTTGTCATCCTGCAACAAAAAAAAATTCAATGCATGAATTTAATGGGATAGGACTGCTATTGGAAATGAAGAGAGTATTTATTGAAATAGTTACATATTCTGTGAATGTCATATATGTTTTAAAATGCTGTTTTGCTAAGACACATATAGTATATAATAAAGTAACTTCTTTTTCATTTTTTTTAAGTAAAAAATAAAAGTTATATGAGATAATGATTCCTACAGATTCTTGGAAAACTTCTTCTAATGAAGCCAAAGGCTTCAAGTCACATGACATACAAGAGAAAATTTCAGAAACAATGCTTTGTTTTCCTAAGCCATGAAATAAATTGCCAGGTATTTGGTAGAAATAAAGCAGGTCCTCTAAAAAAAGAGAATGCCTAAAATCTGCTGGGAGTTGTGAGGAATTACAGTATGTATGTTTGTTACAGTATGTATGTGACAATGCAGAACTTTGGCAAGGAAATACAGTGGGGTCAATGACTACCAATATCCACAGAGATGCTAAAATGTGTCCAAAACAAAACAAAACAACACCAACAAGAGCAACAGTAAACAAACATCCAGGGAATTTGGAGAAGAGATCACCAATTTGACTGAGCAAATCTAAACCTTACCTGTTTAGAACCCTACCTAGAATGATACTGTGAATTGGCTATAATATTAGCCAATGGTAGAAGGTTGATCACTAGTAAATGTCATTTTTATATACTCTCATTTCAGTATTATTTAACTCGATTATTAAAGAGACTAGTTCCTGGGTGGAGCTTGGTGAATCTGTGTGATTGCAGGCACTTAATAAATGTTTGCTTACTTGACTTTTAAGAAGGGTTAATGACTGTAACATGGAAGGGGCAGATATGGAAGTTCCCAGATTATCTAGATGGGAGCAATGAGCCAGAGAAATGAGAAGTAGCTTGAAATGCACCTGGGACTTTCTTTGAGGAGGGTACCTCTGAATCAGAGTTTATACAAAAATAAGCATTCTGACTTCAGAAAAGGAATTGATCAGTGAGGGCCGGGATATTCAGGGAAAGCTTCTGGCAAGAAGTGGACCTTTAGTCTATGTGTTTTAGTAGAAGTGCTGGACAGACACTGAAGATGCCCTGGTTGAAAGTTGTGGGGGAGGGGGCAGAGCCAAGATGGCAGAGTAGAAGCAAAGACTTGCTTGAGATCTTCCCCAAAACCCTCCAAATACTTGTAAAAAATGGCTCTAAACAAATTCTAGAGGAGCAGAACCCACAAAGAGACAGAGCAAAACAAATTTTCAACCCAAGACAACCTTGATGGTTGATTGGAAAGTTCTATTGCACCAGGCAGGAAGAGGAGTGCAGTTCAGTGTGGGCCATACCACAGGCAAAGACCAGGCCTCAGTGAACCTGGAACAGGCCTCAGGGGACTGAATCAAGGGGAGTTGTGGTGATTTCCAGACATCTCAACCCACAAAAGCCAGTAGTAAAAGTCTGTGACCATGGTGAGAGAGTAGCTCAGTCTGGCCCCAGTCCCAGCACAGCCTTGGGGTGGCAACTGTTCTTGGAGTTTGTGGCCCATAGACTGAGGGAGGATCAAGTGGCTGATCACAGGAGGATGGCAGGGATCTGTTTGTTGGTACTGAGGCAGGAATCTCTTGCTTTGCCTGTGCTTGGATCTGGGTCACAGTTCTGGGTGGTGGTCCTGGGGTGAAGAGAAGCTTTGGTGTAGTGGAGCTTGTAGTGGAGGTGGAGAGGGAATTGTCCTCACAGTTCCAAGGCAGAAAAGAGTGCTTCTGGTCACTCACAGACCACAGTACAGGCCAGGAAAGGAGCAAATATGTTGCCCTTGATCATACCACTTTGGAAGAACTGATAATTTACAGGTCCCTAGACGTATCTTTGAAAACAGCTGCACAAAACTCCTGAAGCTTGGGACAGTACATTCTCCACCCTGGAAGCAGACCCCTACCTTAACAAAGAGTTTATAACTCAAGCAATTGGCTGGTAACATGAGCAAGCAGCACAAAAAATGTCAGACCACAGAATCTTTCTTTGGTGACAACGAAGATCGAAACACACAACTAGAAGAAGACAACAAAGTCAAAGCTCCTACATCCAAAGCCTCCAAGAAAAATAAGAATCAGTCCCAGGCCATGGAAGAGCTCAAAAAAAATTTTGAGACACAAGTAAGAGAAGTAGAGGAATAACTAGGAAGAGAAATGAGTGATGCAAGAAAATCATGAAAGACAAGTCAACAGCTTGCCAAAGGAGATCTAAAAAAATAAGAAAATGACACCTTAAAAAATAGACTAATCTAAATGGCAAAGGAGGTCCAAAAATTCAGTGAGGAGAAGAATGCCTCAAAAAGCAAAATTGGCCAGATGAAAAAGGAAATCCAAAAGCTCATTGAAAAAAAATACTTTCTTAAAAATTAGAATGGAACAAAAAGAAGCCAGTGACTTTATGAGAAAATCAAGAAATTATAAACAAAAGTGAAAGAATGAAAAAAATAGAAGACAATGTGAAATCTCATTGTAAAAACAACTGACCTGGAAAATAGATCCAGGAGATATAACTTAAAAATTATTGGACTATCTGAAAGCCATTATCAAAAAAAGAGCCTAGACATCATCTTTCAAGAAATTATCAAGGAAAACTACCCTGATATTCTAGAACTGGAGGGTAAAATAGAAATGGCAAGAATCCGCCGATCACTTCCAGTAAGAGATCCCCAAAGGTAAACTCCTAGGAATATTATAGCCAAATTCCAGAGTGCACAGGTCAAGGAGAAAATATTGCAAGTAACTAGAAAGAAACAATTCAAGTATTGTGGAAACACAATCAGGATAACACAAGATTTAGCAGCTTCTACACGAAGGGACTAGAAGGCTTGGAATATAATATTCCAGAGATCAAAGGATTACAAACAAGAATCACCTAGCAAAACTGAGTATAATCCTTCAGGGAGAAAATGGACATTCAATGAAATAAGGACTTTCAAGCATTCTTGATGAAAGGACCAGAGCTAAATAGAATTGACTTTCAGATACAAGACTCAAGAGAAGCATGAAAAGGTAAACAGGAAAGAGAAATCATAATGGACTTATAAATTTGAACTGTTTACATTCCTACATGGAAAGATGATATTTGTAACTCATGAGATCTTTGTCAGTATTAATGTAGTTAGAGGGAGAAATATGTGTATATATAGATAAGTAGATAGATAGAGGGCACAGGGAGAGTTGAAGATGAAGTTGTGATATTTAAAAAATAAAATTAAGGGATGAGAGAAAATTATACTGGGAAAAGGAGAAAGGGAGAGGTAGAATGGGGTAAATTATCTGCCATAAAAGAGGCAAGAAAAAACTTTTACAGTGGAGGGGAATGGGGGGAAGGTGAGAAGGAATTAATGCATCTTATTCTCATCACATTTGGCTTAAAGAGGGAATAACATACACACTCAAGTGGGTATGGAAATCTATCTTATCCTATAGGGAGGAAGGGGATAAAAGAGTTGGGGATGGTAGAACGGAGGGCAGATTTGGGAGGGGTAACCAGAAGCAAACACTTCTGAGGAGGAACAGGATCAAAAGAGAGAATAGAATAAATGGGGGGCAGGACAGAATGAAGGGAGATATACTTAGTTTTTCACAACATGGCTACTATGGAAGTGTGTTGCGTGACTACACATGTATAATCTGTATTGAGTTGCTTGGCTTCTCAATTAGGGTGGGTGGTCAGGGAGGAAGGGGGAAAATTTAGAACCCAAAGTTTTAAAAATAGGTGTTAAAAATTGTATCCACATGTAACTGAGAAATAAGATATACAGGTAATGGGGTATAGAAATCTATCCTGCCCTATAGGAAAATAGAATGGGAAGGGGATAAGAGAAGGGGGCATTGATAGAAAGGAGGGCAGATTAGGGGAAGGGGTATTCAGAATGCAAGCCATCTTAGGGTCAGGGGGAGAGGTGAGATGGGGAGAAAATTTGGAACTCAGAATCTTGTGGAAATGAAGGTTATGGGGAATACTTATAGTTGTAGCTATTAGATTCTGCTGAATCTTGAACTATATGGATATTCTTTTGATGTTGATCACTGAAAGGCATGTAATGAAACTTGCCCCTTGGTTCAGTGAAAAAAAAGGTTTATGGATAGAGCACTGGTTTGGTGATTAGAATGACTAAGTGGGACCGGTGATGTGAGTTGAGAAGAAGTTGGATTTTAATGCAATTGTAAATCAGTGCAGGTTGTGTAAAGGAGAATGGTTCTAGATAAGACTAAGATTAAGGGTTTATCTGTGGATAGGACCTTCACAGTGCAGATGTGAGAATGAGCAGCTGAATCCAAGAGTGAGTGTGAAGTCCTAGCAGTACAGATATAAGAAGCTCAGTCATTATCTGGGAGGTCTTATAAGAGAGGATTTGAGCCTTCTGTTCTAGGAGTTTGAAGAGAAGGAATGCTAGGGGAAGGTGGAGGTAGGCACTTGTAGCTCCACCCTAATACTGTGCCAGATTCTATCTATAATAGAGAGGTAGAAACTTTGGAATCTCATAGAAAATGGGCTAATAGAGATTTCTTCTAAATACGGCTTGCCCTAGGTAATGCTCAACAGGTTCTCTATAGAGCCCAGAATCTCTTAGACAATGTGAGAAGGAGCAATGAGATGCCAGACTCAATCACCTGACCTGGATGCTTAGCACCTTGACAATCTGATGCTGAAGATGTGTACGTCTTTAGATCTCTGTGGGGACTGGCAACAAACATGCTTATTTTAAATCATTTTGCCAAGATTAATTGGATGAGAGATTCATTAGTGACTTTTGAACTTGAGTCTCCAAGGGTCCTTTTATTTGTGAGCTCAATTATTCCCCATGCACCTATAGCAGATAGAACATACAAAACAAATATCCTCTGTCTTTAGTGTATAATTTGGAGAGAAACTTGTCCCACTGCCCAGATAGGTAAGACCTTCTGTCACAACAAAGGCAGGTCCTGAAGTCCCCTTCCATCAACCTTGATCTCATTTTCCTTTTCACTATGTAGGACTCATGGAAATATTTTGCATTTTAAATTTGAGAGTGGATTTTTGATTCAATAACATTTTAGAGATGAGAAGGGAGAGAATTAGGGTAATACCTTTGAGAGTTCCAGGAGATTGGAACCCAGGAGCATTCTATTCATTACCCAGCCTACCTGTGAATGTAAGATTGTACATGAAAAAAAGAATTGTCAGAAGCGCATATACACCTCTCGCTTAGACCAACCCTGCTTAGCTTTGACTTGTGCCAAGATATGCCATGGTTGCGCTTGCCACTGACACATAAGCCTGGTTAGAAAAGTAAGTATAAAAAAGTGTGTCTTGTCATTATTTTCCCTTTTGGTAACTGTGATAGAATGGGTGTGGGTACTTTGCCTTAACAAAAATCTATTTTGAAAAGTTCAACAAGTACTATGAATGTTCTGGAAAGAAATCCAATATCTGTATCTGAGATCTTCTGAATCACATGGCCAATGCTTCTATCCTTTGATGGAAGACAAGTCAGGGTTACATACATAGGTGATCTTTCTCCTTTACCATATGCTACACATTTCTTAAATTTCTTCTATCCAAGTTATTTCTTCTGAAGGAATAAGGTTCCTTACTGAAAAGGAAAGCAACCCTAAGAGAATTGACACATGAAGTGGCTATTTTTCAAATCCTGGGAGTGATAGTTACTTAAGAGGAACTTTACATCAAACAACTGACTGAAATCAGAACTCTGAGAGGAAGTGCTTACTGTTGGAGGAAGAAGGAAGGGTAATGCTTCCATGGAAGAAAGAATTGTTTGAGGTGGCACAATAGGCCCTAGGGGTCAGATGAAGAAGGTTATGAAAAGGTCAGGAAGACAAATTCAGAGACAGGTTTCTACTATGTCATAATTTTTACTCCAGAAGTCACTCTATGTGTCTATCTTTTCTATAAAACTTAAGCAAAAGAGAAATTGCTTCTCCAATGGTCATGTATCCAGGAATCCAAGATCAGTGTTCCATGACTGTGATGGTGTCTGCAGCACTGGATTCTGCACTGTGTGAACTGGGCATATATAATCTTAGCTGGGATGCACAATCCTCATTTCTCAATGGGAAATATTGTGGGAAATATTTTACAGCACCTAAGCAAAATCCATTCTTTAAAACTGGGTTCTCCTAAGGAAGCCTGGAGGAAAATTGAATGCAGATAGCAAATATTTCTGTAGTCACTGAATAGAATTAACTAGTAATTAGTGAGAAATAAATGTGACCAAATCCTGCTCAAAGCAAATTAGATTGCCTGTACTTTAACCTAAAGTCACAGGGACAGAAGGAGCAGACGGAGAAGGCTTCTGCAAAGAAGTAAAGTATCCCTGGCAAAAAAAGTGATGCTGAACTAAGGTTACTTCTCATTGTAATGCTCCACTGTGGTGGAACAAATGACCTGTTCCTGTCTGAAATGAAATTAGAATACACAATGATCAATACAAGGATCCTGAAATACAGGGGGAACCCCAGCAAGCACCTTCTCACAACATACAAGCTGCTACCTCTCGGTAGGGATAGAGAGAATTCCAGGTTTCACTCTCCAATATCCAGAGTTGCAGAAATAAACTCACCCTAACATCCTTGCACTTCAAAACTAAAGGCACAAAGATTTCCATTTTTTCTAAGGCTATTTCTGTCTCTGAACATGGCTTCTATTATTGTACATAGAAATAATTTAACAAGCTGTTGTTGTTTAGTAGTTTCAGACTCTTCATGACTTCATTTGGGGTTTTCTTGACAAAGTGATTTGCCATTTCCTTCTCTAACTCATTATACAGATGAGCAAACTGGGGCAAATAGAGGTAAGCGACTTGCCCAGGCTCACACAGCTAGTAAATGAGCCTGGATATGAACTCAGGAAGATGAATCTTCCTGACTACAGGTCTGACATGCTATCTGCTGTGCCATGGAGCTTCTCATTTATGTGCTTTTACCTTAAAAGGTAGGAAAAGGGACAGCAGGGAAGACATGGTCAATCAACCAATATTTCCTTCTCAGGTTGGTCTTCTACAGAAACAAAATAAATAGGACTTTCCAACATGCCTTCACATCCACAAACTCCAATGCCATTTCCAAATAATAATATATTTCCTTCTAAACATCAAGCTATTATTTTCAAGGGAGTATTATCAGCTATCAGTTCCATGCTGTGGATTCCTTTATTAGGTCTTATGATACTTCATTGGAGAAAGAGGTAGCTAAATAGGGAATCCAACTGCAGGATAGAGTTGAAGTCCTAGGCAGGGGAGAAGAAGGGAAAGCATTAGGAGCCAGGGGAAGGTATTACTTGCTAGTATGGAGACTGAAATGAAGCTTCCCAAAAAAAGCTAATGACAACCTTCTGTAATTTGAATTTTTCTTAAGCTACACCTTCTTGTCTTTTCCTTGAAAGGTCTCACAGATAAAAAGACCAGAGGAAATCCAGGAAATAGAGATGAATGCAGCTGAAGAGCTAAGGTAAAAAAGAAGCATGCAAAAATGGTGATTCACAATCAAAATAAAATGGCTACTAGAAATGAGACAAATGAAGTAGAATGTTAGGGCTGAGGGTCTGGGTGGAGATAATGTGGCCTCAAAGTTGTCCAGGGGCTGAGCAATTTTCTTTACTCCCAATACAAGTTGGAACAAAAGTGGCAAGAAAATCACCTGAGTTGTGGTGGTCTTGTGAATCTAATTGGGAGTGGAGAGATGCTTTCTGAGCAGAGACTCATTTAGAATGAATGGGCTTAGGGTAAATGGGTCTGTGCCTTTGGATATCCTCCTCTGGGAAGGAGGTGGGCTCTCTCCCTAGTTGTAGGTGCCTCCTCTCTAGGAAATTGTGCTTCCTCCCTGAACAATTACTGTCCTGCCACATCACCATGTGCTCCTCCAGCAACATGCTGCACAACTATCCCTCACCTTCTTGGGTCCTATTAACTTTTTTTTTTGGTGAGGCAATTGGGGTTAAGTGATTTGCCCAGGGTTTCACAGTTAGTGAGTGTTAATGTGTCAGAGGCCATATCTGAACTCAGGTCCTCCTGATTCCAGGGCCAGTGATATATCCACTGCATCACCTAGCTGCCTCCTATTAACATTTTCTCCCACTCCTAAGTTCTCTTCCCTCCCACACTCTGCACTGAGTTAATTCCCAAAGCAGTTGATTAAATCTTTTATAGGAAGATTTCCCCCTCCCTTCACACTGACACCCATGGTAAAACAGTAGTCTGCTCCACCATCACTCTTTCCAATGAGAAATTTGAACCATACACGATAATGTTTCTGCTTCCCATTATGGACCTAGAGGATTGATTTCCTCTGGGTATGTTTTTTAGTCTGAGACTGTAAGGCAGTCTCTTGTTGAAGTAATTTTTGAGAGAACATGTGGTCAGAAAGAGTAGAATGGAAGTAGGAGATCAGTGCTCCTAGGTATTAGATATGGCAGCAATGAACATGGATGGAGGATAGTGCATGGTAGGCACAATCAGGTGAGGGTAGCTTCAGGAAGAGTTTCCTAAAGGACTACAGTTGCTTTAACTACATGTCCTTAAAGAATAAAGGGATGTGGAGAGAATGGTTTCTGGGGCTGGTGAGCACTGATGCTTTGCACTAAGATTTCAACCTCAACACTTCTTATTGCCCTAAGTCTCAACCCTGATTTCTCCTTGCATCACCACCCAAACCTCACAACAATCTCAGCATTGCCTTGGTTATAATAGGTAAACAATGGACAGATAACATGTATGTGATGCTTTTTTCTGAGCTCTGTCACCTTAAGAGAAGATAGAGCCTGCTCAAAGAGAAGCCACAAGGACCTAGAGCAATGTAAAGCATATTTTTGTGGTCTGATTGTATAGAAGTCTGGTTTTATGATAGAGAAAAGAACCTAAGGTGGTGTGAAAGTGGAAAAGAAACTGGGCTTTTAGAGGAGATGCAGCAATGCACAGAAATTCCCATGGAACCATTTAGATCAGTTCAAAGGGTGTACTCTATACAAATATATAACACCAAGAAACATTTCCTCTGTTTAACTAACAGTTCACAAGGTAACAATTGAAAATTAGCAATACCATTAAAAATGTTACAGAAATTAAATAAAACAAATTAAAATTAAAATACTCATTAAAACTCTGAGGTTTTATCTCATACAACTCACATATTGGCAAAGATCAAAAACAGATGAAAATACACAAATTGGAAGGCAGCTGGAAAAACAAGCACACTAATGTACAACTGCTAGAAGTATTGGTCAAAATGATCCATAAAACAATTTGAAATTTTTTGAGAAGAGTAATGGACTTATTCATAGATTTGAGCCAGTGAGCTCACCACTGAGTATATATCCTAAGGAGGTGAAAGACAGAAAGAGGCACCACATATATTCCAAGAGATGATGGTATGTTGTGGGGTAGCAACAAAATGTATTCGAGTGTCTGACATTTGGGAAATGACTGAAAGCTTTGTGCTACATGAACGTAAGTGTATTTGACGTATGCTTTCATATATGATCACTGGGTTGATCTTGCTTAATTTTATTTTCTAGGTCACAATGAAGGAGGTGTATCTGGATATCAGGATGGTGAGAAAACTAAAGGAATCAACACAATCTTTTTAGATAATACAAATTAAAATTGATTTTGAAGGAATGAGGATGGAACCAAGGAACTCAGTAAAAAAAGGATAGATTGAGGACTTTTAAAGTCTTTACAAAAATGTATTCTCAGTAGCTGATACACAGCTAAAAGTCATTGGAGATAACACAACATTGGCATGTTTTTTTTTTTGCCAGTGACAGAAAAAAAGAGCCCAAGAGTGACTTCTGATCATTTACATGCAAATTGCATTGCTAACTTGTTTTATGATTCTATCTCTCTCTCTCTTTCTCTCTCTCTCTGTCTCTGTCTCTTACAGATCCATTGAAAGACAGAGGTCAGAAATGAGAAACCGTACAGGGATAACATTATTTATTCTCAGGGGCTTGACAGATGACCCACAGCTGAACGTTCTGCTTTTTATCTTTCTGTTTCTGACCTACATGCTGAGTGTAACTGGGGACTTGACCATTATCACCCCGACTTTGGTGGATCCCCACATTAAAACCCCCATGTATTTTTTCCTTAGGAACTTTTCCTTTTTAGAACTATCATTCACAACTCTCTGTATTCCCAGATTCTTGTACAGCATGTCAACTGGAGACTGTACAGTGACCTATAATGCATGTGTGACCCAGTTATTTTTTGGCATCCTCTTTGGGGCCTCAGAATATTTTCTCTTGGCTGTCATGTCTTATGACTGCTATGTAGCCATCTGCAAACCCCTGCACTATGCAACCATCATGAACAACAGAGTTTGTAACCAGCTGGTTC
Source organism: Vombatus ursinus (assembly GCF_900497805.2). NCBI lineage: Eukaryota > Metazoa > Chordata > Mammalia > Diprotodontia > Vombatidae > Vombatus > Vombatus ursinus. The sequence goes on from NW_020952487.1 coordinate 1,929,646, forward strand.
TGAGTTGTTGGCTGTCTGGGTTGATGATCATCATTCCACCGCTTGGTGTGGGTCTTGAGCTAGAATTCTGTGACTCTAATGTCATTGACCATTTTGTCTGTGATGCTTCACCAATGCTGGAGATCACATGCTCTGATACAGAGTTCATAGAAAGAATGATTTTAGCCTCTGCTGTGTTGACACTCATCATCACCTTAGCATTAGTGGTTCTATCTTATGCCCGTATTATTAGGACCATTCTGAGATTCCCCTCTGCCCAGCAAAGAAAAAAAGCCTTTTCTACTTGTTCTTCCCACATGATTGTTGTCTCCATGACTTATGGAACCTGTATCTTCATCTATATCAAACCTTCTGCTAAAGAAGGGGTAGCTTTGAATAAGGTAGTGTCATTACTTGCAACCTCAGTGGCACCAGTAATGAACCCCTTTATTTACACCCTGAGGAACAAACAAGTGATACAAGCTTTCAGAGACACATTGAAAAGGACTGTATTGATTTCAGAGCTATAAGAGATAATGGAAACTCAGGTGTAATTAGTAAAAGAAAACCTGTATAATTTTGAATTCTTTGTTATGGGTCCCATGACCCGATTTTATTCTCTTACTATTGCTACCTTACACATAGACCCAAGTTTCATAGCTCCTTTTCTCTCTTATCCAGAAATCCTCACTGATTGAGGCTTTCCCTTCCCCATTCCATCTCTATTTTTAAGGATTTCACTTGCTTTCACCCACATCATTCACCACTTCATTTCTATAAAATCCATGGAAGATTTTTTTAAAGAACAAACTATGTATAAGACACTTAGAATCAAAGAATTTTCTGGCCCCCTATTTAATAATCAATATATATTTATTAAATGCTTTCTGCATACCAGGCACTGTACTAATCACTAAGATACACATCTAAAAAAAGAAAGACAATCCCCATAAGAAGTTAAAATTAATTGGTAAGATGACACACAAAAAATATTTGAAAAGTGGGAGGGAGAAGAAAGGTACCCTTCATGAGGGCATGGTAGAGACATCAGTCAGAGAAACTTCAAAGAAGTTCAGTCAGGTGAGAAATGAGGGAATGTTTGAGCTCAGCTCTCTCCTTAAATGGAGGTTTAGAGTTAATAGCTCCCTTCTCCAAACAAATAAAGAGAATAGAGGTGAGGTAGATTACCAAGGCTGATGAAATCCTGCAGGATCATTAAGTCTTACCAATAATGAGCTTTCTGGCCCATGGTGGAGATTTCAGTCAGAGAATATTCAAAGCAGTAAAGTCAAATAAGAAATCAATTTTGCCTGATGATCCATGTTATAAAACATGGACCTTGGAAGGTAAAGTCAAAGTTTCAGAATAACACACATTTTCAAGACTGAAAATCTAGAGGGTGCCTTTAAATCAGGAATCACAAACCATTCCCTTCCACCATTTACTAACATCTGTTTTTCCCTCAGCAACAATCTATGGATTTTTCTCCCTCCATTAAAAATATCTCCTCCTTGAATTCCAGACCCACTCATTTCTAGCACCATATTTTACAGACATGTAAGAGAGAAATTATCGATCTTGTGCCCATAAAGTAAAGTTGAATACAGGCCATAGGAGAACTTTTTTAGTAACTTTCCATCAAAAAAAGACTTTTTTTTAAAATCCAACAGAACATAAAGGGAGAAAAAGCATTTTTCTGTTACAATTTACACTTTTGTTGAGTTCAATAATAAAAAAAAATTAACTAATGACCTTTATTCACATGTATTATTTCCTTTCATCAGACCTTTTGTATAATTACCAAATATTTTCAAGCCTTTAAATACTTCTTTCATTTTTCTTCCCTCTAAAACAATTACTTAAGAGAAAAGTTGACTAGGTTTCTGGCTATACATGTATGTAACATTTGGAGGCAGTAATCTAGCGTACAAACTGGGCCCATTGCTCTTGTTTTCCTATTTAAAAGGGGAAAATAATTTATTTTTATTTTTATTCTAACTCATTACATGCCTTTGTTTTGAATTAATTGTATCTTTTGCCTTACTAATAAAGGCAAACACATTGGTGGGGGCTCAGAAGCTATTATGACCTATGCTTTTGAGTGAAGGTACCCCCACTTTGTAGCACCTGGAAGTACCTCTCTTACTCACAAACTAGGGCTCAAAACTAGGCTTCATGAAGGTTAAGGGACTCTATAGATTTACATCCACTCAAAATCATAATTCCTTACTTTCCACCAATATATTTAGTTTTATTATTAAGGGGGAGAAGACAGTTCAAATAAAAATATTTAATAAGATAGCACATTGGTAAAAGTAATAATAACATATTCCTCACATAAAATTGAGACACAGATAGAAACATTATGTGTGGGAAGAGTAGATCCATATATAAAGGAACCTTTAGGAAGGAAACATATATGGCCACTGCATATACATGGAGGGATAGGGGACCCAGGCCTCTAATGCTGCAGGACTACTGTCCCTAATTAATGATACCATTATTTAATGATATTATTACTGCAGTATTCCCACTACATTTGCTCCCTGCTTGTCTTTGCTAGGTTCACAGTGTTGAAGAATTGATTTAGTACTCTGCATTTTTCTGGCTTATCTAAGACATTACACTTTCTTATTTATAATTAAAAAGGAAGAGAGATTCAAACACAGATACAAAGCCTTAGTATCATTATGGTGTTTTTCTCCCAGGTTGGACAAGAGAGCAGTTTTAATCACCCTGTCAAAACAAAAAAAAAATATGAGTGGTTCAAAGTGAAACTGGGACAGAGAGGTACAAAGGAAAGGAATTTATGAGAGCATACAATGCTGAGAGTTAGTCATATTCAGTAACCAAGTAGAAACTTTTGAGGCATTCAGAGAAAGATAAAATATTAGCATAATTGATTATAACAGATAAAAAGGTGCTTTTCCATTATTCTACCCAGAAGAAATAAGATGTTCTATGGAAAAGATATTTCCCTTAATCATTGGCCTTTATTTGAGGGGATGGAGGCCGGTGGGACATAATGTCAAGTCCTCTAGAAATACAACAGTCAGTCAGGGATAGAATCCTGATTCCACAGTAAATTTCAAATAGTTTTGCCAGACATGTTGTCTCCACCATATATATCTTTTGAATGAATGCATTTTCTCTTCCGGTTGCATTGATAATGATAAAGCCTCTTTCATTAAATGTAAAAACAATTTTAGGTGATTCTCCATGGAGTTTGTGAAAAGTGCTGGACAAAGCTCCATTGCACATGTGGTTACAGGGTTTTTCTCTGATCCTAGCTTCTGGTTCTCCTAGACTCCTTAGCTATTGGGTTATTATCTTTTTTTTTTTAATTCTTATTTATTTATTTATTTTTAATTTTTAATTAATGTATTTTGAATTATCGACAATCACTTCCATAAACTTTTGAGTTTTGAAATTTTCTCCTCCTCCCTCCGCATTCCCCTCCCCAAAAGGGCACATAATCTGATATAGGCCATACTTATATATTCCTATCAAACTTATTTTCACATTACTGATGTTGTACGTAAGAATTAGAATCAACAGGAGGAACAGAAACAACAGAAGAAAAAAATAAAAAATAATATGCTTTGATCTGCATTCAAACTCCATAGTTCTTTCGTTGGATGTGGATAGCATTTTCCATCATGAGGCCTCTGGAGATGTCTTAGATCTTTGTATTGCTAAGAAGGGTTAAGTCTGTCAATATTAGTCATCTCACAACATGGCTATTGTTGTGTACAACATTCTCCTGGTTCTGCTCATTTCACTCAGCATTAGACCGTACAAGTCTTTACAGGTTTTTTCTGAAGTCAGCCTGTTCATCATTTCTTATAGCACAATGGAATACAATAGTATTCCATTACATCCATATACCACAACTTGTTTATCCATTTCCCAATTGAAGGGCATCCTCTCAATTTCCAATTCTTTGCCACCACAAAAAGAGCTGCTATAACTATTTTTGTACATGTAAGTCCTTTTCCCATTTCTATGATCTCTCTGGGATACAGCCCTAGAAGTGCTATTTCTTGGTCAAAAGGTATGCAAATTTTTATAGCACTTTGAGTATAGTTCCAAATTGCTCTCCAAAATGGTTGGATCATTTCACAACTCAACCAACAATTCATTAGTGTTCCAATTTTCCCACATCTTCTACAACATTTATCTTTTTACTGTTTTCTCATGTTAGCCAATCTGATAGGTATGATGTGGTACCTCAGAGTTGTTTTGATTTGCATTTCTCTAATCGATAAGTGATTTAGAGCATTGTTTTCATATGATTATAGATGGCTTTAATTTCTTCATCTGAGAATTGCCTGTTCATATCCCTTGATCATTTATCAAATGGGGAATGACTTGTATTCTTATACATTTGACTTAATTCTCTGTATTGTAGAAATGAGACCCTTATCAGAGAGACTGGTTGTAAAAATTCTTTCCCAATTTTCTACTTTCCTTCTAATCTTGGTTGCATTGGCTTTGTTTGTGCAAAAACTTTTCAATTTAATGTAATCAAAGTTATTCATTTTGTTTTTCATAATGTTCTCTATCTCCTATTTGGTCATGAATTCTTCTATTCTCCATAAATCTGACAGGTAAACTATTCCTTGCTCTCCCAGTTTGCTTATAGTATCAGCCTTTATATCTAAATCATGAATCCATTTTGACATTATTTTGGTATATGGTGTGAGATTTTGATCTATGCCTAGTTTCTACCATACTCTTTTCCAGTTTTCCCAGCAGTTTTGTCAAATAGTGAGTTCTTATCCCAGAAGCTGGCGTATTTGGGTTTATCGAATGATTGATTACTGTAGTCATTGACTACTGTGTCTTGCATACTTAACCTATTGCACTGACCCACCACTCTATTTCTTAGCGAGTACCAAGCAGTTTTTTTTAATTTTTAAGCAATTGGGATTAAGTGACTTGCCCTGGGTCACACAGCTAGTTAATGTCAAGTGTTTGGTCTGAGGCCAGATTTAAACTCAGGTCCTTCTGACTTCAGGGCCAGTGCTCTATCCACTGCACCACCTAGCTGCCCTCAAGTACCAAGCAGTTTTAATGATTACTGCTTTATAATACAATTAAAGATTTTAAATGGCTAGGCCATCTTCCCCTGCATTTCTTTTCATCAGTTCTCTTGATATTCTGGACCTTTTGTTATTCCAAATGAATCTTGTTATTAATTTTTCTAACTCTATAAAATAATTTTTGGTAGTTTGATTGGTATGGCACTGAATAAGTAAATTAGCTTTGGTAGAATTGTCATTTTTATTATATTAGCTTGGCCTACCCATGAGCAACTAATGTTTTTCCAATTATTTAGATCTGATTTTATTTGTGTGAAAAGTGTTTTGTAACTGTGTTCATATAGTTCCTGGGTTTGTTTTGGGAGGTAGACTCCTAAATATTTTATAATGTCTACAGTAAGTTTAAATGAAATATCTCTTTCTGTCTCTTGCTGTTGGGCTTTGTTGGTAATATATAGAATTACTGATGATTTATGTGGGTTTATTTTATAACCTGCGACTTTGCTAAAGTTATTTATTATTTCAAGTAGTTTTTTACTTGCTTCTCTAGGATTCTCCAAGTATATCATCATATCATCTGCAAAGAGTGATAGCTTTGTTTCTTCTTTGCCTCTTCTAATATCTTAAATTTCTTTTTCTTCCCTTATTGCTAAAGATAACGTTTCCAGTATGATATTTAACAACAGCGGTGATAATGGACATCCTTGTTTTACCCCTGATCTTATTGGAAATGGTTCTAGCTTGTCCCCATTACATATGATGCTTGGTTATCATCTTCTTTAAGGGAAGGTTGAGCTATAACATGTTCTTTTAGTCCACAGGTTGATTTGAATTCATGGTGTTCTCTGGTTTTCCCTAGCTCTTTACAATTTTTTGTTGTTCAGTTATTTGTCATGTCTGACTTTTCATGTATCCATTTGGAGTTTTCTTGGCAAAGACAATAAAGTGGTTTGCCATTTCCTTCTCCAGTTAATTTTGCAAATAAGGAAACTATAGTAAACAAGGTTAAGTGACTTGCCCAGGGTCACATAGCAAACAAGAGCTTGAGGCTGGTTTAGAACTCAGGAAAATGACTCTTCCTGATTCCAGTCACAGCACTCTATCCACTGCACTGACTAGCTGCCCTCCTAGCAATCTTTACAACTCTAAGCCATGGATCAGAAAAAGTCTTTCTTAGATGGGGGAAAAACATTTCCAGCTTTTCACTTTCTCTTATTTCTTGTTTTTTGCTTTCTCTTCTTTTTACTAAGTGATAAGATAGCTTTAATTTCACCCCACCAAAAATGCAGAAGAGGCAAAGGGATCAGGGGAGGTTACAAACAGATACTGAAAGACACAAATAGTCCATTAGTCCTCTGAGAAGGGAACTGAATTTGACACTTTGGTGGATCTCTAGACTTTCCACAGGGTCCTTACACAATCCCACCTAAACTCATCCTATAACCCTGTAATTCTAGATTCCTCTTATAAGGCAAATATATTTTGGGGTTGGCTGCACAAGTATTCACTTTCCTTGGAGACCTGTCCTGTCTATATAATCCATTGTCTTTGCTTGTCAAGTAAGGAATTTCTCAAGAACTAAGTAGGTGATCCTCTTTCTCCAAAGAGCAGAATGTATCAGGAAATCCACCTCTCCATGGCCATGAATTACCCTTTTGGACCAAGAGAGCAATGTTTGTCTGCCTCTTTCATGTCCTTCCACAGGAAATCTCTCAGTGCCCTGATTGTTGCCATCTCTTAGTCTGGATTTATGTATTCTCAGGCTGCATATAAACACAATACAATAATTATATGCCTCTGCCTCAAGGCAACTCTTTCCAGGTAGTGGGATGAGAGATTATTCCTGTATGGGTGTGTCCCAGGGGTGGGAAACCTGTGGCCTTGAGAGCACATATGGCCCTCTAGGTCCTCAAGTGTAGCCCTTTGATTGAATCCAAACTATACAGAACAAATCCCCTTAATAAAAAGATTTGTTTTGTAAAACTTGGACTCAGTCTAAAGGCTTCATCAAAGGACTTAGAAGGCCACGTGTTGCTTCGAGGCTGCAGGTTTCCCACTCCTGGTGTATCCCCTTTAGAATACAGGGCTGCTATGCTGCACATTGCTCTGATTCCTGAACAACACAAGGCAAAGGAGAATTATAACAATAAGAATAACTATTGAGCCTCCAGAGGGAGAGTGAAGAGTAGGAAACACATCCTATACTTGTTCACTATGGCACCTCTCTTAGTTCTGAACTCAGGGATACATGGCCAGTTTCAGACTTGGGGGTAGCCAGGGCCCAAAATGTAGGGTCACATTCTCTGACTTTTTTCTTCCTCATACTAGGTCCTGGGGGAAAATAACTTAAAGGTTAGGTTTGGCTCTTATGTACAATCTCCAAAAATAAGGCAAACGGAAAGACAGTATACTATGAGTGTGTATAGTATTAGACACACACACACACACACACACACACACACACACATAAAATAGGACAGCTATTTATTTACTTTATATAAAAGATTCACAAGCATCAGTGATGCAAAAAACCACTTAAACATGAAACAGTGACTCCTAGTATACTAGTATACACTCCTGGCAGACTGAGTCTTAAAATGTGAGAACATAAAGCATTTTGCAGGACTATTGAATTGGAATGTCACCTTTCACCTTTACTTTGGATCTGTGCAATCCAAACAATTACCACTCAGTCTTTCTTTTTTTCTTTCTTTTTTTTTTTGGAAGCCTGGTTTCCAGCCTGATTGCAAGCCTAAGTTGATTTCATCTTCTTGAGTCTTGTCCAATAAGCACTGTAGTAGTTGCTGGGGCTCTTACCAAAGTGAAGCCAACACCAGCTGAGGACTGAAAGCTAGAAGGTGGAGCCATTCCCTTTAAGATCCTTGAGAAGGGCCACACCCACTGACCCAGTGACCAATCACCTTGATCCAGGCACCTCTTGCCAAGACCACCAGACCAAGGTTCCAATAAGAGGATTGTTTGCTAATCTCACAGGGATCTAGTCCTTCATCAGTGAGCCAGCAAACATGGCTCATTGGAAGCAGTCAAAGCAGCTCAATGAATGCTCCATGGCATAAATTCCAATTCAGTACTGAAGCAGTAAAATATGAACTCATGGTTCCTATTGACACTTGCTCCTTTAAGTGCTTCTCTGAGCTCAGGTTGGAGCTCTCAGCCAAAAGATACACTGGTTGTAGGCATCTACAGCCCCTCCATCCTCAGAGACATCAAACCACAGGTTAAAGGGTAAGTGTGGTTCTCACCCAAACATCCCAAGGTCATGTTTCTTCTTAACGCGAACTCTGTGATTTTCCTTACCTAGAATATCCCAACTCCCAATTCGGCGACTTTGCACTGGGATTCCCCCAAGCCTGGAACACAGTGTCCCCCCCCACTTCCTTCTGTTATCTCTTGTAGATGCTGCTCAAATCCCACCTTCGGCCGGAAGCCTTTTTTTGCTCCTGTCTCAACTCCTTACCCAAGTGACTTCTTTCTGAGATTGCCTTCCATCTACTCTGCGTATATCTTATATGTACGGTTATTTACATGTTGCCTCCTCTATTAAAATGTCTTTTAGGACAGGAAAAATATTTTTATCCTCCTTAGTAACCCAGTCTTTAGCCCAGTGTCTGTCATATACTAAGCATTTAATAAATGCTAATTCAGGAAGAGCCGAAGCTGCCGTCGCCGCCAGCAGAACTTTCTCCACCGCCGCCCCCGCTCTAGCTTCCCGCTCTTGTCCTCTCCTCTGGTAGAGCAGCCGCCCCGCTGCCCAACAACAACCACAGCAGCCGCTGGCTCCGCGCGGCGGCCTCAGCAGGTCCCGGGTGGAGCTCCAGATGAACTGCATCGATGGGAAAGGAAATGGAAAAAATGGGGGTCTGGAGCACGTGCCGTGCTCGTCCTCCATCCACAACGGAGACATGACCAAGATTCTCCTGGACGCCCAGCATGTGACAGCCTTTCCCCACAAGAAGATGGTCAGATAATGTTTGATGTGGACATGTACACCAGCAGGGACCATAGCTCTCAATCTGAAGAAGTTGCAGAAGGAGAAAAAGAAGTAGAAGCTTTGCAGAAAAGTATGGCCTGGGTATCAGACTGGTCCGGTCGGCCTGAGAATATCCCCCCATCCCCAGGAATTCCACTTCCAGCACCCTAAACGTTCCGTTTCTTTAAGTATGAGGAAAAGTGGCGCCATGAAGAAAGGGGACCATGAAGAAAGTGTTCATTCCATCTCTCATGTTTTGGCTTTGGAACTAGGGATCTATATTGGAAAAAGACTTAGTTCCCTATCTGCTAGCACCTACTGAGGGAGAGGAGATCCCTGTGAAGTGCTATCCTTGTCACATTAGTGTATTTGAACTTGAGACCATTCTAAGCACGCCCCAGTCTTCCACCCTGTTTTTACATATCCACCTTCCAGCTTCTCTTGGGATTCAGCATTTTATTCAAACTCTTGAGAAGCATTTTCATGGCCTCATTCCCTCTTTGGTCTGTAAGACCCTCAGAGTTTCCGCACAGAGTTTACTATTATCTAGAAACTGGCAAAGTCTTCCTTTCAAGGCAGATGCCACCAGCAAGTGAGTTTTTTTCCCCATAGCCCTGTTTGTTGCCTCCTTCTCAATCCCACCTAAGTTAGAGCTGCAGCATCCCCCCAGAAATATCGGACCATCACTCTTTTATAAAAGAAAGCAGGTTAGCAAGCATCCTATCAAATCTTGATTTTTCAAGACAAAGGCAAGCTCTCATAAGCTCACAATTTATACTTATAACAAAAACAAGAAAAAGAAAGACAAAAAAATAGTCTGTGGCAATAAAAAATGTATTTAAAACCAGCTTTTGGGCCATTTTCTCTCCAAGACTCCTGGTGTTGACTGGACTGTTGGAAATTTGCAGGGGGCTGGCTGCACAAATAAATGATGGAGACTAAGGAGGGTAAGCCCTAAATTACCATGACTAGTGTGTTATCAGAATGTTGGCTTTTCCATGATGCAGAACCCTTACTTCTGATAGACCGGGTCTCAGGCCAGGATGAGTGAAGAAAGATGACATTTGGGACTCTGGAGTTTTTCCTACTATGTGTGAAGTTGTTTTCATTTTTCACCTCTTTCCTTAAAGGATTGTTTTCCCTTCCCCTCCCCTCTAAAATGAAGCTGTTGAAGGAGTTCTAGTATGTTTGGTGCATTTACAGGCTTCTTGTTATTGGAAATTTCATTTCTTCTGGAGTCCTTTAAAGACACCCTTGGGCCCCCAGAGCTATTCCAAGCACTTGGGGCTGTTCAGTGAAACAGTCCTGGGGTTGGGGAGCAGTTGACCAAGTCCTGTAATGATGTCCTTTTTGGTGTTCTTCCAAAGCTCCCCCTTGTTACTGTTTACTGTACAATCTTCCCCAGGCAACTCAAGGGACCCTCAAGCAGGATCCCCCCAAGGCATCCTGCTCTAGGTTATACTGAACCCTTCATTTGGGGAACACAGCCTCTCCTTCAGTGACACTTTCCTTCTTCAAAATGTGAAGCTTTAGTACCAAATTGTTAAGGAGTTCCAGTGTCCTCAAGTAGATTTTATTGGATTTCAGAACATGTAACATGACTCTGAAGGATACTACTATATATTTGATCTATACATAATTACTGTTTATGATATAGATTTTAATATTGGCTCTTTAGAGAACCACCATTACTTTGAAAAATATCGATTTGCTCATTTAATTAGTGCATTAGGTTGATGTGAGTAAAATACTATGACAGTCAGTTTGGCCACTTTGCAGAAACTGTTCCATTAAACTGTTTCTGCTGCATCACATTTTATAAAGTGAATGTGTTATGGCAGAAATGAACAGACAGTCAAAATGTAGAATTTAATTCTTAACTGACTTGTTTGTATTAGTAAAACTGGCCTTGACAAATAACTCCTTGATTATACTTAAATTTGTTTTCTACCATTTGAGACAACATCGTAAGGAATGAGCCAGGGCCCAAATAAAAGCAACAATGAATTCTTTTTAGATGTGTTTGTTATTTCTCTTCTCCATCTGAATTCTGAATGTGGTAACATTTGATTTGCCTTCTATAATCTATTTATTTCAAGTATATATCTTGAATTTCCTTTGGAGATGATTGAGAAGTCTGGTGTGGCTGTTCACTGAGATAGTGTTGAATGCATGGTTTAAAAAGTCTACAAATGGAAAAGGCTAGTTTACTCCTCAGGACTAATTAATGGCACCTTGTTTTGTAATAAAATTGGCATAGTTCTGGATGCAGGGAGGTTATTTCTGCTTGAAACTGGGCATATCTTCTTAAGAGAAATAAATGCATTACCCTTTTATAGATTAAACAGTTGGTTTTTATCTGTAGTGTGTTTAAAACTTGACTATCTTTACAGCTTTTTGACCATTGAAAATAAATCCATCTCTGTTCTATTACTTCTCAAGTAGCTATGAAATCAGCTGCTTTTAGAATCTTATTGAAATAGAAATGGCTAGAACTTGTTATCATAAGATGATACAAGGCAGTATTTATTGATAACCCTGCTAGAGGTTTGGGGTGGAAGTCTTGGTCTCCCAAACTTTGAATGAACAAAAACAGATCAATGTGTAATCTGAAAAGGATTTCAGCTATCAATAGTTGAAGTTCTGTAAAAGTCTATGTTGTTTTAAAAGCTTTATGCTTGTTTATAGTTTTGAAAATAAGTGCAGGCTTCATTTTTCTTATGTTTCAGGAAAAGTGGCTTTAATTATTTGTAGATAGGATCAATGGCAAAAATGCATAGATTCACACAGTGAAAAATGGAGCAAGTTAGCTCGCTGTAGCAAGGGATTGACTATAAATTGAAGACCACCATTCAGATTCTTTTAACGAATTGAACCATTTGATGAAATTATTGGAATTAACTGAACCAAAGTGATTCTGTGTTCTTCATCAACTTAGTTACTAGCACTTTATAACATTATATACAGTTTGCAATATGTGTATTAGCTGTAGTGATAAATATTTTGTGCCATTAAAGCTCTCACAGAACTGCAAAAAAAAATGCTAGTTCATGAATTCACTTCCTAACACATTAATAAAGCGATACATTGCATAATATATAAATATGTATTTGGGTATATATATGTGTATATATGTATCTATGCATATGTGTGTGTATACACACACAGACAGTGACGGAGAGCATACTCAAGTTTTTAAACTGATGGGGAGGGGGCAGAATCAAATAATTTTGGAAATCTCTATCTTAAACAAAGTGGGAAGGAGCAATGAGATGTCAATCTTCCTGCTTCACCTGATTCCCTGCTGTGTACCAAGCCTGTGTCTGATGCTGTTGCTACTTTTCCATTCCCTGTGGGTACTGGCCCCACAGGTGCATATTTTATGTCTTTTGCCAAAATTGGTTACAACAGAGATTAATTAGTAATGTTGGAATTTGGATTCCCCAAGGTTCCTTTAGTTTGTAAACTCAATTGGTCCCCATGTTCCTGCAGCACATTAGACAGATGAAACAAACATCCTCTGTTAATAGTGTACAGTTTGGAGAGAAACCCGTCTCCCTGCTCAGACATTTAAGATCAGAAGGTCTGAAGAAGGGCAGGACCTAAGAGGCCATTCTCTTTCCAATGGTTCTATCTTTCAGCAACATAGAGCACATCAAAGTATTTTCTGCATTTAAAGCAGTCCAGGATCTCTGACGCAGCATCATTTTAGAACGGATGATGAGAAAGAAAGGACTGGTATATTCCAGAATATGGGAACCTAGGAGAACTCCATTCTGTCTGTTAGGGTGAGGTCATGGGTTTGTGAGATAATGTGGCCGGAAGTAGATATATGTTTTTCCACTAATTCATCGCTGCTCAGTTTGAGGCATTCCAGAGATTTTTGAGCAAAAACTATTCACTGAAACCTGAACAATGGGCAGGAAAGTAAGTAATATAATGGCTTGTCACATCACTACTCCCTTCTCTTCTATTTTTTTTAAGCTGCAGAGATAGGATAGATGTGGCTGATTCCCTATACAGGAATATAGAAATCAGATCTATTAAAAGAAAGAAAGGAAGAAGGAAAGAGAAAGAAAGAAAGAAAGAAAGAAAGAAAGAAAGAAAGAAAGAAAGA
>NW_020952487.1:1942787-2024759 GCF_900497805.2 Vombatus ursinus
AAGAAAGAAAGAAAGAAAGAAAGAAAGAAAGAAAGAAAGAAAGAAAGGAAGGAAGGAAGGAAGGAAGGAAGAAAAGGAAAGGAAGGAAGGAAGGAAGCAAGAAAATCTATCAATTACAATATATGTCTCAGAAAGAAAATGAATTCTCATTTCTGAGATGCTACTTTCATTCTGTATCACATGACCCTTGACATATACTCTTTGAAGAGAGTTCTTTCATAGGACTAACTTCATACCTGCATGGATTATATACCAGTCTTTGCAATCTGAGGGGTGCATGAGAGGGTCCCATCAAAAGCTACCTCCCCATTCGCATGCTGCACACTTCCTAAAATTTCAAAATTGGAGATATTTCCTTTAAATGAACAAGCTTCCTTACTCAGTAAATAGCATGCCTGAGAGGATTAATACATTAAATAATTTGTTAATTGCACAAAAGAATGAATTAGCCAAAAGATACTTTCTAGTAAATATTTAGCTTGGAACAGAGCTCAGAGACAATGAGGGAAGGGGGCAAGGAGGGGAAGGTAACTTTGAAAGTGAGGAATTCACTATCCAGCCAGAGAAAAAAAAAAGAGTAGGGTCCACAGTGGGCAGTGTGAGATCACTAGGCTCCTGGAGATGGGCCTTACAGAAAGAGGGGATAGGCAGGTCCAGAGATAAGCCTATTAGAGGCTGCAGCTTTGGCACAGGTAGTCACTATGTGATCTTCCTTTGAAGCCTTAGTGATGGGGGCATATTTCATCTTTCATCTAATCATACCTCTAGTCAACCTAGGTCAGAGCACATTGCTTGTGATGGGGCCTTTAACATTGGATCATACTTTATGTGACATGAGCACTTAGCCCGGGGTGACCCAAACATTTTAGGTGCCAGAGTGAAGCTCCATTTCTTCAAGCTCAGGGGAAAAGCCCTCAGAGTTCTTAGTGGATAATATATTACAACAGGCAAGTAAATCCTATCCCTATAAATAATTGGGGTCTCTTAAGGAAGCCTATTCCAATGCAGAATGAAAAAAAAAATTACCTGAAGTCAGGATGGGAAACATTTGTATAGTTACTGAATATCATTAATCAGTGATGATTGAAAAACAATTGTGGGGCACAGAGGATAGAGCACTGACCCTGGAGTCAAAAGGACCTGAGTTGAAATCCAGCCTCAGACGCTTACTACCTGTGTGACCTTGGGCAAGTCACTTTACCTTGTTTGCCTAAAAAAGAAAAGAAAAGAAAAGAAAAAAAATTGTGAACAGGTCCTATGCCAGATGGAGAGAAATTTTCTGTCATCTGTCCCTATATTCACATGTATAGATAGACTAAACAGAGGCAACATCAAGAAAAAGACAAAACCACCAGTGAAAGGTCATTCCTACCAATCTCTGTGGCCAATTACAATGTTAACAGTAATAAGACAGAAGAACCCATTCAGCCTGAGAATAGGGTAGATAACAAAATTATCAAATAGAGTGACCCAAACCACAAGAATCAGGGAATGTTTCTAGAATTCCCTTTAATGTAATATCACACCGGCCATCCCCCAAATCCATGGAGAAAAAAAAAGAACTCTGTGCTTAGCACAAAAAAGTCTGTTTCATAAATCCAACAAGTACTATGGATGTTCCAGAATGAAATGTCACGTTTGTATGTGAGATATTCTTCAAGATTATACAGGCATTAACTTCTTCCCTTTGATGGAAGTGGGGTCAGGATTTGAGCTTCATAAATAGCTGAGTTACCTGTGTGACCTCAGTGATACAGGGAGCTTTCTCATTTACCATGTGCTACACATTTCTTGAATTTCCTCTGTCATCTTTATTTCCTTTGAATGAAAGTTTCTTTGCTGAAAAGGAAAGCAACCCTGAGAGAGCTGACACATGAAGGTATAATTTTTCAAGCCTGGAGAGTATAAGTTACTGAGAGGAAGGGCATGCTGTTGGAGGAAGAAGGAAGGGTAAAGCTCAGAGAAGAAAGAATGGTTTAAGGTGGCACAGGTCAGAGGAGGGAGTTTGTCGGGAAGACAAAGTCAGAGACAAGTTTCTACTAGGCCACAATTCTGGCTCCAGAAGTTACTCTATGTGAAATCTATTGTACAAAACCTAAGCAAAGGAGAAATTACCTCCCCAACAATCATATATCCCGGAATCCAATATCATTGTGCCAGTCTTTGTTGGTGTCTACAACACTGGATTCTGCACAGTGTGAACTGGTCATTCTGGAATACAGAATCCTCACTTCTCAAGACCCAGAAGAAATCCCCTTAGTGGTCTTTGTAGGGAATCTTTTACAGAAACCAAGCAAAATCCATTCCCACAACTAATTGGGTTCTCTTAAGGAAACCTAATCCAGGGGAGTATGGAGGAAAATAGAATGCATATGGGAAGTATTTCTATGGCTAATGAATAGAATTAACTTGTGATTAGTGAGAAAGAATGGGGACGAGATCCTGCTCAAAACAAGTTAGATTGACTGTCCCTTAATCTTAGAATCACAGGGACAGAGCAAGCAGATGGAGATGTCATCTACAAAGATGCAAAGTATCAATGGCAAAGGGTGATGCTGGACTATGGTTACTTCTGATTGCAATGCTCCACTGAGATGGAGCAAATGACATGTTCTTGTCTGAAATGAAGCTAGAATATACAATGATCACAGCAAAGATTCTGAAATACAGGGGAAACCATATTAGGAACCTTCTTACAACACAAAACCTGCCACTTCTAAGAAGGGAAAGAGAGAATTCTAGGTTTCCTTCTCCAATATCCAGAGCCTTTGCAGAAATAAACCCACCTCAACCTCCCTGCCCAACGAAACTAAAGATACAAAGATATATGTTTCCTCTATGACTAGTCCTGTCTCTGAACAGGACCTCCATCATTGTACATAGAAATTGGTTAACATAGTTACCTTAAAAAATAGGAAAAGAGATAGCAGGGGAGAAATGTCAACTAACCTGTATTCCCCACTCAGATCAATCTTCTGCAGAAGCAAAGTAGATAGCAATGTTCATGGTAGAATTATATGTTCATTACTTCCATTTTCAAAAACTCCAATGCCACTTCTAAATAATAATAATGTATTCTCTTCTAAAAGTTAAGCTATTCTTTGAAAGGAGCTATTATCAGTTATTTATTACTTACTGTGGATTCCTTTATTAGGTTTTCTGTTACTTCATTCCAGAAAGAAGTAACTAAATAGGGAGTCCAGTGCTTGGATGTAGTGGAGGTGCTAGTTAGAGGGAAAAGGGGCAAAGCATTAGGAGACAGTTAGGCAAGTTTTTGTAATTAGAATTTTTCTTAAGCTAAATCTTCTCATCTGTTCTTTGAAAAGTCTCACTGATAAAAAGAATAGAGGACATCCAGGAAGTACAAAAGAGGACAGCTGATATGCTAAGATAATAGAGTTGCTGTTTAGTCATGTCCAACTCTTCAGGACTCAATTGACCATACTGTCAATGGGATTCTCATAAAAGAAACTGGAATGATTTGCCATTTCCTTCCCTACTTGATCCTTTTGTCAAGAAAACAGAGGTTAAATGACTTGCCCAGAGTCACACATCTGGGAAGAGGCTGAGGTTAGATTTGAACTCAATTCTTTCTGACTCCAGGCCCAGCACTCTATACATTGAGCTTCCAACTGCTATTAAGGTAAGAGAGAATCATGTAGAAAAGTTGGTTCACAATCAAAATAGCATGGCAACAAGACATGAAGCAAAAAAAAAAGTGTTAGGGTTGAGGGTTTGCAGTTGTGGGTGGAAATGAAATAGTCTTACAGTGGTCCAGGGAGAGTAATTTTCTTTTACCCAATGTAAATTAGAGCAAAGATGTCAAAGAAACCAACTGAATGTGGACATCTTATAATTTTAATTGGGTGTAGAGAGATGCCTTCTCCCAGAGACTAATTTAAATGGGCTCTAAGGCTTTATGGGTTAAGGGCAAATGGGCCTGTGCCCTTGGATGTCCTAATCTGGGAAGGGGGTTGGGGGAACAAGTTTGCTCCCTCACTAGCTGTGGGGACCTCCTCCCTAGGAGATTGTGCTTCCTCCCTACATAATTACTGTTCCCCCATATCACCTAGATCTTCTCCAGCAACATGTTGCACAACTGCACCTCCCCTTCCTGGGTTCTGTTATCATTGTCCATCTTTCCTAAGTGTTCTTACCTCCCCCACCCTGCAATGACCTAATTCCCAAAGCAGTTAATGATTTAACTTTCGAAAGACATCACCTTCCTTTCACACAAGCACCTGTGGTAAGACTATCCTCTGCTACACCACCACCCTTTCCAATAAGAAATTTGTATCAGATACCATAATGGTTCCACTTCCTATTATGGATCTAGAGGAATGATTTCCTCTGAGTGTGCTGGCTAGTCTGGGACTATAAGAAAGTGTCTTGGTGAAGTATTTTTTGAGAGAACATTTAGTCAGAAAGAGTAGAATGGAACTAGGAGATCAGTGCTCCTAGGTATTAAATATTAAATATCCAGCAAACAGCATGGATAGTGCATGGTAGGTTCAGTCAGGTGGGGGTGGTATCAGGTAGAGATTCTTAATGGGCTTCAGCTTCTTTATCTATATGTCCTTAAAGGATATTGGAATGGGGAGAGAATGGTTGCTGTGGCTGGTGGGCACTGATGCTTTCCATTAAGACTTCAAACTCAACATCTATTGTTGCTGTAAGTCCCATCCCTGATTTCTCCTTCCATCACCTCCTCATCCCCAACAATCTCAGCATCACCTTGGTTATAATAGATAAACCCTGGAAAAATAAGATGTCTGTGATGCTCTGTTTAGAATTCTGTTTCCTTAAGAGAAGATAGAGCATGCTCAAGGAGAAGCCACAAGGACCTAGAGCAATGTAAAGGATGTATGGTCTGGTTGTATAGAAGTCTGGTTTTATGATAGAGAAAAGAGCCCAGAGGTGGTTGAAGGTGAAGAGAAGAAATTGAACTTTTAGAGCAGGTGCAAAAATGTACAGAATTTCCTAAGAAACCAGTTAGTTAAGTTCAAAGAGTGAACACTCTGCAAATATGTAACACCAAGAAACATTTCTTCTGTTTAACCAACAGTTCACAAGATAAAAATTGAAAACTATCAATAACCATTAAAATGCTATAAAACATCAAATAAAAGAAATTCAAATTAAAACACTCATTAAAACTCCAAGGTATTTCCTCACACTGCTTATATATTGGCAAAGGTCAAAAATAGATGAAATTATACAATTTGAAAGGCATCTGGAAAAACTAGTATGCTAATGCACAATTGCTAGAAGTAGTGATTGGTCAAAATGATCCACAAAACAATTTGAAATTTTCTGTGAAATGTGATAAAACAATTCACAGTCTCTGTGCTGGTAAACTTGCCACTGAGTATATATCTAAGGATGTCAAAGGCAGAAAGAGGCACCACAGATATTACAAGAGATTGTGGTTCTTTCTGTGGTTGAAACAAAATGGACACAAAGTGAGTGTCTTGACAGTCAGGGAATGACTGAAAACTTGGAGGTATGTGAACAGAAGTGCATTTGACATATACTGTCATAGATGGTTACCGTGTTGGTCTTGCTTAACTTTTTTTTTCCTGAGTCATAAAAGGAGTCAGTGAAGGAGGCTATTTAGAAATGAGTATGATGGGAAACAAAAGGAATCAGCATAATCTTTTTAGATAATAAAAAGTAAAGTTGATTTGGAAGGAATGGTGTGGAGACAAGGAACTGGGGGAAAAACACAAAAATACATTTGGCAAAAAAATCTTTACAACAATGCTATATTCAGTAGCTGATACAAAGCTTAAAGCCATCGGGAATAATATAATATTGGCAAAATTTTTTTTAAGGCAGTGAAAGAAAAAAGGGCCCAAGAATGATTTCTAAGTATGTGTACCCAAGTTGTGTTGCTAACTTATTTTGTCATAGCTCTTCTCAGCTCTAATCTTTGTCTCTCTGTCTTTGTGTCCTTCTGTCTGTTTGTCTTTCTCTGTCTCTGTCTCTGTCTCTCTCTGTCTCTCTGTCTCTGTCTCTGTCTCTGTCTCTCTGTCTCTCTGTCTCTCTGTCTCTCTCTCTCTTACAGATCCATTGAAAGACAGAGGTCAGAAATGAAAAACCGTACAGGGATAACATTATTTATTCTCAGGGGATTGACAGATGACCCACAGCTGAAGGTTCTGCTTTTTATCTTTCTGTTTCTGACCTACATGCTGAGTGTAACTGGGAACTTGACCATTATCACCCCGACTTTGGTGAATCCCCACATTAAAACCCCCATGTATTTTTTCCTTAGGAACTTTTCCTTTTTAGAACTATCATTCACAACTCTCTGTATTCCCAGATTCTTGTACAGCATGTCAACTGGAGACTGTACAGTGACCTATAATGCATGTGTGACCCAGTTATTTTTTGGCATCCTCTTTGGGGCCTCAGAATATTTTCTCTTGGTTGTCATGTCTTATGACTGCTATGTAGCCATCTGCAAACCCCTGCACTATGCAACCATCATGAACAACAGAGTTTGTAACCAGCTGGTTCTGAGTTGTTGGCTGTCTGGGTTGATGATCATCATTCCACCACTTGGTGTGGGTCTTGAGCTAGAATTCTGTGACTCTAATGTCATTGACCATTTTGTCTGTGATGCTTCACCAATGCTGGAGATCACATGCTCTGATACAGAGTTCAGAGAAAGAATGATTTTAGCCTCTGCTGTGTTGACACTCATCATTACCTTAGTATTAGTGGTTCTATCTTAGGCCTATATTGTTAGGACTATTCTGAGATTCCCCTCTGCCCAGCAAAGGAAAAAAGCCTTTTCTACTTGTTCTTCCCACATGATTGTCATCTCCATGACTTATGGAACCTGTATCTTCATCTATATCAAACCTTCTGCAAAAGAAGGAGTGGCTTTGAATAAGGTGGTAACACTGCTTGCAACCTCAGTGGCACCAGTAATGAACCCCTTTATTTACACCTTGAGGAATAAACAAGTGATACAAGCTTTCAGAGACATATGCAAAAGGATTGTATTGATTTCAAAGCTGTAAGAGGCAGCTTAGAGTCCTACTGAACTCTTTTTTTATGACACAAATATATTGCAGATACCTTAAGTAGGAAGAGCTAAAAGAGAAAAAGAAAATTATAGCCCAATTTCCCTAATGAATGTCACTGCAAAAATTCTGAACAAAATACTAGCAAGGTGATTACAGCAATATATCACAAAGATTATGTACTATGACCAGGTGGTATTTATAACAGAGCTTTATAATGGAAATGTAATGGTTCAATATTAGGAAAAATATTAACATAATTGAATATATCAATAACAAAAACAATAGAAATAATATGATTATCTCAATAGATGGAGAAAAAACTTTTGACAAAACACAGTATCCTTTCCTATTAAAAAAAATAGGGAGCATAGAAATAAAGGGAATGTTTCTTAAAACAATAAGCATTATCTTTCTGAAAACATCAGCAAACATTATATGTAATAGGGATAAGCTAGAAGAGTTCCTAGTAAGAACAGCTGTACAGCAAAGATGACCATTATCATCTCTATTATTTAATATAGTTGTAAAAATGTTAGCTATAGCAATAGGAGGAGAAAAAAGAAATTGAAGGAATTAGAATAGGTAATGAGAAAACAAAATTATCACCTTTTGCAGATGATATGGCAGTATACTTAGAGAACCCTAGAGAATCAACTAAAAAAATTTTTGAAATAATTAACAACTTTAGCAAAATTGTTGGATCTAAGATAAAGCATCAGCATTTCCATATATAATAAACAAAGCCCAACTACAAGACATAGAAAAAGCTATTCTATTTAAAATAGCTGCAAATAATATATAATACTTTGGAGTCTACCTGCCAAGACAAACCCAGGAACAATATGAACACAACTATAAAAACACTTTTCACACAAAGTCAGATCTAAACAGTTAGAAAAATATTAATTGCTCATGAATTTTCCAAGCCAATATATTAAAAATTATAATTCTGCCTAAACTAATTTACCTATTCAGTGCCATGTTAATCAAACCACCAAAGAATTATTTGGTAGAGCTAGAAAAAAATAACAAAATTCATCTGGAAAAACAAAAATTAAAAAATCTTATGACAATTGATGAAAAAAATACAAAGAAATGTGGCCTATCAATACCAGAAATAGTGTGTTGGATCATTGGAACAGATTAGGTACACAAGACACAGTAGGCAATGACCATAGTAGCCTAGTGTTTGATAAACACAAAGACCTCAGAATTTGGGATAAGAACTCACTATTTGACAAAAACTTCTGGGAAAACTGGAAAACAGTTTTTTGGAAAACTGAAAAACAGCAGAAACTAGGTACAGACCACACCACATACCAAGATAAGGTCAAAATGGGTGAATGATTTAGACATAAAGGATGACACCATAAGCAAATTAGAATAGCAAGGAATAGTCAACTGTCAGATCTATGGAGAAGAGAAGAATTTATGACCAAACAAAAGATAGAGAGCATTATGAAATGTAAAATAGATAATATTGATTATATTAAATGAAAAAAACCTTTTGTATATTTAAAACCAATGCAACCAAAATTAAAAAGAAAACAGAAATCTGGGAAAACCTCTTTACAGAAAGTGTCTCTGATAAAAACCTCATTTCTTTGATACATACGTACATATTATTTATATATATGTGTGTGTATGCATATGTATACACATATACACACATGCATACATACATATACACATGTATGTATATGTATATGCATATATCTGTATGTATGAAGAACTGAGTCAAATTTATAAGAATACAAGTCATTCTCCAATTGATAAATGATCAAAGGATCTGAACAAGCAATTTTCAGATGAAGAAATCAAAGCCATCTATAGGCATATAAAGAAGTGCTCGAAATTACTTTTGATTAGAGAAATGCAAATTAAAATAACTGTGAGGTACCATCTCACATATATCTAATTGACTAATATGACAAAAAAGGAAAACAATAAATGTTAAAGAGGATGTGGGAAAATTTGGGACACTAAACCGTTGCTAGTGGAGTTGTGAACTGATCAAACCATTCTAGAGAGCGATGTTGAACTATGCCCAAAGGGCAAACAAACTTTGCATCCCCTTTGATCCAGCAATATGACTACTAGGTCTGCATCCCAAAGAGATCATAAAAAAGTAAAAAGGACCTACATTTCCAAAAATATTTATAGCAGCCCTTTTCATGATGGCAAAATATTGGAAATTGAGGGGATGCACATCAATTGAGGAATGGTTGAACAAGCTGTGATATATGAATGTGATGGAATTTTATTGTGCAATAAGAAATGATGAACAGGTGGATTTCAGAAAAACCTGGAAAGACTTGTACAAATTGAGGCAGAGTGAAGTGAGCAGAGCCAGAAAATTGTACATAGTATCAGCAACCCTATGTGATGATTAACTATGAATGACTCAGCTCCTCTCAGCAACACAATGATCCACGACAAGTATAAAGGACTCATGAAGGAAAAAGCTACCCACGTCCAGATAAAGAACTGATGGACTCTAAATGCAGATCAAACCATATTATTTTCACTTACTTTATTCTTTTTTGAGTTGTTTTTCTTTTGATCTTTTTTCTTTCACAATTGTGATTAATATGGAAATATGTTTTACACGATAGCACATGTATAACCTATATCAAGTTGTCTACCATTTTCAGAAGAGAGGAGGGGAGGTAGGGAGGGAGAAAAACTTGAAACTCAGAATCTTCTAAAAATTCCAAAACTGAATGCTAAAAATTATCTTGACATGTAATTGGGGAAAAAATAAAATACTATTTTAAAAAGAGGCAATTTGCAGTCAGGTATAAAATTAGTAAAATACAACTGGAATAGCTTTGAACTTTTTGCTCTGGGTCCTATGATCAAATTTTATTCTCCTAATAATGCCACCTTATCCCCTAACCAAAATCTCTCAGATCCTTATCTCTATTATCTAGAAATCCTCACTGATTGAGGCTTTCCCCTCCCCATTCCTCTCTCTTTCTAAGGATTCCACTTGCTTTCCAACAACTCATTCACCACTTCATTTCTATAAAATCCATGGAAGATTGTTTTAGAACCAATATATATAAGACAGTTATTATCTGAGAATTTCCTGGCCCCTTACTTAATAGTCAATGTTCATTTATTAAGTTCCTATTAAATCCCAGGCGCTGTGCTAAGCACAAAGATACAGGCATGAAAAAAGAAAGATAATCTTTTGCCCACAAGAAATTAAAATCAAATTAGGAAGACAACATACAAAAGAAAGCTGAAAAGTGGGAGGGAAAAGAAAGGTACCCAGCATGAGGGCATGGTGGAGACATCAGTCAGAGAAATCCGAAAGAAATTCAGGTGAGAAATGAGGGAATGTTAGAGCTCAGCTCTCTCCTTAACTGGAAGTTTGGAGTTCCTAACTCTACCATCAAATCAATCAGAGGCAGAGAATAGTGATGAAGTGGACTATGATGAGATCTTACAGGATGATGAAGTTTTCCCAATAATGAGTTTGCTGGGGCAGATGGAGATATCCAACAGAGAATACTCAAAGTAGTGCAGTCAAATGAGAAAACAATTTTACCCAGTGATCTATGTTATAAAATATGAAAGCTCAGATGCTAAGACCTCCTACCTGAGCACTGAAATTAGCACCTCCACTAGAAAACACTTTTTTGATCCATGGCTTAGAGTTTTAAAGACTGCTAGGAGGGCAGTTAGTCAATGGAGTGAGTGGACAGAGTGCTGGGCCTGGAGTTATCTTCCCCTTTAGAACTCAGAGCTATCATGCTGCACATTGGTCTGACTTCTGACTTCTGAACAAGACAAGGCAAAAAAGAATTATAAAATAAGAATAAATGCTGGGTCTCCAGAGGGAGAGTGAAGAGTGGGGAACAAATCCTATACTTCTTCACTAAGGGGCTTCTTTTGGTTCTGGACTCAGGGATACATGCCCAGTTTCAGACTTGGGGGCAGTGTGGGAACAAAAAGTCGGGTCACATTCTCTTACTTTTCTTTCATCCTCATACTAGATCCCTGGGGAAAATAATTTAAAGTTTAGGTTTGGCTCTTATGTACACTCTCCCAAAAAAGTCAAACAAAAAGGCAGTCATTATACTATATGAGTGTGTATAGTATTGTGTATATATGTATAGTATAGGACAGCTATTTATTTGCACTATATAAAAGATTCACAAGCACACACAGACCTAAAAAAAACAAACTTAAACATAAAATAGTGGCTTGTAACTACTAGTATACACTCCTGGGAGACTGAGCCTAAGATATACATATAAATATATAAATATATAGATATAGATATAGATATAGATATAGATAGATAGATAGATAGATAGATAGATAGATAGACAGACAGATAGATAGATAGATAGATGCAAATCATTTTGTAGGAATACTGAATTGGTATTTCACCATTACTTTGAATCTGTAGTATCCAAACAATTTCCTCTTAATCTATCTTTTTTTTTTCTTTTTCTTTCCCCTTACCACCACAAGCTATCTCAGGGTTGCTTTGATCTTCTTGAGTCTTGTTCAATAAGCACTGTAGAAGGTGTTTGGGAATCTTCCCAAAGCGAAGCCAGCAGTAGCAGATGACAGACATCTAGAGGGTGGGAACATTCTTTTAAGATCCTTGAGAAGTGACGCACCTGCTAACCCAGTGGCCAATCCCTTTGATCCAGACACCTCTTGCTATGATCACCAGATCTAGGGTCCAATAAGATGATTGTTTCCTGATCTCACAGGGACACAGTCCTTCATCAGTGAGCCCACAAACATGGCTACTGGAAGCAGCCAAAGCAGCTCAATGAATGCTCAATGGGATAATGTCCAATTAACTACTGAAATAGTGAACTCTGAACTCATGGTTCATACTGTCATTTGTTCCTTTAAGTGCTTCTCTGAGTTAAAGTTGGAGCAGGAGAGACAGAGTCTTTCAGCTTTGCTCTCAGACAAGAGATATGCTGGTTGTAGGCACCTACAGCCACTCCAACCTCAAAGACATCACAGCACAGGTCAAAGGGTAGGTGTGATTCTTACCCAAACAACTGAAGGTCATTTCTTCTTTAGGCAAACTCTGTGCTATTCCTTACCCAGGATACCCCATCTCCCAACTCTTTGACTTTGTGTTGGGATTCCCTCAAGTCTGGAACATAGTGCCTCCCCATGCCTCCATCTTCTAGATTCTGTAGATGCTGCTCAAATCCAATTTTTAGTAAGAAGTCTTTTCTGCTCCTATCTCAACTTCCTTACCCAAGTGCCTTTCCTCTGAGATTACCTTCCATCTACTCTCCATATATGTTGTATGTACAGTCATTGAAATATTGTCTCCTCCACTAAAATGTCTTTTAGGACAAGGAAAATGTTTTTGTCCTCCTTTGTAACCCAGCCTTCAGACTAGTGTCTGACATACTAAGCATTTAATAAATGCTAGTTGACTAATTGAATTCCTAATATGTTTATAAAGTAGTACATTGCATAACATATAAGTCTAAATGTAGGTACACATATGTATACATACATACATATATCTACATATACATACATATATATGTATACATGAAGAGAGAAAGAGAGCATACTCAGTTTTTTAACTGATGGAGGTGGAGGATCAAATAATTTTGGAGGCCACTATTCTTAGACAATGTAGGAAGGAACAATGAGAAGTCACCCGACTCCATCACCTGACTCACTGCTCTATACCAAGCATGTGTCTGATGCTATTGCTACTTCTTCCATTCCCTGTGGGTACTGGCCCCACAGCTGCCTACTTTATGTCTTTTTCCAAATTTGATTACAATAGAGATTCATTAGTGGTTTTGGAACTTACATTTCCCAAGAGTCCCTTTGTTTGTGAACTCAGTCAGTCCCCATGCACCAGTAGTGTATTGGACAGATGAAACAAGTATCCTCTGCTGTTAGTGTACAGTTTGTATGGAAACCTGCCTGGACTGGTCAGATCAGGGGATCCAAAGAAAGGCAGGACCTCAGAAGTCATTCTCCTTCCAATGGTTCTGTCTTTCAGCAAGATACAGCACAACAAAATATTTCCTGCATTTAAAGCGGGACAGGATCTCTGATGCAGGATCATTTTAAAGCTGGTAAAGAGAGAGAGAAGATTGGTGTATTCTAGAAGACGGGAACCTAGGAGAACTCAATCCTGCCTGATAAGTTGAGGTCATGGATTTGTGAGATAACGTGGCCAGCAATAGATGTATGCTTTTCTATTAATTTGTTGGTGCTCAGTTTGAGGCATTCCAGGGATTTTTGGGCAAAAACTGCTTACTGAGACCTGCAGTACGGGCAGGAAAGGAAGTAAAATAATGGCTTGTCATATCAATACTTTTTTTTTTAGCTGTGGGGATATATGTGACTGATTCCATATACAGGAACACAGAAAGCAGACCTGTCAAAAGAAAGAAAGAAAGCTTAACA
The DNA here is from genome assembly GCF_900497805.2 of Vombatus ursinus. Classification (NCBI taxonomy): domain Eukaryota; kingdom Metazoa; phylum Chordata; class Mammalia; order Diprotodontia; family Vombatidae; genus Vombatus; species Vombatus ursinus. The sequence continues at coordinate 1,956,251 of NW_020952487.1, forward strand.
ATTACAATATATGTTTCAGACATAAAATGAGTACTCATTTCTGAGATGCTATTTTTATTCTATATCACATGACCTTTGCTATATACTCTTTGGTGAGAGTACTTTCATAGGGCCAGCTTCATACCTGCATGGATTACATACTGGTCTTTGTAATCTGAGGGGTACATGACAGCCTCCCACCAAAAGCTACCTCCCCACTCTCATGCTGCACACTTCCTAAAATTTCACAGCTGGAGATGTTTCCTTTGCATGAACAAGCATCCTCACTGAATAAATAAGCATCCCTTAAAGGATTAAAATACAAAGTAATTGGTTAGTAGCACAAAAGAATTAATTACCTAAAAGATCATTTCTAGCCAATATCTAACTTGAAACAGAGCTCAAAGAGAAAGAGGTAAGGGAGGGAGGAGGGTAAAGTAACTTTGAAAATGGGGCATTTACTACCCAGGGAGGGGGGAAATGGGATAGAGTCCACAGTCAGCAGTGTGAGGTCACTAGGCTCCTGGAGATGGGGCTTACAGAAAGAACAGGTAGACAGGTCCAGAGATAAGCCTCTTAGAGGCCATGGTTTTCACAACAGTGGTCTCTATGTGATCTTCCTTTGAAGCACTAGTGATGGGGGATATTTCATCTTTCATCTAATCATGGCTCTAGTTAACCTAGGTCAGAGCACCTTGCTTGTGAGGGTGTCTTTAACATTGGATCCTGCATGATGTGATGTGGGCATTTAGCCCAAGGTGACCCAAAAAATCTTAGCTGCCAGAGTGATTCTCCATTTCAATATATTGGATAATATATTACAACACCCAAGAAATCCTCTCCAATAACTAATTGGGGTGTCCAGAGCAAGCCTCTGCTCCACCATCACTCTTTCCAAAGAGAAAGTTGAACCAGACATCATAATGGTTCTGCTTCCCATTACAGACCTAGAGGATTGATTTCCTCTGAGTGTGCTTGTTAGTCTGGGACTGCAAGGCAGTTTCTCGGTGAAGTAATTTTTGAGAGAACATGTGGTCAGAAAGAGTAGAATGGAACTAGAAGATTGGTGCTTCTAAGTATTAGATATGGCAGCAATGAGCATGGATTCAGGATAGTGCATGGTAGGCACAATCAGGAGGGGGTGGCTTGACGAAGAGATTCCTAAAGGACTACAGCTCCCTAAAGAATATTGGGATACAGAGAGAATGGTTGCTGGGACTGGAGGGCACTGATTCTTTCCACTAAAATTTCAAACTCAACATTTATTGCTGCTCTAAATCCCAACCCTGATTTCTCCTAACATCACCTCCTCTTCCCCACAACAACTTCAGCACTGCCTTGTTTATAAAAGATAAACCCTGGACAAATTAGATGTCTGTGATGCTCTGTTCTGAGCTGTGTCTCCTTAAGAGAAGATAAAACATGCTCAAGTAAAAGCCACAAGGAACTAGAGCAATGTAATGGGGTGTGTGGTTGGTTCCATAGCAGTCTGGCTCCATGATAGAGAGAAAAGCCTACAGATAGTGTGGAACTGAAGAAAATAAATTGGGTGTTTAGAGGAGGTGCATGAATGCACAGAATTTCCCATGGAACCAGTTAGTTAAGTTCAAAGAGTATACACTGTGCAAATATATAACATTAAGAATCATTTCCCCTGTTTAATCACAGTTCACAAGATACGAATTGAAAATTTGCAATTACCATAAAAATGCTATAAAACATTAAATAAAAGAAATTCAAATCAAAACAATTCATTAAACTCTAAAGTTTTACCTCACATTTCTCATATTTAGCAAAGGTCAAAAATAGATGAAACTGCAGAATTTGGAAGGGATCTGGAAAAACAAGTACACCAATGTATGATAGCTAGAAGGAAATATTGGTCAAAAGGATCCACAAAACAATTTGAAATTTTCTGACAAAAGTGATAAAACTATTCATAGTTGTTGAGAGAGTAATCACACCATCGAGCATAAGTCCAAAGTAGATCAAAGACAGAAAGAGGCTCCACATGTATTTCAAAAACATTTTGGTACTTTCTTTAGTAACAACAAGGTGCATATGAAGTGAGGGTCTGACAGTTGGGAAATGGCTGAAAACTTTTTGGTGTGAACAGAAATGTATTTGTCATACATTATCATAGTTGATCACTGTGTTGGTCTTGCTTAACTTTTTTTTTTCTAGGTCACAAAGGGATTCAGTGAAGGAAGTGTATGTGGAAATAAGTATGGTGGGAAAACAAAAGGAATCAAAACATCCTTTTGTAGATAATACAAAGTAAAGTTAATTAGGAAGTAATAGGGTGGAGGCAAGGAACTGGGGAGGTCATCTGTCTCAGAGGACAAAAGTCTTTACAAAAATGCTATGCTCAGTAGCTGATACACAGCTCAAAGTCACTGAGGAAAACCCAATGATGTGGATATTACTGTTTTTTTTTTTTAGCCAGTGAAAGAAAAAGTGCCCAAGAGTGACTTCTGAGCATTTATATCTGAATTGCATTGCTGACATTTTATGGTGCCTCTTCTCAGCTGCAACCTCCCCCCTCTTCCCCCTCTCTCTCTATCTGTCTCCCTTCCTCTCGCTGTTTTACATACAGATCCATCAAAAAACAGCAGTCAGAAATGAGAAACCATACAGCGACATTATTCATTCTCCAGGGATTGACAGATGACCCACAACTGAAGGTTCTGTTTTTTATCTTTTTGTTTCTGACCTACATGTTGACTGTAACTGGGAACTTAACCATCATCACCCTCACTTGGGTAGATCCTCACCTTAAAACCCCCCATGTATGTTTTCCTTAGGAACTTTTGCTTCTTAGAATTGTCATTCACAACTGTCTGTATTCGCAGATTCCTGTACAACATGTTAACTGGAGACTATACTGTGACCTACAATGCATGTTTCACTCAATTATTTTTTGGTATCCTCTTTGGGGCCTCAGAATTTTTTCTCTTGGCTGCCATGTCTTATGACCACTATGTGGCTTTCTGCAAACCCCTGCACTATGCAAAGATCATGAAAAACAGAGTGTGTAACCAGCTCCTCCTGGGTTGTTTGCTATCTGGGTTAATGATCATCATAACAATACTTGGTATGGGTCTTGAGCTGGAATTCTGTGACTCCAATATTATTGACCATTTTCTCTGTGAACCGTCACCAGTGCTGGAGATCGCATGCTCTGATACACAGGTACTAGAAAGAATAATTTCAGCCTCTATTGGGTTGACACTCATAATGACCTTAGTGTTAGTGGTTTTATCTTATGCTTATATTGTCAGGACTATTCTGAGATTCCCTTCTGCCCAGCAAAAGAAAAAAGCCTTTTCCACTTGTTCCTCCCATATGACTGTCATCTCCTTTAGCTATGACAGCTGCATTTTTATCTATGTCAAACCTTCTGCTAAAGAAGGAGTAGCTTTGAATAAGTCAGTGTCAGTACATGCAACCTCCATGGCACCAGTAATGAACCCCTTTATTTACACCCTGAGGAATAAACAAGTGTTACAAGCTTTTAGAGACATATTCAAAAGGGTTGTATTGATTTCAAAGCTATAAGTGGCAATTGGCACTCAGGTGCACAATTGATAAAAGAAAATGTGAACAGCTTCGAACTCTTTGTCCTGAGTCCTACGACTAAATTTTGTTCTTGTACTAATGCCCCCTTACACACAGACCCAAACCTGACAATTCCTTTTCTCTCTTATCCAGAAATCCTCACTAATTGGGGCTTTCTCCTCCCCACTCCATCCCTCTTTCAAAGATTTTCACTTTTTTTCAACCACCTAACTCACCATTTCATTTCTATAAAATCCAATGAACATGTTTTAAGAACCAACTATGTATAAGACATTATTAACAAAGAATTTCCCAGCCCCTGACTTAATAGTTAATATTCATTTATTAAGTGTTTATTACATTACCAAGTGCTGTGCTAAGCACGAAGACAATGAAATATAAAAAGACAATCTCTGCCTCACAAGAAGTTAAAATCGAATTAAGGAAGAGAACACTCACAAAAGAAAGCTGAAAAGTGAGAGGAAGAAGAAAGGTACCCTGCATGAGGGTATGGTGGAGAAGTCAGTCAGAAAAGTCCCAAAGTAATGCAGTCCGATGAGAAACGAGGGAATGTTTGAGCTCAGCTCTGTCCTTAACTGGAGGTTTGGAGTTCACGGCTCCACCATCCAATCAGAGCCAGAGTGCAGTGATGAGGTAGATTAGCAATGCTGATGTTCTCCCACAGGATGATGAAGTCTTCCCAATAATGAACCTACTGTGGCATGGTGGAGATATCAGTCAGAGAATACTCAAAGTAGTGTAGTCTAGTCAGAAGTCAATTTTACCTGATGATCCATGTTATAAAACACGAAAGCCCAAATACTGAGACTTCCTACCTGAACGCTGAAATTAGCTCTGTGCAAATTGTCATATGGGGCTTTTGCCTTAAAATCTTGGAAAATAAAAGCCAAAGCCTCAAAATAAAATATATTTTCAAGGATGGGATTCTGAAGGGTGCCCTACAATCAGAAATCATTAAGTTACCTTCCAGTTTTTACAAACATTTCTGGTTTTTACTCAGTGGCAACCTATGGATTTTTCTCCTTCCTTTAAAAATAACTCCTCCTTGCATTCCAGACTCACTCATTTCTAGTACCATATTTTGCAGACCTCTAAGAGAGAAATTACTGGTCATATGCCCCAAAAGTAAAGCTCAATATGGGCCACAGAACTTAGTGAGTAACTTTCCCTCAAGAAAAAGTTGTTTTTTTTTTAATCTGGCAGCATATAAAAGAGGTAAGAAAGCATTTGTCTGTTACAATTTATTATTTCCTTGAGTTCAATAATAAAAAGTATTATGAATGATATTTATTCACATGTATTGTTTCCTCTACTCAGACCTTTGGATATAGAAGTATTTGGATATATAAGTATATAAGTATTCTTTTTCCTTGCCTCAAAGACAATTACTTGAGGAGAAAGTTAACTAGATTCCTGGCATTACATACATGTAACTCTTGGAGGCATTACTACAGACTACAAAGTGGGGTGCCTGGACTAATTATCCTATTTAAAGGGGGAAAATATTTTATTTTCACTTTTATTTCTATTCTCTCTTATTAAATGCCTTTGTTTTCATTTGATTGTATCTTTTGCCTGACTAATAAAGGTAAACACATAGGTGGGGACACATAAGCTATTATGACCTATGCTTTTGAGTGAAGGTACACCCACTGTGTAGCACTTGGAAAGACCCCTCTAACTCACAGAATGGGTCCCAAGGCCACCCTACATGAGGTTTGAGGTACTTTCTAGGTTTGCATACACTAAAAACTGTGATTCCCTACCTTCCACCAATATATTCAATTTTATTATTCAAAGAGACAACACAATTAGTTCAAATAATAAATAGTGAATAAGATTGCACATTAATAAAAGTAGTAATAAAATATTTTTCACATATAAATGAGACAAAAATAGACACATTATCCATTGAAAGAGTTGATATGAATCTAAAGGAACATATAGGAAGAAAACATATATAGCCATTACATGTGCATGGAGGGATAGATGAACTCAGGACTCTAATGCTGCAGGAATACTATCCTTACTTAATGATACCATTACTTAATGATATTATTACTGCACTGTTCCCACTACATTTGCTCCCTGTTTGTCTCTGCTACATTTATAGTGCTGAAGAATTGACTTAGTACCCTGCATTTTTCTAGCTTATCTGAGACATTGCATTTTATAATTTACTATTTAAATGCGAGGGATATTCAAACACAGATACAAAGTCTTAGTGTCTTTCTGTTGTTTTTCTTCCAGGCTGAGCCATGGAGCAATTTTAATTACTCTGTCAAAACAAACATGAATATGAGTGGTTCTGAGTGAAACTGGGAGAGGTATAAAAGGAGGAAATTATTGAGTATATACAAAGCTGAGAGTTAGTCATACTCAGAAAATAAGTGGGACTTTTGGAATCATCTGAGGTTGATATAATGTTAACACAATTCATTATAGCAGATCAAATAGGTGCTTTTCTATTATTCTGCCCAAAGAAATAATATTTTCCATGGAAAAAAATTGTTTCCATTAATCATTGGCTTTAATTTGGAGGGATGGAGACATGTGGAACATGTCAAGCTCTCTAGAAATACAATAGTCAATCAGGGCTAGTATCCTGATTCCATAGTAAATTTCAAATAGCTTTTACCAGATATGTTGTCTCCATCATATGTATCTCCCCTGCTGAATGAATCCATTGTCTACACTGGTTGCACTGCTTCTGACAAACTCTGCTTTGTTAAATGCAAAAGCAATTCTGGATGATTCTCCAAGGAATTTGTGATCACTGCTGGGAAAAATTCCACTGTATATGTGGTTATAGGGCTCCTCTATGGTTCCAGCCTCCAGTTTCATCTAGACTCCTAAACTGTTGGGTTATTATCTTCTTTATGGGAAGGTTGAGCTTTGTCATGCCATTTTAGTCCACAGGATGGTTTGAACTCATTGTGTTCTCTGGTTTTCCCTATCTCTTTTATAATTTTTGTTGTTATTCAGTTGTTTCACTGGTATCTGACTCTTTGTGTGCTCATTTGGGGTTTTCTTAACAATGATACTAGAGTGGTTTGCCATTTCCTTCTCCAGCTCATTGGAAACTGAGACAAATAGGGTTAAGGATTACATAGCCAGCAAGTGTCTGAGACTGGTTTTGAACTCTGCAAGATGAATCTTCCTGACTCCAGGCCAGGGGCACTACCCACTGCATAGACTAGCTGCCCTCTTAAAACAACCTTAATTTTACTCCTCCAAAATTGTAGAAAATGCAAAAGGATCATTGGGAGGCCACAAAAAGATACTGAAAAACACAAATTGTCCACTAGCTCCTCTGAAAAGGGAACTGAACTTGATATTTTGGTGGACCCCTAGCCTTTCCAAAGAGGTCTCACACAAGCCCACACGAGCCCACACAAGCTCATCTTGTAATTCTGAGAAGACCTTTGTAAACTGATGCAGGATGAAGTGAGCAGATCTAGACCAATATATATGACAACAATACGATAGAGCAAATCAACTTTGAAAGACTTTCAAGCTCTTCCCAGTGCAATGACAAACCACAATTCCAGAGGACTTAATATGAAGCACTCTATCCCCCCTCATACCAGAGAGGTGATATGAACATATGCTTTTGAACATGGTCAATGTGGGAATTTACTTTACTTTACTCCACATATTTTTGTGAGGGTTTCTTTTTTTTTAATTGTTCAATGGTGAGGGAAGAAGGGAAGGAAAAATATAAATGATTATTGATTAGAAAAATAGATTTAAATTTTAAAAAATAAAAGCCAATTTTTTATTTTAGTTAAAAAAAAAACAGAACAGGGTCACTTTTAGTTAAATGGCTAATAATCTAACTTAATCTCTCTTTTAAACTTTAATTCGTGGAGGATTAGCGCTCTACTTCAGAGATCTCATTTTCATTCAAAGTAGGCATTCCTTATTTCTCCCTATTTGTCTCTAATAAGTACACAAAGGTGCAAGGTCCCCCAGTTTCTCAATTCCGACAACACTACTTCTCTTCCATGAAGATGAGTATATTTAGAAAAGAGGTAAGGTATAGGCAATTAAGATATAAGGTAACTAACTGGTGCAGTAGATAGAGCACCAGTTCTCGAGTCAGTAAGATCTGAGTTTAAATCTGACCTCAAATACTTACTAACTGTGTGATGCTGGGCAAGTTACTTAACCCCTATTTGCCTCAGTGCTTCATCTGTAAAATAGACACTGGAAAAGGAAATGGCAATAACTTTTCCAAGAAAACCCCATGCACTTGCCTATGGTGTCATTAGGGTCAGAAATGACAAAATGACTGAACACCAACAGTAGCAACAACAAAAAGTATAAATGATAGTGGACAAGAGGAAAGGCATAGAGACACCTTGCCACATCTTATCCCTGCTTTTACTAGGAATATTTGTCCAGAAAGGAATACAATCTTTTCAGGCTTTGAACTCCCTTACATCGATAAGTGTTGTGGTTGTGGTTGTTGTTCAGTTGTTTCAGGGTTGTTTCCATTTGGGATTTTCTTGGCAAAGATACTGGAGTGGTTTGCCATTTCCTTCTCCAACTCATTTTATAGATATGAGGCTGAGGAAAATAGAGTTAAGTGACATACTCAGGGTCACACAGTTATTAAGTTTCTGAGGACAGTCTAGAACTGGGGAAGATGAGTCTTTGGGAATTCAGGCCCAGGACTCTATCTATTGGACCACTTCACTGTCCCTACTTCTACATCAATAAGGGACAACTTCATTATTTGGAAGCCCAATGTTTGCTGTCCCTCGTGGAAAATCAAACAACAAAGCTTAAAAAGTAAAATTGGATATTTGCATCATCCTAACATTTTATAAATCAATTTCACTGTTGCCTATCATTATAGCTATATGAATACATATTGCTTTGCTTTTGTATTTTAAGTGAACAATGTAAAAACAAAAAAAAACCTAACTTTGGAATCTTTTCCTACCGCACTACCCCAAAGGAAAGAATTTATCATTCCATCTCTTTGTTTGGGATTTTATCTTTTTTTTTTAATTTATGGACTAAAACAAGCATTTCTATAACATAGTACAATACAAAAAAAAGATGATTGCACATGAAGCTGCAAATGTACTATTCACAACTTGTTATTTCTTTCAAATATACAACAGAATTATCATGTAAGTTTCTTTTTTTTCATTCCTTCTGCCCCGTCCTAGAGATGGCTACCATTAGACATAAATAGATATATGTATGCATGTATATGTACATATTAATGTGCACATATACATACATATACATGTAAATTATTCTACACATACTTCTATTTATCAGTCCTTTCTCTGGATGTAGATAGTATCTTTCTTAATATCTCCTTTTTAGTTAATTTGGGTAATTTTAAAAGTCAAAATTACTTGTTCACTCAAAGTCATTCTTAAAACAATATTGCTATTACTTATACAATGTTCTCTTGGTTCTGCTCATTTTGCTCTTCATAATTTCTTGCAAGTCTTTCCATGTTTTTTTCCCTAAAATCATTGAGTTCATCTTTTCTTATAGTAAAGTAGTATTTCATCACAATGATAAACCCCAACTTGCTCAGTCATTCCCCTATTGATGGGCATCCCTGCAATTTCTAGCTCTTTGCTACCGCAAAGAGAGCTGCTATAAATGTTTTAGGACATATAGGATATTTCCTTCTTTCTTTGTAAATAGACCAAGTAGTGGCATTGTTGGGTCAAAGAGTTCAGGTAGTTTAATCATTCTTTGGGCATAACTCCAGATTGCTCTCCAAAATTGTTGAATCAGTTCACGATTCCACTGGCAATGAATTAGTGTCCCAATTTTTCCACATCCCCTCCAGCATTCCTTACTTTCCTGTTCTATCATTATAGCTAATCTCATAGGTACAAAATGATATTTCAAGGCTGTTTTAATTTGCAATAATAATTTAGAGCATTTTCCATATGACTGTAGATTGTTTTCATTTCTTTACCAGAAAACTGCCTTTTCATATCCTTTGACCATTTATAAATTGAGAAATAACTCATATTCTTATCGATTTGACAAAGTTCTTTATATATTTTAGATATGAGACCTTTGACAAACTGTCTAAAAATTTTTCCCCAGTTTTCTACTTTCCTTATGATCTTGGCTACACCTGTTTTATTTGTATGAAAACTTTTTAATTTGATGTAACAGAAAACTTCCATTTTACACCTAACTTTTCTCCCTATCTCTTGTTTATTCATAAATTGTTTGCCTATCCATAAGTCTAATAAGCAATATGTTCTTCCAGTTTTCTTGTAAAATATCTCTTTATACCTAGGTCATGAATCCATTTTGACCTTAACTTGGTAAATGGTATAAGATATTGGTCTATGCCTGGTTTCTGCATGCTGCTTTCCAGTTTTCCTTAGAATTTTTACCAAATAATGAATTCTTATCCCAAAATCTTTTCTTTGTACTTGTCAAATACAAGGTTATTATGTGTATTTGTTGCTATAAATGGTATGGCTACTCTATTCCATTGATCTACCTTTCTATTTCTAAGTCAGTTTCAAATGGCCTTGAGAATTATTGACTTATTATGTAGTATAAGATTTGGTACTGCTAAATCTTCTTCTTTAACAGTTTTTTTTCACTATTTCCTTTTATATTCTCATTTTTTGTTTTTCCAAATGAATTCTGTTATTGTTTTTTTCTAATTCAGGAATTTTTTTGTAACTTAACTGGCATGATTTTGAATATATAAATTAGTTTGGGTAAAATTGTCACTTTTATTATATTAGCCCTGCTTACCCATGAATGATGGATACTTCTGAAATTATTTAACTCTGATTTTATTTGTATAAAAAGTTTTTATATAATTTTGTTTATATAGTTCATGGGTTTGTTTTGGTACTCTCTAGAGTTGTTTTAAATGGGTTTTTTTTTTTTTTACTATTTCTTTGGGCAGAGTTTTGTTTGTGACATATAGCAATGTTGATGATTTGTGTGGATTTACTTTATATCTTGTTACTTTGCTAAAATTATTAATTTTTTTCAACTAACTTTTGAGTCTTTGCAATGTTTCAATAATATCATCATATTGTCTGCAAAAAGGGAGTTTTATTACCTCATTCCCTATTCTGATTACTTCTATTTCCTTTTCTTCTCTTATTGCTATTGCTCAGGTTTCCAATATAATATTGAATAATATTGCTGACAGTGGGCATCCTTGTTTTACACCTGATCTTACTGAGAAGGCTTCTAGTTTATTCCCATTATAAATAATGATTCCTGATTTTTTTAGAATTTTTTTCAATCAAAGATAAGATTTAATAAAGATCAGCCATATTATCCAGACTCAAGGAATCTAAGCATTTGTATCACTAATGCAAGCAGACCAAATCTTAAGAATCTGATCCTTTGGCTAGACTCCTAAAGAATCTCAGCCCTTGGCTAGGTTCTTAAGGAATCTGAGCACCTTAATAGAGACAAGATGAATCTTATATACAGAAAGACTGTGGGGGAAATCCAAGAGTGGACAAGCACTCTGGGGTGACTGAAGGAGGGGTCTAAGGAGGATCTGGATGGGAGGGGCCAGTAAGCTGAAGTGAACAGAATGCCAGGGACCTAGACTGCTTGGCCAAGGGATAATGGAGTCTAGAGAGGATTAAGGTGGGAAGTGGCCAGGGGGAATCTGGAGGTAAAAGAACAGAATTGGGAGATTGGGCTAAGCCATGATGAAAGGCCAGTTAAGTGGATTACAGGCTCTAGCAAATGCCAGGGATTTGGGAAAGTCCAGAGATTTTCCTTTCTGGGGTCCAAATCCCAAAGACGTGGTCTTTTTCTTTTAGGGGTTCAAATCCCATCCCCATCATTCCCTCCTCAAACAAATGGGACCCAAATTCTTTTTGGATGAGGGGGGAAGATCTTGGTTTCTGAAACTGCTTCCTGCTGGCAAGGGGCATAAAGCTGTCCCTGCCTCAAGGGGGTCCAAAAGAGGAGGTTGACTAGAACCAAGCACAGACTGCATCCAGGACATGATGGGGGGACATTGACTGGTACCCACTGTTTGCTACCAACTGTAGGTGAATGGGCCTGTAGTCTGGAAGACATAAATCTGATAGAAATTAGATAAATGTTTTTAATTAATTTAAGGAAAGATCCATTTATACCAATACTTTTAAGTGCTTTTTTTTCAGTAAAAAATGAGTGTTGAACTTTATCAAAAGCTTTTACTGTATCTATTGATAAAATCATGAATTTTTTTACTTTTATTATTGATGTGATCAATTATGTGAATAGTTTTCCTTATATTAAAACTATCCCTGCATTCTTCATATAAGTCTCACTTGATCATAATGTATAATCTTTTTAATATATTGTTGTAACCTTTTAGTTAGTATTTTATTTAAGATTTTTGTATTTTCATATCCATTAATGAAATTGGTCTATAATTTTCTTTTTCTGTTTTTGCTCTTCCTGATTTAGGTATCAGTATCATATTTGTTTCATAAAAGGATTTTTTTTTCATAAAAGGATTTTGAAAAGTCCAGAATATCAAGGGAACTAATGAAAAGAAAGGCAGGGGAAGGTGGCCTAGCCATTCCAGATCTTAAATTGTATTATAAAGCAACAGTCATCAAAACTACTTGGTGCTGGCTAAGAAATAGAGTGGTGGATCAGTGGAATAGGCCAGGTAGACAATACACAGTACTCAATGACTATACTAATCTACTATTGGATAAACCTAAAGATGCTAGCTTCTGGGATAAGAACTCATTATTTGACAAAAACTGTTGGGAAAATTGGAAAAGAGTTTGGCAGAAACTAGGCATAGACCAAAATCTCACACCATATACCAAAATAAAGTCAAAATAGGTTCATGATTTAGATTTAAAGGCTGATAATATAAGCAAACTGGGAGAGCAAGTAATAGTTTACTTGTCAGATCTATGGAGAACAGAAGACTTCATGACCAAACAGGAGATAGAGAACATTATGAAAGGCAAACTGGATAATTTTGATTATATCAAATTGAAAATTCTTTTGCACAAACAAAGCCAATGCAACCGAGATTAAAAGGGAAGCAGAAAACTGGGAAAGAATTTTTACAACCAGTATCTCTGATAAAGGCCTCATTTCTAAAATATATAGAGAACTAAGAAATTTATAAGAGTACAAGTCATTTACCAATTGATAAATTATCAGAGGATATTAGTAGGCAGTTTTGAGATGAAGAAATTAAAGCCATCTATAGTCATATGAAAAAATTCTCTAAATCACTATTAATTAGAGAAATGCAAATCAAAACAACTCTGTGGTACCATATGACACCTATCAGGTTGGCTAACAAGACAAAACAGGAAAATGATAAATGCTGGAGAAGATGTGAGAAAACTGGAACACTAATTCATTGTTGGTGGAGTTGTGAACTGATCCAACCATTTCAGAGAGCAATTTGGAATTATGCCCAAAAGGCTATAAAAATGTGCATACCCTTTGACCCAGCAATAGGACTTCTAGGTCTGTATCCCAAAGAGATCATAAAAATCTGAAAAGGACCCTCATGTACAAAAATATTTATAGCAACTCTTTCTGTGATGGCTAAGAATTGGAAATTGGGGATGCTCACCAACTGGGGAATGGGTGAACAAGTTGTGGTATATGAATGTAATGGAATGCTATTGTGCTATAAGAAATGATGAGCGGGCTGGCTTCAGAAAAACCTGGAAAGACTTGTCTGGTCTGATGCTGAGTGAAGTGAGCAGAACCAGGAGAGCATTGTACACAGCAACAGCAACATTATGAGATGACTAACTTTGATAGCCTTATCCCTTCTCAGGAATGCAAGGATCTAAGACATCTCTAAAATTCTCAAGATGGAAAATACTACCCACAACCAGAGAAAGAACTATGGAGTTTGAATGTAGATTAAAGCACTTTTTGCTTTGTTTTTTCCTTCTGTTTTGTTTTCTCTTTCTTGTGGTTTCTCCTATTGGTTCTAATTCTTCCTTACAACATCACTAATGTGAAAATATATTTAATAGGAATATATATATATATAGAGAGAGAGAGAGCCTATATCAGATTGCATACCTTATTGGGGAGGGAGGTCAAGAGGGAAAGAGAGAAAAGTGTAAAACTCAAAAGCGTATGGAAAAGCTTGTTGAAAACTAAAAATAAATGAATAAAAAAAGGATTTTGGTAGAATCTCTTCTTTCCCTATTATTCTATTTAACAGATTAAAACTGTACTAAGCTGTCTGGAACATACTGTCATGTCTCATCTGTCTACTACCTACAAATGAAACTTAGTATAATCGAACAAATAATAAGTTTAGCATTAGAAAAAGCTGAATGTGTTCTGGCTCTAAATCTTAATTGCTAGGGGACCTTGATCAAGCTATCACATGTCTCTGAGCCTCAGTTTCTTCCTCTTTGAAGTGGAGTTAATGATACTTGTCATTATCTGACACACAGGTGCTTTGTATAAGCCTCATAATACTATTGTTAAAGATCACAGAATTTCAGGTTTAAATTTTGAAGGGATAAGTTGCTTTATGTTGTCAAACTCCTTCATTCAGCAATGAGGAAATTGAATACTGAAGAGGTTAAATGACTTGCCTAAGACAACACAGGTAGGAGGTGAAAGAGCACTGGCTCTGTGAGTCAGAGGCACTGGGTTCTAATCTCACTTTTAATACTAGCTACCTGTGTGAGCCTGGGCAAGTCACTTTACTTTCTTGCATCTCAAGTTCCTCATGTCAAGAGAGGTTGGACTAGAAGTCATCTGAAGCTCCTTCTAGCTCCACCTCCATGACCCCATAGCCTCTAACTCAAAATCCAATACTCTTTATTTGTTTTTTCTTTTTAAAACTTTTATTTAGTATTTTATTTTTCCCTAGTTACATGTAAAAACAATTTTTTAAAATTTATCTTTAAACTTTGAGTTCCAAATTATTTACCTTCCTCCCTCCCTACCCCCACCCCTTATTGAGAAGGCAAGCAATTTGATATAGGTTATACATGCTTAGTCATGCAAACCATTTCCATAATAGTAATGTTGTGTAAGAAAACATAAATAAAAAACCCTCAAGAAATATAAAGAAAGCAAAAAAAAAAGTATGTTTAAATCTGTATCCAGACACCATCACTTCTTTCTCTGGGGATGGATATAATTGTTCATCATAAGTTCTTCAGAGTTGTCCTGGATCATTGTATTGTGAGAATAGCTAAGTCATTCATAGCTGATCATCTTACGCTATTGCTGTTACTTTGTACACAGTACATTTCACTTTGCTTCAGCTCATGCAAATCTCTCCAGGTAGATAGGATGAAGACTATGTAGCACCCTGATCAAAGAAGACTCAGGGGAAACAGAGACCACTCCTGATCAAGGAACCTTCAGAATTTTGTTGAGCAATTTTTCAGTCATGTCTGACCCTTTATGACCCCTTTTGAAATTTTCTTGGCAAATATGTGAGTGGTTTGCCCTTCATTCTCCAGCTCTTTTAAAAGATGAATAACCTGAGACAAACAAGGTTAAGTGACTTGCCCAAGGCTATATAGCTAGTAAGTGTCTGAGGCAAAATTTAAAACACAGGTCTTACTGACTCCTAGCCTGGTACTCTATTCACTGTGTGACCTAGCTTTCCAGTCCTCAGAATGGAGTCCCAAAAATGTCCTTATCTAGGAAGCCTTCATGGGGACAGAAGATGAACCAGTGCCCTGAGTCAGGGATAGCAAATTGCAGAGCACTAAATGAGAATATTGAAGCCTGACAATTCTTTGTAAACAGACAACTGGAAGGAAGTAGAAACCAATAGCAAGAATAGAGAAAAGCAAGATCAAGACTAAACAGAACTTGACCATACCATGAAAAATATTTTAAAGATTGTACATCATGACCAGATTTTATTTATAAAATAAATGAAGAGCTGGTTCAATATGAGGAAAACTCTAAATATAATGTACCATATTAATAAAAAACAATAAAAATCACAAAATTACTTCAATAGATACAGAAAAATGCTTTGTCAAAATATAGAACCTATTTATACATTTAAAAACATTTAAAAATGGGAGTTAGTGGAACATTTATTAATATGTTAAAGCCAAGAGATCATATTAGATGTATTGGAGAAATGCTAGAAGGCCTTCTAATAAGATCAGAGATAAAGCAAGGTTGTTCACTATCACTACTATTATTTGTTATAGTTTTAAAAATTCTACCTGCAGCAATATAATAAATAATATTATATATTTGTAATAACATTATATTGCAAAAGAAGGAATAATCATGGACAAAACAATAATGAAATTGGCATGTTTGGAGAAATGATAGTCTACTTTAAGAATGCTAGAGATTCAACTAAAAAGTCATTAAAACAACTGCTTTAACAAAGTAGGAGGATATAAATGAACTCACATAATTCATTTTTTCCATACATTAACAACAAAATGCTGTAAGAAAGGCTAGAAAGACAAATTCTATTCAAAACAATTACAGAATGTGTAACATTTTTTGAGAGTCCACCTACCATGAGACAAAGGAACTAGGTGAATACATCTTCAAAATATTTTTCCCAGAGATACATAGATCTACATAATTGGAGGTATATTAATTTCTGATGCTTGGGTCATGCTAATATAATCAAAATGATAATACTTCCAAAATTAATTTATTTATTCAGGTGCATATCAATCAAGATACACAAGGATTACTTTAGAAACCTAAAACAATAATAATAACAAATTTGATCTGGATAAACAAAAAGTCAAAATCTCAAAGAAAATAATGAAAAAAATGGGAAAGAGACAAAGCAGTGCCAGATCTTAAGCTGTAATTCAAGGTAGTAAGCATCACAACCATTTAGAACTGCCTAAAATGTAGAAAAACTGATATCTGGAAGAAATTAATTATACAACATAGAAATGCAAATCAACAGAGTAGTATACTCTTTGATAAGTACATTTTTTCCATAGAATTGGAAATTGGGGATGCTCACCAACTGGGGAATGGGTGAACAAGTTGTGGTATATGAATGTAATGGAATGCTATTGTGCTATAAGAAATGATGAGCGGGCTGGAAGCAGAGAATAAAAAAAGTTTGACAGAAACTAGATTTAGGAAAAAATAAAATACTATTAAGTGGACAAAAATAAATATAGAAGACTGAAAAAAATAAATAAGAAATTAGGTTTAGACCAAGGTATTACTCCATATATCACAATAAACTCCAAATTCAAATGTCATCTAAATATTTTTTTAAATCACATTATAGACTAATCACAGAAAATATGGATAGGGGAAGAGTTCATAGCCAAATAAGAGATAGAGTAGATTGAAAAAGATAAAATGGTCCAATTTGATTACTTAAAATTGAAAGTTTTCTGTATCATGCGGTTAAAATTAAAAAGGAAACAATTAACCAGAGGGGGGAAAATCTTTGTAGTAGTATATCTGAAAAATGTCTGATAACTAATATAGATAAGAAACTAAGCCAAATACAGGAAAATCAGAACTACCACCCTCAAAGAAAAAAATAGTAAAAGAATAGTAAATTATAATTCTCAAGGGAATGAACCCAAGTCATCAATAACCATGTCAAAATGCTCCCAATCATTTAAAACAAGAGAAGCTGAAAATAAAAACAATTCTAAGTTCTTATGTTATACCTACTAAATTATAAAATATAACTAAAAAAAGAAAAAGACAATTACTGGGGGGGCTATAAAAATTATTAGAATAGACTAATGTTTTTTTTATGCTTCCATGAATTATTGCAGTAATTCTGAAAAAAAATGTGGAAGTATACCCAAAATATCACTGAACTTTAACACAAAAATACCTCTAATTATAGCAGTATGTTTATGTTGTAGCAAAAAAAAAAATAAGGGAATGCTCATTTCTCGATAAGGGCTAAACAAATTATGGTATGTGAATATAATGGAATATTATAGTACTATAAGAAGTCATAAAAGGAACAGATTAATAAAAATGAGAAGAGTTGTATAAAATAATGCAAAGTGAAATGAGCTGACTCAGAAGAACAATTTTATAATGACTGAATTATTGCAAAAAAAAACAATTTTGAAAGACTTAAGAACTCTGATTAATGCAAAGGATCAATGAACCACTGTCTCCAGAAATCTACTCATGAAGCATTCTTCCCACCCATTTCAGAGATTTGATGGAGAGTAGGTGCAGAACAGAACATTCATTTTTCAGAGGTTCACAATGTTTGAATATGTTTTGCTTCATTAGTCTAATTTGTCAAATGGGAGGATATTATTCTTCCCAAAATTTGAGGGATGCTACTTGGAGGGAGGAAGAGAGAAAGACATGGTGGAGGGAGGGAAAAGAAGGGAGGGAGACAAAGAGAAAGACATCAGAGAGAAGGATGAAAAGAAGAAAGAAAAGAATAGGGAATCATTTAAGCTTTTTTAAACATGCACAAAAGTTTCATGAAGAGACACAAGTAAATGGGAAACTATGAAACTAACATTCTGGAAAATCTCAAGCTGTGCAATTTAGAGTCATAATTTCATGTATAATTTTGTCTGCAATTTTTGTGTGTGGAAATGTTCATATTTGATAATACTTTAGTATAGACTAACAAAAATTAAATTTAAAAAACACATTAAAATGTCATTAGTAATCTTGGAGAAGACTATTTCAGTTGAGTAGTGAAACTTAAAGCAAGATTTTAAAGGACTGAAAAATGAATGGAAGGAGAGGAAGTGTATATCAATGACTATAGGTGGCTTTCTATAGACCCAATATGAAATGTTGTGAAAGGAAGAAATGCATAAAGTTTTAAGGCATCAGGGAAGGAGATAGGGGTAAAGAAAGATTTAAAATTAGAGAGAAAGTCATAGGGTTGGGGGAGGGCCAGTTGTTGAAAAGGTTAGTTGCCAGAAGAAATAGAAAAGATAGGGTCAAAGCAAAAGTTGAAGGTTTGACTTTAGTAAGGAGAGGAGTCTTCTCTTCTTCAGGGATTAGAGTAAATGATATATGGTAGGAAGAAAGAAATAAAAGAATAAAGGAAGGAAGGAATAAAGGAAAAGAAAAAAGGAAAGAATGAAGAACATATGGATGGATAAGGGAGCAAGAGTAGAGAATAATATTTAGTTGAACTAATTAAACAGAAGTTAAGATTCTGAAGTAAAAAAAGAGTGACCAGAGTACAAGTGAGAGATAGTGGAGGGGAAAAGGAGAGGTGTGGAAGGAAGGAAGAGAAAAGCAAGCAAAGATAATTTATTAAGTTATTACTATATGCCCAGAACTGTGGTAAATCTAGGGAACAAAATGCTAAAGTGAGGCAGTCTCTATCCTTGAGGACTTTGCAATATAATGGGAAGGGAGTACAACATGTGGGGACAGCTAGATGGTACAGTGGATAGATTACTGGCTGTAGAGTCAGGAAGATTCAAATTTGTAGAGTTCAAATCTGGCTTCAGGCACCTACTAGCTGTGTGACCCTGGGCAAGTCTTTTAATCCTTATGTGTCTCAGTTCCTCATCTGTAAAAATAGGTACAAGCTGGAGGAGTAAATATCACACTACTCCAGTATATTTATCAAAACAAAAAAAAAAGACAAAGACAAAGTCCATGGGGTCACAGAGAGTCAGACACAACTGAACAACTGAACAACAACAACAAATACATATTTAGGAGAGTGTTGGCAAAGGAGGGGTATTCAGTTGGAAAATGACATTACATCGCATGTTTTTGAAGTTTAGGGGAGAAAAGAGAGCTCAAAAGAATGTCCTTTATTTTTTGGTAAAGTAAAAAGTTCCTTTGCCGAGAATGAGGGGTGAGAGTAGAGTAAGCAGCCTGAAGAGAGTAGAAAAGGAAAACCCTTCTTTTGGTAAGATAATATAAATTTGTAGTGACCTCTTTTGGCACAGTTGTGTAACTTGAAATAGCATGGAGAAGCATATGAGGAAGAAGATTGTTAAAAGAAGATTGTAGGGATAAACCAGGGAGGATTTTTACAGGGAATGAGTGGGGATAGGATAATGATGCAAAAGTAGAAAATAACCTTTAGCTGAACTAATTAATTAAAGGGTTAAGATTAGGAAGGAAGAAAGAGTGGCCCCAGTGCAAGTGAAAGATGTAGGGAAAGGGAAGGTCTAAAAGAGAATGGGTCAGGGATGAGCAGTTGTCTGTTGTCCATATAGGTTATATATTCACATGGACCCATCTAGATGTGGTTCACAGGGAGGCATAAAGAGATAGCTTTAAAAAAAAAAAAAAGAGATAGCTTTAGAGTCTCCTCCAGCCACCCATCACCTAGGAAAAATTTGATTCTTTCTAAGAGGGGAGGTCAGAAATTGGCATCAGATGCTGAGTGCCCTGCTGTACTCAGAAAAAGATATAACAGGCCTGAATTATATCTATTCAGCCTCCTAAAAATCATTAGTTTAGGGGATGAGGTTCAACCTGACCTCCTGGTTGTTTTCCCTCAATAAAGAAGTACTCTGAGTCCTGAGTTGGAATCCCTTCCCATCAAATGGCAGATCTACAATAAATGTATACATAACAAATAGCCAATAAGCCATTTATCCATGCTAATAGCAAATAGAAATCAGAGAAGGTAGATAGATGAGTATAAACCAGAAACTACAGAGTGAATGAACTCTCTCATGGAGAGTAAGGTATCTCAGTTTAATCAAGAGACTTCTAAATCTCACCCAATGGGAAATTCTAAGAAGTCTCTGGTGTGGTAAACTGGGGATAGGGACATGATCAATCTTTCAGCTCCTCTCGTGTTGACTTCTTCCTTAAGTATTTCTTTCCCATTAGTAACTTGGAGAGAATCTGGAAACAGATGCCTTCCTTTTCAAGCCAGAAGAATGAAATTTCTCTTCTTCCAAACTCTCACCAACTCTGCCCTTCATGTAGGCACAGAGCATTGAGTAATCAATTTTCACCAATAAGTAGAGTCCCACAGACATGGACTTTGAGCTTCAGATTATAAATGGAATAATTTGAGATCCCTGTAAAAATAAATGATTTTACACATTTTAAAGAATGTTCCCCATTAGTGGAACAGATTATATGTGTAACATACAGAAGCAAGGAACACAGTAGCATGATGTTCAATAAACTCAAAGACTCTAATTACTGGCATATATATTCAGTAATTGACAAAAACTGTTGGGAAAGCAGTCTGGCAAAAATCAGATTTAGACCATTACCTTACACCATATAGCAAAGTAAGTTCCAAATGGATGCATGAGTTAGATATGAAAAGTCATATCATAAATGAATTAGAGAAAAAAAGAAGAAATAAGTTTTCAGCTCTATGGCTACAGGAAAAGTTCATGATTAAATAAATCATAGAGGAGATCCCACAAGATAAAATAAACAATTTTTATATAAAATTTAAAAGGTTTTGCACAAATAAATCCAAAGAAATAAAAATCAGAAGGTAAAGAAGCAAATTGACTTGAGCGAGATATTCCTGAGTGTTGTCCATTGCTATGATGAATATAGACATGAAGTGGAGTAATGTTTTATTTGAATTAAATTAAGAATTAATCTTATCATAAATAGGATTGTATTTACATTCTGTTATCACCCAATGCATTCTAACTCCACATCTGAATTGCTGAACTGGCCTAAATTGATACTAGCACAGAAAAAAGCAAAATCCAAGCAATAATAACCTTAGTAGTTCTAGACAATACCATATTTTGCCATATAATCATCACCACTGTGTAATTATTGCACCCTGTTTTTCAGTCCAAAAATTGATTTTTAACCTTTCATCTTATATTTGTCACATGATATAGCACTGTTTGGTTTTGTTTCTATCCCCAGTGCTTAAGGCATAGCCTGGCACATTGTGGCCACTTAATAAATATGTGATTGTTTGACTTGAAGGTCTTGCCAATGAAATTATGGTTCATATTGTCATTTGTTCCTTTAAGTGCTTCTCTGAACTAAACTTATAACAAGAAAATCAGCTTCTAGTAGCTTTGCTCTCAGACAAGAGATATATTGGTTGTAGGCATCTGCAGTCACTCCATCCTCAGAGACATCAAACCATAGGTCAAAGGGTGGGTGTGGTTTTCACCCAAGCAACTGAAGATTGTTTCTTCTTAAGGCGAACTCTGTGCTATTCCTTACCCAGGATACCCCATCTCTCAATTCTTTGACTTTTCACTGGGATTCCCCCAAGTCTGCAACACAGTGCTCCCCTCACTTTTATCTCTTAGCTTCCCTAGATGTTTGTCAAATCCCACCTTCAGCAAGAAGTGTTTTAGGCTCCTATCTCAACTTTTGCATGCAAATGCCTTCTCACTGAGCTTACTTTCCATCTACTTTACATATATTTTATGTGTACGCTTATTCACATGTTGTCTCTTCCATTAAAATGTCTTTTAGAACAGGAACAATGTGTTTGTCCTCCTTTGTAACCCAGCCCTCAAACTAGTGTCTGACATATATTAGTCATTTAAGAAATGTTAGCTCACTAATTGACTTCCCAATACATTAACAAAACAGTACTCCGTGTGTGTGTGTGTGTGGCGTGCATACTCATTTTTTTTTAACTGATGGAGGTGGAGGAGCAAATAATTTTGGAGGTGACTATCGTAGACAATGTGGGGAGGTACAATGACATGTCACTCTTCTACCATTACCTTACTCACTGCTATGTACCAAGCCTGTGCCTGATGCTATTCCTACTTTTCCATTGCTTACAGTACTGGCCCCACAGCTGCCTATTTTATGTCTTTTCCCAAAGTTGATTACAATAGAGATTCATTAGTGACTTTTGAACTCGAGTTCCCCAAGGACCCTTCCATTTGTGAACTCAGTTGGTCCCCATGTACCTGTAGCACACTGGACAGATGAAACAAATATCCTCTGCTGTTAGTATACAGTTTGAAGGGAAACCTGCACTCTTGCCCAGACAGGTCAGATAGGGGATCCAAAGAAAGGCAGGACCCGAGAATCCACTCTTTTTCCAAATATTCAGTCTTTCTTTCAGCAACATACACCACATCAAATATTTCCTGCATTTACGGGATGACAGGATCACTGATGTAGCATCATTTTAGAATTGTCAATGAGAAAGAGAAGGGATTGGTATATTCCAGAAGATAGGATCCTAGGAAAACTCCATTCTGCCTACTAGGGTGAGGTCACAGGTTTGTGAGATAATGTGGCCAGAAGTAGATATATACTTTCTCACTAATTCATTGCTATTCAGCTTTGAATCTTCCAGGGACTATGGGGCGAAAAACTGCTCAGTGAGACTTGAAGCATGAGCAGGAAAGTAAGTAAAATAATGGATTTTCATATCACTACTTTCCCCACCCTTTTTTAAGCTGTGAGGATAAAATAGATGTGGTAGGTTCCCTATAGAGGAACACAGAAATGAGATATGTCAAAAGAAAGAACAAAAGAAAGGAAGAAAGGAAGAAAAGAAGGAAAAGAGAAAGAAAGAAAAAAGAAAGAAGGAAAGGAGTGAGAAAGAAAGGAAGGAAGGAAGAGAAAAAAAGAAACAAAGATAGCATACCAATTACATTAGAAGTTTAAGACAGAAAATGAATAGTCATTTCTGAGATGCTAATTTTATTCTGAATCACATGATCGTTGACATGTACTCTTTGGTGAGAGTACTTTCATAGGGCCAATTTCATACCTGCATGGATTACATACTTGTTTTATAATTTGGGAAGTGCAAAAGAGGCTCTCACCAAAGCTATCTAACCATTCACATGTGCACACTTCCTAAAATTTCACAATTGTTGATATTTGCTTTGAATGAAAAAGCTTCTTCACTGAGTAAATAAATAAGCATCCCTTAGAGGATTAAAACATAAAGTAATTTTTAATTGCACAGTAAAATGATCTAGCTAAAAGATACTTTTTAGCCAACATTTAGCTTGAAATGGAACTCAGAGAGAAAGAGAGAAGTCAAGGAGAGGAGGGTAACTTTGAAAGTGAGGCATTCACTATCTAGCAAGGGGGGAAACAAAGTAGGCTCTACAGAGGGCAGTGTCAGGTCACTAGTTTCCTGGAGATAGGGTTCACAGAAAGAAGGGGTAGGCAGGTCCAGAGATAAGCCTCTTGGAGGCTACAATTTTGTCATAGGTGGTCTCCATGTGATCTTCCTTTGAAACACTAGTGATGGGGGATATTTCATCTTTCATCTAATCATGGCTCTAATCCATCTAGGTCAGAGCACCTTGCTTGTGAGGGTGCCTTTAACATTGGATCCTGCATTATGTGATGTGGGCACTTAGGCTGAGGTGAACCAAACATTTTAGCAGCCAGAGTGAAGCTTAATTTCTCCAAGATGGGGGGGGGGGAAACTCCTCAGGCATCTTGGTGGATAATATAATATAACAACTGAGCAAATCATATCCCTATAACAAATTGAGGCCTCCTGAGGAAGCCTATTCCAATGCAGAGTGGGAAAAAATTCCATGAAGTGGGGACGGGAAAGATTTGTTTAGATACTGAATATCATTAATTAGTGAATATTGAGAAACAACTATGGGGCACAGTGGATAGAGCACTGGCCGTGGAGTCAAAAGGACTTGAGTTGAAGTCTAACCTCAGATATATATATATATGTAACAGAGGTAACAAGAAGAAAAGACAAAATCATCAGTGAAAGGTGATGCCTAAGTATCTCTGTGGTCAATTGCAATGCCAATAGTAATGGGACAAATAAGCCTATTCTGCCTGAGAACAGGGTAGATAACAAAATCATCAGATAGAGTGATCCAAACCACAGGAATCAGGGCACACTTCCAGAATGCCCATTATTGTACCATCACACAGGCCATCCCCCAACTCAATGAAGGAAAAAAAAAAGGAACTCTGTGCTCAGAACAGACAAAAAGTCTATTTTAAAAATTCAGAAAGTACTATGAATTTTCCAGAATGAAATTTAGTATCTGTATCTGAGATATTCTTTGGAATTACATGGACATCTACTTCTGCTCTTTGATGGAAGCTGACTCAAGCTTAGAGCTTCATAAATAGGTGAGTTATCTGTGTGATCTCAGTAGTGCAGGGAGTTTTCTCTTTTACCATGTGCTGCACATTTCTTGAACTTGCTCTATTATAGTTATTTCCTATAAATGAAAGTTTCCTTATTGAAAAGGAAAGCAACCCTGAGAGAGTTGACACATGAAAGGGCAATTTTTCAAGCCTCTAAATATAAGTTACTGAGAGGAAGGGCATGCTGTTGGAGGAAGAAGGAAGAAAAAATTGTTAAGGTGGCACAGTGGACCCTATAGGTGAGAGGAGGGAGCTTATCAGGAAGACAAAGTCAGAGAAAAGTTTCTGCTAGGCCACAATTCTGGGTCCAGAGGTCACTCTATGTAGAAACTTTCCTATAAAACCTAAGTAAAAGAGAAATTGCCTCTCCAACAATCATGTTTTCTTGGTGTCTGCAACACTGGATTCTGCACTGTGTGAGACCAGTTCACAACCCATATCATTCTGGGATACAGAATTCTCACTTCTCAAGACTCAGGAGAAATTCCCTTAGTGGTCATCATAGGGAATATTTTACAGCAACCAAGCAAAATACATTCACACAACTAATTGGGTTCTCCTGAGGAAGCCTAATACAGGCAAGCATGGAGAAAAATTGAATGCGGATGGGAAACCTTTGTATAGCTACTAAATGGAGTTGACTCGTGATTAGTGAGAAACAATTGTTACCAGAACCTGCTGAAAGTAAGTTATGTTCCCTGTTCTTAACCCTAGAATCACAGGGACAGAGTAAGCAGAAAGAGATAGCATGTGCAAAGGTGTAAATTATCTCTGGCAAAAGGTGACACTGGAACTATAGTTACTTCTCATTGCAATGCTCCACTGAGATGGAGCAGATGATGTGCTCCTATCTGAAATGAAGCTAGAATGTACAATGATCACAGCAAGAATCCTGAATTACAGGGGGACCCCATCAGAAACCTTGTCACAAAACATAAGCTGCCACCTCTAAGTAGGGAAAGAGAGAATTCTAGGTTCCCCTCTCCAATATTCAGAGCCTTTGCAGAAATAAACCCACTTCAACTTCCCTACTCTACAGAAATAAATATACGAAGACTTATATTAACTCTATAGCTAGTCCTGTCTCTGAACGTGGCCTCCAATGTTGTAGGTAGAAATTGATTAACATAGTTACTTTAAAAGATTAGAGAGAACTAGGAGGGTCAGAGCCAAGAAGGCGGAGGGAAAACGGTGATTGTCTTGAGCTCTCTCCCAAAGCCCTCCAAATACTTAAAAAAATGGCTCTAAACAAATTCTAAAGCAGCAGAACCCACAAAAAGACAGAGTGAAACAAATTTCTAGCCAAAGACAGCCTGGATGGTTGATCAGAAAGGTATATCACACGGGGAGGGGAGAGGAGCGCAGTTCAGAGTGGGCGCACAGGCCGCAGTGACCCTGGAGCAGGCCTCAGAGGACTGAATCACAGGCAGCTGTGGTGTTTCCAGACTTCTCAACCCCTGAACTTCAGAGACAACTTAGAAGGTCAGTGGGAAAAGTCTGTGACTGGGATGAGAGAGGAGCTAGGTCTCAGCCACAAGTCTCGAGTGTGGCCTGGGGCCGTGGCTTTTTCCTGAGCTTCCGGCCCACAGACTGAGGGGGAATCAAGTGGCTGATCAGAGGGGGATTGCAGGGATCTCTTTGCCAGTGCTGAGGCAGGAATATCTTGCTTTACCAGTGCTTAGATCTGGGTCACAGTTCTGAGGGGTGGTCCTGGGGTGAGGAGGAGCGCTGGTGTGGTGGAGCTTGTGGTGGTGGAAAGGAAACACCTCGCCTCTTATCATACCACCTTGGAAGAACTGAAAATTTTCAGGTCCCTAGAATTATCTCTGAAAATAGCTGCACAAACCCCTGAAGCTTGGGACAGTACACTCTTCCTATTGGAAGCAGACTTTTACCTTAACAAAGAGTTTGAAACTCAAATAATTGGTTGGGATCATGAGTAAGCAGCACAAAAAGAGTCAGACTATATTGTCTTACTTTGGTGACAAAGAAGATCAAAACATACAACCAGAAGAAGACAACAAAGCCAAAGCTCCTACATCCAAAGCCTCCAGGAAAAATATGAATTAGTCCCAGGCCTTGGAAGAGCTCAAAAGGGATTTTGAGAAGCAAGTAAGAGAAGTAGAGGAAAAACTGAGAGTGATGCAAGAAAATCATGAAAAACAAGTCAACAGTTTGCTAAAGGAGACCCAAAAAAATACTGAAGAAAATAACACCTTAAAAAATAGCCTAACCCAAATGGCAAAAGAAGTGCAAAAAGCCAATGAGGAGAAGAATGCCCTAAAAAGCAAAATTGGCCAAATGGAAAAAAGTCCAAAAGCTTACTGAAGAAAATACTTCCTTAAAAATTAGAATAAAGCAATTGGAAGCTAGTGACTTTATGAGAACTCAAGACACTGTAAAACAAATCCAAAAGAATGAAAAATTAGAAAACAATGTGAAATATCTCAATGGAAAAACAACTGACCTGGAAAATAGATCCAGGAGGGAGAATTTAAAAATTATTGGACTATCTGAAAGCCATGATTAAAAAAAGAGCCTAGACATCATCTTTCAAGAAATTATCCAGGAAAACTGTCCTGATATTTTAGAACCAGAGGGCAAAATAGAAATTGAAAGAATCCACCAATCTCCTCCTGAAAGAGATCCCCAAAGGAAAACTCCAAGGAATATTGTAGCCAAATTCTGGAGTTCCCAGGTCAAGGAGAAAATATTACAAGCAGCCAAAAGAAAGAATTCAAGTATTGTGGAAACACAATCAGGATAACACAAGATTTAGCTGCTTCTACATTAAGGGACCTCAGGGAATGGAATATAATATTCCGGAAAGCAAAGGAGATAGGATTACAACCAAGAATCACGTACCCAGCAAAACTGAGTATAATCCTGCAGGGGAAAAAAGGGTCATTCAGTGAAATAGAGGACTTTCAAGCATTCTTGATGAAAAGACCAGAGTTGAATAGAAAATTTGATTTTCAAATACAAGACTCGAGCGGAACATGAAGCGATAAACAGGAAAGAGAAAATCATAAGAGACTTATTAAGGTTGAACTGTTTACATTCCTGCATGGAAAGATGTTATTTGTAACTCATGAGACCTTTGTCAGTATTAGGGTAGTTGGAGGGGGAAAAATTATATGTACGTATATATAGATATAGCTAGATAGATAGAGGGCACAGGGTGAGTTGGAAATGAAGGGGTCATATCTGGAGAATAAAATTAAGGGGTGAGAGAGGAATATACTAGGAGAAGGAGAAAGGGAGATGTAGAATGGGGTAAATTATCCCACACACACACAAAAAAAAAACAACAGAAAAGAAAAGGCTCTTACAGTGGAGGGGAAACGGGGGAAGGTGAGAGAGAATGAGTGAATCTTGTTCTCACAGGAGTTGACTTAGGGAGGGAATAACATACACACTCAATTGGGTATGGAAATCTGTCTTACCCTACAGGAAAATAGGGGGGAAGGGGACAAGAGAGTAGGGGAATGATAGAGAGGAGGGCAGACTGGGAAAGGGAGTAATCAGAAGCAAATACTTCTGAGGAGGGACAGGGTCAAAAGAAAGAATAGAATAAATGGGTGGGCAGGATAGGATTAAGGGAAATAGAGTTAGTTTTTCACAGCATGTCTACTATGGAAGTGTTTTGCATAATTGCACATATATAACCTATATTTAGTTGCTTGCCTTATCAATGAGGATGGGTGGGGAGGGAGGAAGGGAGAAAATTTGGAACCAAAAGTTTTAAAAACATGTTTAAAAAAATGTTTTCACATGCAACTGGGAAATAAGAAATACAGGAAATGAGGTACAGAAATCCATCCTGCCCTACAGGAAAATTGAAGGGGAAGGGGATAAGAGAAGGGGGGGAGAGATAGCAGGGAAAGCCAACTAGGGGAAGGGTTATTTAGAATGCATTCCATCTTGGGGTGGGGGAGGGGCAAGATGAGGGGAAAATTTGGAACTCAAAATCTTGTGGAAGTAAATGTTGAAAACAAAAAAATAAATAAAAATTTACATTAAAAAAAGATTGGAAAAAGGATAGCATGGGAGAAATGTTAATTTGCCAATATTTCCCACTAAGGTCAATCTTCTGCAGAAGCAAAGTAGATAGCAGTTTTCATGGTTATACATGCATTCACTCCATTTCATGATAGTAATAATAATAGCAATAATAATAGTAATAACAATATATCACCTTCTAAAAGTCAAACTATTCTTTGGAAGGGGCCATTATCAGCTATTTATTACTTACTATGGTTTCCTTTATTAGATCTTTTATTACTCCACTGCAGAAAGAAGTAATTAAATAGGGAGTCCAGTGCCAGAATGTATGTAGGGGGAAATCAGAAAAAGCATTAGAAGCCAGGGGAAAGCATTAGGAAACAGTTTGAAGAGTGGAGAGAAGCCCCCTTAAAACTCTAATGGCAACCTTTTCTAATTGGAAGTTTTCTTAAGCTAAGTCTTCCCATCTGTTTCAAAGATAAAAAGTCCAGGGGACATCCAGGAATTACAGAAGAGAGTACTAAATGTGTTAAGGTAAAAGAGCTGCTGTTCAGTCATGTCCAACTCTTCAGGACCCCATAGACCATAGAGTCAATGGATTTTTCTTGCAAAAAAAAAAACTGGAATGATTTGCCATTTCCTTCCCTAGTGGATCCTTTTGTCAAGCAAACAGAGATTAAATGACTTCTCCAGGATCTCACTACTAGGAAGAATCTGAGGATAGATTTGAGCTCACCTCTTCCTGACTCCAGGCCCACCCCTCTATCCACTGAGCAGCCAACTGCTTCTAATATAAATGAGAATCATGCAGAAAAGTTGGTTTACAATCAAAATAATATGGCAACTAGAAATAAAGCAAAAAAAAAGAAGAGTATTAGGCCTGATGGTTTACAACTGTCGGTGGAGATGAAATGGTCTTACCACTTGTCCATGGGAGAGTTATTTTCTTCACTCCAAATAGAAGTTAGAAAAAAAGGTGACTAGCAAACCACCTGAGTGGTTGTGGAGGCCTTGTGAATCTAATTGGGAGTCAAGAGATGCTTTCTGAGGTGAGACTTACTTAGAATGAATGGGTTTAAGGCAAATGGGCCTGTGCCCTTAAATGTCCTCTCCTGGGAAGGATGTGGGGGGAACAGGTATACAACCTCCATGGTTGCAGGTGCCTCCTCTCTAGGAAATTGTATTTCCTCCCTGAAAAATTACTCCCCATCATCTTGTGCACCTCCAGCAGCATGCTACACAACTTCCCCCCTCATTCCTGCATCTTATTAACATTTTCCCCCTTTGATAAGTGTTATTCCCTGCCCCACTATGCATTGATATATTCCCCAAAGGAGTTGATGTTTAAGCTTCTATAGGAAGACTTTCCCTTCCCTTCACACTAGCACCTATAGTAAGACTATCCTCTACTCCACCACCATACTTTCAATGAGAAATTTGCACCAGAATCCATAATGTTTCTGCTTCCCATTATGGGCCCAGAGAATAGATTTCTGTCACTGTGTTTGTTAGCCTGGGACTGTAAGGCCAGGTTTAGGTGAAGTATTTTTTTGAGAAAACAGATAGTCAGAAAGAGTAGAATGGAACTAGGAGATATGTTCCTAGGTATTAGATATGGCAGCAATGAGCATGTATGTAGGATATTGCATGGTAAACTCAGTAAGGTGCAGGTGGCTTAAGGTAGATATTCCTAATAGACTTACTTTAGTTACCTGTCCCTAAAGGATATTGGGATGTGGAAAGAATGGATACTGTGGCTGGTGGTCACTGATGTTTCTAACTAAGACTTCAGTCTCAACGCTAATTGTTGCTCTAAGTCACATCCCTGATTTCTCCTACCACCACATCCCATCCCGGCAAAAATCTCAGCATTACCTTGGTTGTAATAGATAAACCCTGGACAAATAAGATGCCTGTGATGCTCTGTTCTGAGCTCTGTCACTTTGAGAGAAGATAAAGCCTCCTCAAGGAAAAACCGCAAAGACTTAGAAGATGTGTGGACTGGTTGTATAGAATCCTGGTTTTATAATAGAGATAAGAGCCCAGAGATGGTGTGAAGTTAAAGAAAAGAAATTGGGCTTTTAGAGGAGATGCATGAATGCATAGAATTTCCCATGGAACCAGTTAGTTAAGTTCAAAGTGAGTACACTGTGCAAATATATAACACCAAGAACCATTTCCCCATCCAAGCAATAGTTCACCAGATAAGAATTGAAAATTTGCAATTATCATGAAAATGTTATAAGACATTAAGTGAAAGAAATTCAAATGAAAGTAACTTATTAAAACTCTGAGGTTTGACCACACACACCTCATATGGTGGCAAATGTCAAAAATAGGTGAAACTACAGAATTTGGAATGGTTCTGGAAAAATAAACACACTAATGTTTGATTGCTAGAGACAAAGATTGGTCAAAATGATCCATAAAACAATTTGAAATTTTTTGACAAAAGTGAAGAAAATAGCCTTTGAGCCAGTAATCTCACCACTGAGTGTATGTTCAAAGGAGGTAAAAGACAGAAAAAGGCACCATATATATTCCAAGAGATTATGGTGCTTTCTGTGATAGCAACAAAGTGAGTATGAAGTTTGTGTCTGACAGTAGGATAACAGCTGAAAACTTTGTGGTATGTGAACATAAGTGTATTTGGCATGTACTGTCATAGACTGTCACTGTGTTGGTCTTGCTTAACTTTTTTTTTCTAGATCACAAAGAGACTCAGTGAATGAAGTATAACTGGAAATAAATATGGTGGGAAAACAAAAGGAATCAACACAACCTTTTTTAGATAATACAAAGTAAAGTTCAATGGGAAGGACTAGAGTGAAGCCAAGGAACTGGGGGGGAGAAAAAAGAAAAATAAATAAGGGACAAAAGTCTTTACAAAAATGTTATGCTCAGTAGCTGATACACAACTCAGAGTCATTGAGGATACACAATGACGTGGATTTGATTGTTTTTTAGCCAGTGAAAGAGAAAAGTGCCTAAAAGCTACTTCTGAGCATTTATATCCAAATTCCATTGCTGACTTATTTTATGATGGATTTTCTCACTCTAATCTTTCTCTTTCTGTCTGTCTGTCTGTCTGTCTATCTCTCTCTCTCTCTCTCTCTCTCTCTCTCTCCCTCCTTCTCTCTCTCTCTTTTACATACAGATCCATCAAAAGACAGAGATCAGAAATAAGAAACCATACAGGAATAACAATATTCATTTTTCGAGGCTTGACAGATGACCCACAGCTACAAGTTCTGCTTTTTATCTTTTTGTTTCTGACCTACATGCTGAGTGTAACTGGAAACTTGACCATCATCACCCTGACTTTGGCGGATCCCCACCTTAAAACTCCCGTGTATCTTTTCCTTAGAAATTATTCCTTCTTAGAATTGTCATTCACAACTGTCTATATTCCCAGATTCCTGTACAACATGTCAATTGGAGACTATACTGTGACCTATAAAGCATGTTTCACTCAATTATTTTTTGGTGTCCTCTTTGGGGCCTCAGAATTTTTTCTCTTGGCTGTCATGTCTTATGACCGCTATGTAGCCATTTGCAAACCTCTGCACTATGCAGCCATCATAAACAACAGAGTCTGTAACCAGCTCATCCTGGGTTGTTGGTTGTCTGGGTTGATGATCATTGTTCCAATACTTGGAGGGGGTCTTGAGCTAGAATTCTGACTGACCATTTTGCCTGTGATGTGTCACCATTGCTAAAGATCACATGCTCTGATACACAGTTCCTAGAAAGAATAATTCTAACATGTGCTGTGTTGACACTCATCATCACCTTAGTGTTAGTGGTTCTATCCTATGTCTATATTGTCAAGACTATTCTGAGATTTCCCTCTACCCAGCAAAGAAAAAAAGCCTTTTCCACTTGTTCCTCCCACATGATTGTTGTCTCCATGACTTATGACAGCTACATCTTTATTTATATCAAACCTTCTGAAAAAGAAGGGGTGGCTTTGAATAAGGTGATGACAGTACTTGCAACCTCAGTGGCCCCAGTAATGAACGCCCTGAGGAATAAACAAGTGTTACAAGCTTTTAGAGGCACGTTCAAAAGAATTGCACTGATTTCAAAGCTATGAGGAAATTGACAGTGCAAAATATTTAAAAGAAAACCTGAATAGTTTTGAACCCTTTGTTTTATGACCCAATTTTATTCTCTTACTAATGCCCCCTCACCCACAGACCCAAATCTGACAGCTCCTTTTCTCTCTTATTCAAAAATCCTCACTGATTGAGACTTTTTCCTTTCCCACTACATCTCTCTTTCAAAGGTTTTTACTTCCTTTCAACCACCTTACTCACCCCTTCATTTCTATAAAATCCATGGAAGATTTTTTTTAGAACCAACTATGTATGAGACACTTATTATCAAAAAAAATTTCCAGTCCTTTATTTAATAGTCAATATAAATTTATTAAGTGTCTATTACATACCAGGTACTATGCTATGCACAAAGATATGGATATGAAAAAAGAAAAACAATCTCTTCCTCACAACAGGTTAAAATATAATTAGGAAGACAACATACAGAAGAAAGCTGAAAAGTGGGAGGGAGAGGAAGGGTTCGCTGCATGAGGAGATGGTGGTAAGTTAGTCAGAGAAGTCCCAAAGTAGTGCAGTCAGGTAAGAAATGAGGGAATGTTTGAGCTCAACTCTGTCTTTAACTGAAGGTTCAGAGTTAGTGGCTCCACCATCCAATCTGAGGCAGGGGTAGTGATGAGGTAAACTACCAAGATCCTACAGGATGATTAAGTCATCCCAATAATGAGCTTCCTAGGGCATAGTGTAGATGTCAGTTTGAGAATACTCAAAGTAGTGCAGCCAAGGGAGAAATCAACTTTACCTGATGATCCATAATATAAAACACGAAAGCCCAAATACTGGGATTTCCTTCCTGAATACTGAAATTACCCCTATGAAAACTGTTATATGGAACTTTTGGCTTGAAACTTGGACGGTGAAAGCCAAAGCCTCAAAATAAAATACATCTTCAAGACTAAAAAGTCTGGAGGGTGCCCCGAAATAAGAAGTCAGAAATTATTACCTTTCACCTTTTGCTAACACATCTGCTTTTCCCTCATTGCAATATTTGGAATTTTTCCTACCTTTAAAAATAACTCCTTCTCCTTGCATTCCAGACACTCATTTTTAGTACCATATTTTGCTGACCTGTAAGAGATAAATTATTGGTCATATGCTCAAAAAGTAAAGCTGAACAGGGGCCACAGGAGAACTTTGTTAGTTATTTTCCTCAAAAAAAAAAGTTTTTGTTTGTTTGTTTGTTTGTTTTTTGCATCTGGCAGCATATGGGGGAGAGGAGTATTTTTCTGGTATAATTTACTCTTTCCTTGAGGTTATTAATAAAAAAGCTATTAATGACATTTATTCACATGTATTATTTCCTCTAATCAGACCTATTGATATATTACCATGTATTTTCAAGCCTTTAAGGACTCTCTTGTTTTCTTTCTAAGATAATTACTTGAGGGAAAAGTTGAATAGATTCCTGACATTACATTTATGTAGCACTTACAGGCATCAATATAGCCTACAAAGTGAGCCCCCTGGCCTGATTATCCCATTTAAAGGGGTGAAATGCTTTATTTTTACTTTCCATTCTATTGTATGTCATTAAATGCCTTTGTTTTGAATTAATTGCATCTTTTGCCTGACTTGTAAAAGCAAACATATTGGTGAGGGCTCATAAGTTATTATGAACTATGCTTTTGAGTGAAAGTACACTCACTGTGTAGCACCTGGAGGTACCACTCTAACTTACAGAATGGGTCCCAAGACCAGGCTACATGAGGTTTGAGGTACTCTCCAGCTTTGCATCAACTCAAAACCATAATTCCTTACCTCCTACCAATACATTTAGTTTTATTACTCAAACAGAAAACACAGTTCAAAAAACATTTAATAAGGTCTCACATTAATAAAACTAATGGTAATATATTCCTCACATAAAACTGAGTCACAGATAGAAACATTATCCATGGGAAGAGTAAATATACACCTAAGGAACACATAGGATGAAAACATATATGACCATTGCTTATGCATAGAAGGATAGGTGACTCAGGCCTGCAATGCTGCAGGACTACTGTCCTTATTTAATGATATTATTACTGCACTACTCCCACTACCTTTTCTCCCTGTTTGTCTCTGCCTGGTTCATAGTACTGAAAAATTGACTTAACCCTTTGAATTTTTCTAGTTTACCTGAGGCATTGTACTTTATTATTTATAATTTAAATGGTAGGGATTTTCAAGCACAGATGAAGAGTCTGAGTGTCTTTATGGTGTTTTTCAACCAGGTTGAGCAAAGGAGTGATTTTAATTATTCTGTCAAAACAAAAATGAATATGAGTCATTCAGAGTGAAACTGGGAGAGAAAGGTAAAAAGGGAGAAAATTTATGAGTGTATATAATGCTGAGAGTTAGTCATCCTCAGTAACCAAGTAGGACTTTTGAAAATTTTTGAGAAAGACATGATATTAAGACAATTGATTATAGTGGATCAAATAGGTGACTTTCCATTATTATGTCCAGAAGAAATAAGATTTTTCCATGGAAAAGAGGTTTCCCTTAATCATTGGTCTTTATTTGAGGGGATGGAGGACTGTGGAACATAATGTCAAATTCTCTAGGAAGACAATAGTCAGTCAGGGCTAGAATCCTGATTCCATAGTAGCTTTCAAATAGCCTTGGCCAGATATGTTGTCTACACCATATATACCATCTCTGTTCAATGAATATATTGTCTACACTGGTTGCATTGCTTCTGACACAGCCTCCTTAATTAAATGCAAAAGAAATTCTTGATGATTTTTCATGGAATTTTGATCACAGCTGGACACAGCTCCACTGCACTAGTGGTTATAGGACTTCTCTCTGATTCCAGCTTCCAGTTCCATCTAGAATCCTTAGTTATTGGGTTATCATCTTCTTTCTGGGAAAG
This sequence comes from Vombatus ursinus, assembly GCF_900497805.2. Lineage (NCBI taxonomy): Eukaryota > Metazoa > Chordata > Mammalia > Diprotodontia > Vombatidae > Vombatus > Vombatus ursinus. Next base: position 1,991,777 of record NW_020952487.1, read on the forward strand.
TTGAGCTTTGCCATACTCTTTTAGTCCACAGGTTGTTTTCACTTGTCCTGTCTGTATAACTCATTAACTTTGCCTGGCAATTAAGGTATTTCTCAGGAAATAAGCAGGTAATCCTCTTTCTCCAAAGAACAGGATATATTGACAGATCCCATTCTCCATGACCATGAATTACCCTTTTGGAACAAGAGGCACTTAGTCTGCCTCTTCCATGTCTTTCTACAGGAAATCTCTCATTACCCTGATTGTTGCCATATCTTGGTCTGGATTTATTTATTCTCAGGCTGCCTACAAACACAGTACAATAACTATATGCCTCTGCCTCAAGACAGCACTTTTCCATTTGTGGGATGAAATACTACTCCCATATAGGTTATATTCCATTTAGAATACAAGGCCATGATGCTCCACATTGGTCTGACTCCTGAACAGTACGAGGCAAAGAAGAATTATAGCAATAAGAATAACTATTGGGCCTCCAGAAGGAGAGTGAAGAGTAAGAAACACATCCTATACTTCTTCAGTAAGGGGCCTCTCTTGGTTCTGGACTCAGGGATACATGGCCAGTTTCAGATGTGGGGGCAGCCCAGGCCCAAAATGTGGAGTCACATTCTCTGACTTTTTTCATCCTCATGCTAGATATCTGGGGAAAATAACTTAAAGTTTAGGTTTGGTTGTTATGTACAATCTCAACTGAAAAGTCATTAAAGCAATTGCTTTAACAAAGTAGGATGATATAAATGAATTCATAGAATTCATCAATTTTTCTATACATTAACAACAAAATGCTGCAGAAAGAGATAGAAAGAGAAATTCTGTTCAAAGCAACTACAGAATGTATAGCATATTTGAAAGTCTACTTACCATGAGACAAAGAAACTACAAAAATATTCTTCACAGAGGTAAACAGATCTAAATAATTGGGGAAATATTAATTGCTGATGTTTCTGTCATGCTAATATAATTAAAATGATAATACTTCCAAAATTAATTTATTTATTCAGTTGCATAGCACTCAAGGTACAGAAGAATTACTTTAGAAAGTTAAAAACAACTATAATAACAAAATTGATCTAGATATACAAGAAGTCAAAATCTCAAGGGAAATAATGGAAAAAAGGGAAAGAGGCATAGCAGGGCCAGATCTCAAACTATAGTTCAAGGAGGTAAGTATCAAAACCACTTTGTACTGGCTAAAATCCAGAAAAACTGGTCAATAGAAAAGATTAGTTATACAATATACAAATACAAATCAGCAGAGTAGCATAGTCTTTGATAAGTACAATTACTAGAATGACCCCTTCTTCCATAGAAACTGCTAAGGTTGGGGAAGACAGAATGGAAAGCAGTCTGAAAGAAATTAGGTTTAGATCAAGATCTCACTCCATATATTACAGTAAGCTCCAAATTTAAATGTTATTTAAATATTTTAAAAATCACATTATAGACAAATCACAGAAACTGTGGCTGAGGGAGAGTTCAAACAAGGGATAGACAGGATTAAAAAAGATAAAATGGTCTAATTTGATTACTTAAAGCTGAAAGGTCTCTGCATCATGCAGTTAAAATTAAAAGGGAAATAATCAACCAGAGGGGAAAAAGACTTTGTAGTAGTTTCTCTGATAAACTTCTGATAACTAAGATAGATAAGAAACTAGGTCAAATACAGCAAAACAAGAACCAACAACCACAAAGAAAAATATTGAAATAATAGAACATTTTAATTCTCAATGGAATGAATCTAAGTCATTGATCAACAGACACGTCAAACCAGTCCAAATCATTAATAACAAGAGAAGTTGGAAATAAAAACAGTTCTCAGTTTTTGTCTTCTACCTATTAAGATGTAAAATATAACAACAAAAAAGAAAATGACAATTATTGGGGGGACTATAAAATTGTTGGAGGAGTAGACTAATGCTCTTTTTATGCTTCTATTAATGTTGGAGTCATTCTATAAAATGGAAATATAAACAAAATATCACTAAACTTTGACTAAAAATACCTCTAATTATGGCAGCATCCTTGTGTTATAGCAAAAAAAAAAAACTAAGGGAATTCTCACTAATTGGTAATGGCTGAATAAATTATGGTGTGTAACTATAATGGAATATTATGGTACTATAAGAAATAACAAAAGGAACAGATTAATAAAAAATGAGAACATTTGTATAAAACAACACAAAATGAAATGAGTTGATTCTGAGGCACGATTTTACAATGACTAAATTAATACAAAGAAAAATAACTTTGAAAGACTTAGGAACCACTGTTCAATGCAATGGATCAATGAATTACTGTCTCCAGTAGTCTACTCATGAAGGATGCTTCCCATCTCTTCTCAGAGAGTTGATGGAGAGTAGGTACAGAACAGAACACTCATTTTTCAGAGATTCCCAAAGTATGAATATATTTTGGTTGATTAATATAATTTGTCAAATAGGAGGATTTTTTTCTTCCCCAAATTTGGGGGAGGCTACTAAGGGGTAAGAGAAAGAGGGTGGGGGGAAGGAAGGAGGGGGACACAGAGAAAGATTCAAGAGAAGGATGAAAAGAAGAAAAGAAATAAAAGGGGATCATTTTAACATTTTAACATGCATAGATGTTTCATGAAGAGAGACAAGTAAACAGGACAGCTTTGAAACTAACATTTGGGAAAAATTCAAGCTGTGCATGATAGAGTCATAATTTCATATTTTTTTGCTTTTTTGTGCATGGAAATGTTCATGTGTGATGATATTTTAGCATTGAATAATAAAAATTAAATTAAAAATACATTAAAAGATCATTAGTAATCTTGGAGAAGGCAATTTCAGTTGAGTAATGAAATCTAAAGCAAGATTGTAAGGAGTTGAAAAATTAATAGAAGAAGAGCAAGTATATATCAATGGCTATAGATGGTTTTCTATAGACCCATTATGAAAGGCTGTAAAAAGGAAGAAAGATATAAATGGTTTTAAGGCATCAGGAGAGGAGACAGCAGATAGACAAAGACTTAAATTTAAAGAGAAAGTCATAGGATTGCAGGAGGAACAGTTGTGTAAAAGATTGGTTTCCGAAAGGAATGTGGAAAGATAGTATAAAAGCAAAAGTTGAGGGTTTGACCTTGGTAAGGGAGAGATCTTTTCTTCTTCAGAGACTAGAGCAAATGATAAGTGGCAGGAAGGAAGGAAAGAAGGAAGGAAAGAAGGAAAGAAGGAAGGAAGGAAAGAAGGAAAGAAGGAAGAAAGGAATGGAGGGAGTGAAGGAAAGAGGAAGGAGAGGGAGATAGGGAGGGAGGAAGAAGGGAAAGAAGGATTGAATAAATGAACATATGAAGGAACAAAGGAAGGAATGAAGGAACAAAGGAAGGAAGGATGGATGGATAGAAGGAAAGAAAAAAGAAACATATAACCTATAGCTAAACTAATTAAAGGTTCACAATAGTGAAGGAAAAAGAGTGGCCACAGTACATGTGCAAGATGTGAAAAAAGAAAGGTCTAAAAGAAAGGGGTTGAGGATGGGGGTGGGGGGGAATACCTGTGGCCTGTATAGGTTATGTGTCCATATCAATTGTCTAGATGTGGTTCACAGGGAGGCATAAATAGTAGCTTTAGAGTCTCCTTCAGCCACCTTTCTCCAAGGCAAAATTTGATTCCTACTAAGAGAGGAGGTGGGGGATTGGCAGCAGACACTGAGTGCTCTACTCTACTCAGAGAAAAGATGATGCATTTGAATTATATCATTCAGTCCCCTAAAATCATTTAAGGGAGTAGGTTCAAGCTGAACTCCTGGTTGCTATCCCTTAACGAAGAGATACTCTAAGCTATCTATCCAAAAGTTGACTCTTTTCCCATCAAATGTCAGATCCACAATAAATATACACACACCAAATAGCAAATAAACCATTTATGCAAGCTAATAGCAAGTAGAAATCAGAGAAGGTAGATGAATGAGAATGAACCAAAAAAATGCAGAGTGAATGAGCTCTTTCTTGGAGAATGACATATCTCCGTTTAATCAAGAGATGTCAAAATCTTACCCAAGGGGAAATTCTCCAAAGTCTCTGGTGTAGTAAACTGGGGATAGGGACATGATCAATCTTCTAGCTCCTCTACATGTTGATTTCTTCCTAAAGTCTTTCTTTCCTATTAGTGACTTTAAGAGAATCTGGAAACAGATGCCTTCTTTGTCAAGCCAGAAGCCTGAGATTTCTCTTATCCCAAGGTCTCACCAACTTGACCTCTCAGACAGGCACAGAGCATTGAGTAATCAATCTCCACCAATAAGAAGAGTCCCATATACATGTACTTTGAGCTTCAGGTTATAAATTGAATAATTTGAGGTCCCTATGGATTTTGTCCTTTTTTAAAGAGATCAATCAGTGGAATAATTATGTATATAACTTTCAGAAACAAAGGAACACAGTAGCATGATGTTCAATAATCCCAAAGACCCCAGTTACTGGTAGAAGTGTTTACTATTTGACAAAAAGTACTGGGAAAGCATTCTGGCAGAAATTAGATTTAGACCAGTACCTTACACCATACACCAAGGTAAATTCCAAATGGATACATGACCTAGATGTGAAAAATCATATCATAAGCAAATTACAGAAGAATATACCTTTCAGATATATGGCTAAAAGAAGAGTTTATGATTAAATAAGAAATAGGGGGATCCCACAAGACAAAATGAAAAAAATATATAAAATTTAAAAGGTTTTGCATAAGTAAATCCAAAGAAGTAAAAGCCAGAAGGGAAACAAAAAATTGACTTGAGTGACACATTCTTGAGTGCTGCCCATTGCAGGAATGAATGCAGATATGAAATGGAGTAATGTTTTATTTTAATTAAATTAAGAATTGTATCCTTTTTAATCTTATCATAAGTAAGGTTGTATTTACAGTATTTTATCACTCAATGCATTCTAACTCTAGGCCTGAATTGCTGAACTGGCCTAAAGTGATTCTAGCATAGAAAAAAGGCAAAATCAAAGCAATAATAACCTTAGTAATTGTAGACAATATGCAGAAACAGCAGTGTATATGCAAAACAATGAACAAGTACTTACTAGGCTCCTATTGTGTGTTAGGCAATGTGCTAGAGAGGTTATAAAAAATGAAACAACTCCTCTAAAATAACAAGTATCAAAGGTATGCATAGCTACAAACAGATGAATCTACATTTTATACATAATATTAATACAAGAGCAAATAAATATGAATAATGAAATATTTTTTCAGCATACTCAAAAAAAGCTGTAATTAACATATACTTCAGTGATCATGTGGAATTACATGCAAGGCACACATTATATGAGTAAATTTTCTTACTATTATCTAGCCACAGATTCCCCTGTAACATTTTAACTTAGTCTGGATACCAGTAAATAATCCTAACTTTCTGAAACCTGATGACCAATCTGCTGCACTTGAACTAGTTGATGGTGTAGGTAGTCAGAGCCTTCTCACAACTACAGTCTTGTATCCCTAAACCTGACCTTGTGGTAGACTCAGGCTAGCTTGTAGTTTTCCTATGATCTCTACAATGTGTCTGTACTCTAGAAATCTCTATAGTCCACTGATATAGATGACCATCAGTCACTACCTGTTCATAAAGAAGTCTAATTAACTCACCTACGAGCAATAAGGGATTGCAGTGAATTATCTTCACAAAGCACCTAACAGATTCTGGGGTTATTGCTATACCCACATGTTATAATAGGTAAATTTCCAGTCTCTCTACAATTTTCTGCTTATTTGTGTGTACCATGAAAACCAAGATTTCTAACAAAACTCCATCTTCTTGTTGAAGGAGTTAAATCTAATGGTTCCTTGTTACCTCCAGGATCAAATATAAAATCCTCTGTCTCTTTTAAAGACAGTCTTTGTCAGTCTATCTATCTATCTATCTATCTATCTATCTATCTATCTCTATATAGGTATGTGTATGTATACTTTATGATTTAGTGGCACTGGCCTTCTGATGTCCCTCACACAAGACACTCGATCTCCCAACTCTGGACATTTTCACTGGATGCCCACCATATCTAGAATTTCCTCTCTCCTCATCTCCATTTCTTAGCTTCCTGAAGTCCCAACTAAAATCCCACCTTCTACAATAATCCTTTCCCTCTCCACTTAATATTAAGTGTCTTCCCTGTAATATTATCTCCATCTTCAGTTTATCCTGTATATATCTTGCTTGTACATAGTTGTTTTCCTGTTAGACTATTGTTCCTTGAGGATGGAATTTTTTAAAATTTAATTTGATTTGTATCTCCAGTGCTTAGTGCAAATCCTGACACTTTGTGACTACTTAATAAATACTTGGTTGTTTGACTTGAAGGTCTTGCCAATGAACTCATGGTTCATATTGTCATTTGTTCATTTAAGTGCATCCCTGAGCTAAAGTTGGAGCAGGAGTGTCAGCATCTTTCAGCTTTGCTCTCAGATAAGAGATATACTGGTTGTAGGCATCTATGGCCACATCATCCTCAGAGACAGCACAGGTCAAAGGGTAGGTGTGATCCTCTCCCAAACAACCAAATGTCGTGTTTCTTTTTAAAGCAAATCTTTATTATTCCTTGCCCAGGATACCCTATTTCCAAACTCTGTGACTGCACTGGGATTTCCCCAAGCCTGCAACCCTCTCACCTCCATCTCTTAGCATCAAGATGCTGCTCAAATCCAACCTTCAGCCAGAAACCTGATCTGCTCCTATCTCAACATCCCTACCCAAGTGCCTTCCCTCAGATTGTTTTGCATCTACTCTACACATATCTTATATGTACAGTTATTTACATGTCTCCTCCATTAAAATGTCTTTTAGGACAGAGACAATGTTTCTGTCCTTCTTTGTAACCCAACCCTCAAACTAGTGTCTGACATATATTAATCATTTAAGAAATGTTAGTTCACTAATTGACTACCAATACATTAACAAAATAGTACAGTGTGTGTGTGTATGCGTGTGTGTGTGTGCATGTGTGTGTGCGTGTGTGTGTGTGTGTGTGTAGTGCATACTCAATTTTTTTAACTGATGGAGGTGGATCATCAAATAATATTTAAGATCCCTCTGTTAGATAATGTGAGGAGAAACAATGAGATGTCATTCTTCCTCTATCACCTGACTCACTGCTGTGTACCAAGACTGTGTTGAATGCTATTGATAATTTTTCCATTCCTTATGGATACTGGCTCCACATCTGCTGTTTTACATTTTTTGCCAAAGTTGATTACATTAGAGATTTATTAGTGACTTTTGAACTTGGGTTCCCCAAGGGTCCTTTCATTTGTGAACTCAGTCAGTCCCCATGCGCCAGTAGCACATTGGACAGATGAAACATAGCCTCTGCTGTTAGTGTATAGTTTGAGGGAAACCAGTCTTCCTACCTAGACTGGTCAGATCAGGGTATCCAAAGAAAGGCAGGACCTGAGAAGCCATTCTCTTTCCAATGGTTCTGTCTTTCTTTCAGTAACATACAGCACATCAAAATATTTCCTGCGTTTAAAGTGGGACAGGATCACTGAAGCAGGATCATTTTAGGATTGGTAATGAGAGAGACAGTGTTGGTGTATTTGAGAAGATGGGAACCTAGGAGAATTCCATTCTGCCTGTTAGGGTGAGGTCATGGGTTTGTGAGACGATGTGGCCAGCAGTAGATGTATGCTTTTCTATTTGTTTGTTGGTGCTCAGTTTGAGGCATTCCAGGAACTATTGAGCAAAAACTGCTTGCTGTGACCTGAAGTGCGGACAAGAAAGTAAGTAAGATATTGGTGTGTCATATTACTATTTTTCCTATTTTTTTTAAGCTGTGGGGATAGATGTGGCTGATTCCCTGTACAAAAACACAGAAATCAGACCTATCGAAAGAGGGAAAGAAAGAAAGAAAGAAAGAAAGAAAGAAAGAAAGAAAGAAAGAAAACCTATTAATTGCAATATATGTTTCAGACAGAAAATGACTAGTCATTTCTGAGATGCTACCTTTATTGTGTATCACTTGACCCTTGACAGGATCAGCCTCACACCTGCATGAATTACATACTGATCTTTGTAGTTTGAGGGGTACATGAGAGGCTCCCACCCAAAGCTACCTCCTCACCCTCATGCTGCAAACTTTCTAAAATTTCACATTTGGAGATGTTTCCTTTGAATAAAGATGTTTCCTCACTGAATAAATGGCATCCCTGAGAGGATTAGAACATGAAGTAATTTGTTAATTGATCAAAAGAATGAATTACCTAGAAGATCTATTCTAGAAAATATCTAGCTTGGAACAGAACTCAGAGATTAAGAGGGAAGTCAGAAAAGAGGGGAAGGTAACTTTGAAAGTGGGGAATTCACTACCTAGACAGGGGTAAGATGTGTTAGGGTCCACAGTGGCAGTGGCAGGTCACTAGACTCCTGGATAAAGGGCTTACAGAAAGAGGGAGTATGCAGGTCCAGAGATAAGCCTCAAAGAGGCTTGGTGCTGGGGACATATTTCATCTTTCATCTAATCATGGCATAGTTGACCTAGGTCAGAGCATGTGGCTCATGCAGGAGCCTTTAACATTGGATCCTGCATTATGTGACATAGACACTTAACCCATGGTGACCCCAACATCTTAACTGTCAGAGTGAAGCTACATTTCTCCAACTTGAGGGGGAAAAGTCCTCAGGGTTCTTGGTGGATAATATATTACAACAGTCAAGTAAATCCTATTCCTATAACTTATTGAGTTCTCCTGAGGAAGCCTATTCCAATGTAGAATGGAAAAAATAATAACTGAAGTACAGATGTGAAATATTTGTTTAGCTACTGAACATCATTAATTAGTGATTATTGAAAAAACAACTGTAGGGCACAGAGGATAGAGTACTGGACCTGGAGTCAAAAGGACCTGAGTTGAAATCCAGCCTCAAACACTTACTAGCTGTGTGACTTTGGGCAAGTCCCTTTACCGTGATTGCCTCAAAAAACAAACAAAAAAAAAATTGTGATCAGGTCCTACTCCAGATGGAGTAAATTTTCTGTCCTCTAGCCTTGTAATCACATGTACAGATAAACCGAACAGAGGCAATATCAAGAAAAGACAAAATCATCAGTGAAAAGTCATGCTTAACTTTCTCTGTGGCCAATTGCAATGATAACAGTAATGGGACAGATAAGCAGATTCTCCTGGAGAACAAGGAAGACAACAAAATTATCAGACAGAGTGACCCAAACCACAAGAATCAGGGCATGCTTCCAGAGTTTCCTTTATTGTAACATCACACAGGTCACCCCCCAAATCCATGGAGGAAAAAGAGAATTCTGTGCTTAGCACAGAAAAATAGTCTATTTTAAAATCCAACAAGTACTATGAATTTTCCAGAATGAAATCCAGCATCTGTATCTGAGATATTCTTTGGAATTACATGGACATTGACTTCTGCCATTTGATGGAACCTGGCTCAGGCTTAGAGCTTCATAGATAGGTGAGTTGCCTGTGTGATCTCAGTGGTACAGGGAACTTTCTCTTTTACCATGTGCTGCACATTTCTTGAACTTCCTCTATTATAATTATTTCCTTTAAATAAAAATTTCTTTACTGAAAAGGAAAGCAACTCTGAGAGACTTGACCCATGAAGGTACAATTTTTCAAGTCTGAGAGTATAAGTTACTGAGAGGGAGGGCATACTGTTGGAGGAAGAAGGAACGGTAAGAATTGTTTAAGGTGGCACAGAGGGCCCTACAGGTCAGAGGAGGGAGTTTGTCAGGAAGACAAAGTCAGAGACAAGTTTCTACTAGGCCACAATCCTGGCTTCAGAAGTCAATTGTCAACTTGAAAGTTTGTTAAAGAGACAACAAGCTAGGTGATAAGTAAATTCATATTGTTTTATTCCCTTAAGTTAGCAGCGCATGTACGTGGAATCAGAAGTTTAACTCTGATTGACTCAAGCAATTTTTGGAGGACATTTAAACCCTGACTCAGGATGTCTGTGTTACTAAAAAAATTCAGCTTCCATATGTTTTTTTTTTAACATAAAGCATGGGAAAAGAAGTTTCTTAGTTGAATGGGTTGTAAATACAATAAAATAGGAGAATGTCAAAGTGTCAATTGAAATTATAGATCCAGGATATCTGTGTTTCCCCTCCATAACATATGCCCATAGGATACGAAGATAAGAAAAGTCCCACTATTCAAGAGAGTGTCTGGTCCCAGGCATCCTGTCCTTAGTGATCACAAACAGGAAGAATGCTGGTCAGTTCCATCTGGTCCTGTAGTTGCTGACACAGGAAGAGGCATTTTTAGTTCACTCAGAAAAGATTAATTCAGGTATTTGGCCCTTATTGGGGTTTAATTGATCTTAAATGATGATCATTTCTTCCTTTTGGTCAAAGGTAAGCTGAAGTCTTCACCTGTAGACCAAGAAAGGTGTAGGAAAAATCCTTCCTCTTCCTCAGGAGATGGAAAGAGATATCCACTTGCAGCAAGTGTCTTCAGATGATCCTGGAGTCCACATCCAGAAGCTGGCAGCTATGGGAGTAATCACATAAACCTGATAGGGGCTTTTAGAAGATGTATGAGTTGATAATCGAGAGAAAATAGCGTAACATAAGTTCTTAGTTAATGGCACATAAAGATGGTTCAGTTTTCCCAGCCACGCAGGGTTAGGTTCAAACAATATAACAAAGTTTTCTCATAATTCACAAAATCACATAATTACATCAAGTCAGGTACAGATTAAACTAGTCAGAGAGCTCACAATAGACTACTTTTGAGAAGAGAGATTTACATGTCACCAAGATAATCAAGAAAACTTAAACATGAACCATACAAATCAATACAATCATTATTACCAAGGTTAACTAACATTAAGTTCCTTGCTCATGTACAATAGGTTTTATTCTTAGGCAGTTCAAAAAGGGAGTTCTGCTTCTCTGATTTAGATCTGGAATTTCCCAGATAATTATGATTTAGTATGAATTAGTACAGTCACTAAAATTTGGTTCTCCATTTTTGATATCATCTGCTGCTTCTGTCCATACCTAAATCCTGTACCTGGTATAAGAATTGTTTAAGATGTGAAGGTCCAACCCTAAAATGAGCTCTCCTGTCTTTTAAAATTACCAGACAGATACCTTAATAAAGGAGAAATAATTTCACTTACTTTTACCACTATCCTATATAATTTTTGGTGTAAAAATCTAAATTTGAGGTCTTACTACCAAAACATGCTTAAAGCTTGACTTTCCATGATAGATACATTTTGGAAGTCAATCATATACATCTGTACATAATTCTTAGAAGAATCAGTCTAATCCTGTTGCTTTTCTCGAAATTTGCTCTCTTTTTAGACATCTGTCACATCTTTGTCTTATTACTTTGTCTAAACATTTCCTCCTTAGGAGGATGTTATCCCCATATTATTATTATTTGGTCATGAATGTAAGTTAAAATTGCAAGCTATTCATACTTGCATCCTATTATGATAACTCAGAGATGTTCCAGTATTCATCTATTATTTAATATATTTACTACTGTACTTACAGAGCTTCTTGATTATAGAAATTTGCTATAAAAGAAAAAGAGGGATAATGTCATATATCATATCAGAAGGAAAAAACTTCCTTAGCTCTGTTTGATTCTAGGCATGAGTCATATCTGATAGCCAATCGTGTGGTCACTGGATGTTAAAAGCAGGGCTTAGGATTAATTAGGTGGGGAATTTTCCTTCTCAGAAAAGAATTAGCACAATTGGGAAATAGAGTCAGGAAGATTCTACCTAGGCTGTGTCCAAAGTCATCGTCAAAACTCTTCCCAGGCACAAACATCCACCTTTAGCAGTTCTCAGCCTGTAGTACATGCCATTCTACTATTGGCTTCATGACAATTCAGACAATTATCCTGGTAATCAAAGCTCAAAACAATAGTAAGTTCCTGTCCCATAAAGTCACATATCTCGGATAATAAGAATTTAGTCTCACATTGGTAATAGTAAGAGATTGATCACAGAAAAATACTACTGCTCTCATAATTCCTTTAAATAATGGCAACATCTTAAAGTGAGTCTTCAGAAGTTTGTATAAATTTCTGCACATGTTCTAATTCCAGATTAAAAATAATATTAGATTTTCCATTTAGTTAACACAAAAGAGCTCATAAGTTACTACTCTTCACTAACATAACTATACTGGAATCCTATTCCTTAAACAAAACAAAGAGGTTCCTGACTAACCTCACAAGTTGATGGATTTATGTCCTTGTTCACAAGCTTATTTATTCTCTAATTATACTCACTCTGGGAGAATGAGATACTTCAGGATTTGAATCTTATACATATAAGTTCAAAGACTAATTTAACTCTTGCTTAGGCCATGGAATGATTACAGATTCAGATCAAAACAGCAAAATCTCTTCTGCTTTACAGCTCATTACAATTTAATAGTAAATTATCTTGCAAATGAAAATTTAGTAGGTCTTCAAAAAAATCAAACAAGACATTTCTTCTAAAAGTATTTATTTCCCTTCTTTAAAAACAGTTTAAAATTTATCCTGATGTTAAGAAGAATAATCACTAAACTTTTATGAAGAGCATTTGTTGGGAACTTTTAAAGTGATATCTTTCTTTTCCACCTTAAAGTAAAAATCAACCCTTAAAATTGTAATTCATTAAAACTAAGTTGATGTAAGATGTCCTTAAGTAACATAAATAAATTCCCAAAGTACTATAACAAACTAAATTCCTAGTTATCACAGAATTCTCAGATATCACAAAGTTTCTTGGTCAAAAAGGTGTTTGCAATGGAGAAGAAATTCAATTTTATAATGCATGAAGAACATACCCAATTAAATTAGCCTTATCACAATAACAAATATTATCAAGCCTTTAAAAATTTACTTTGTCTTTCTTTCCTTTGTCTTTAAATGTATCACTAGAAATTAGGAAAAAACTCTTACATTCTGGAATCTCGCATAGATAGTGAATGTAGTAGTCCATAAATCATCAAATTAACATATCTCAAGGATTCTCATTTACTCAGGAATTCCGCAACACAGGAAACTTTTACACAGACTTGATGAGAATTTTAGGTGAAAACTTCCTCTTAAATGTAAATGAGACTTGGAAGTTTATTCTAACCCATTCATTCTCCCCTATTTTTTGGGGGGGTACAATTCTTGATCTAACATCTCTAGATTATAGGAGAAATTGCTTTTTCAACAACATAGCTGATACAATTTGTTTACCAGATTACACCATATAAAAAATTCTCAGAAATATAAACATACCATAAGCAATTATTATGTATTTAAAACTTGAAACAGAACCAATTAATTACCTGCTTATAACCAAATATACCTCATTAAATGTTAACAATTTTCAAATTATCAAATTTTATCACATCCTTTTAAAAGATCAATCCATATGTACCATTTCAACCTCACAGTGGTCTCTCAAATTTTACAATCTAAGAGAGTTTTAGAAATATGATACAATTTAAAAACATAGTAATAACATAAACAATAAACTTCAGATGACATCAGTTGCATTTCCAGATTGTCTCATATAGAAATTATTGATCTTATTACTCCTGGTATTTAAAAATCACTTCCAAGTTATCAGGCATGGAACAATTACATTAAAGTAGAGAGATAATAATAATGTTGTCTAACATATGCCATTGTGTTAAGCACTTTATGATCATTATATCATTTTAATCCCATAACAACAACCATTATTATTTTTCCCTTTACAAATCAGGAAACAGGGCAAACAGAGATAAGATAGCTTGCAATAATTTCAAAACTGGAACAGAGAAGTATGGGGCTTACCAAGAGTAGAAGTTGGCTTCTCACCTCATAATGCTATTGCCAGGCCTTCCAGGAGTTTGGGTGGCTGATACCAGGGCCTTCCCAGTGGTGATAATTCTTGGTGGCAGGGCTTAGGGAATCTCATTATAGTTCTGACCTGTCCACTTCTCCCCTCCTCACAGCTGCAAAATTTACTGAGGCTGGTACCGCAGGGGCAGGATGGGCAGAATGTATTGAACCTGGATGTTACTCCCAGGCCTTGCTTAGAAGGTGGGCTGCAAAGTGCCCAGGGACATAGGACTGCTAGTCTGTGATAGCTGCCCATCCCCTCCTTTTGCCAGATGGGGAAGGCTGATTTAAGTTTTCCCTACAATTCTCCCGCATTCTCTTTTCTTTTACAATCCCTTTATCTGAGGGGGGCGTGGGGAATGCTGAAGAATCTGAATTGGGAGGAGGTGTTTTAGCAGAGGATGAGCTCTTAGAATTACCCCTAGTCCCAGAAGTTTTCTCCAACAGTCCCAAAATTATCAATTTCCCAATTTCTTAATGATTAACCTCAAAACCTCCAGAATCTGCTAAGATGTCTTTAGCTGTATCTAACTTTTCACTGTTAAGTCTGCACTGGCCAGGCCTGGACCCACAAGAAAAGGAGTTTTACAGGTTTGTTGTTTCCCTAGCTGCAGCCCTTAGAAGTCTCTGACTGCATTTAAAATCTTATAAGGTACAGATACAGAGACACACCCTGACAGACAAACTGACAGGACAAATACAATACAAACATAGTGACACAGTGTGCACTTAATGACAGAGAGAGGGAGGGAATTAGAGGCTTGTTAGAAAACCCCCAACACGAATTGGCTATTATTATTATTCTGAGGAAGGGTGGTTGGGGAATTTGTAAGGATCCAAGACCTGATATTGTAACTGGATCTTGTGAGCCTTCCTCAGAGTGCCCCTGAGGTTGCATATTTAAAAGGACAAGTCCCAGTGAAGTTAAGTTCAGGGATCTGAGTCCCCGTCAGGACCATAGCCTTTAAAGGAAAAGGGGAGGGGGAAGGAGATTATTCGGAGCCTGGAAAGAGTGCTGAAGCGGCTTTTTGAGCCTTAAGAGAAGTAGCGTCTGCCTTTTCTTCTCCCTTAGCCATCTCAGCAACCCAAAGATGAAAACATCCCCACTCCTGGCTAGATGTTCTTTTGGCCTTTAAACTTGATTTGGTTTGAAGATAAAGTAACTTTGACCTGTCAAAAGAACCCCATTTTGGCCAACATAATTTGGGACTACCTTTAGTTAACTGATATCAGCCCTATCAGTACTTGTGATCACCAGATTGGCAATGGCTTAACATATAAGAGGAAGTGATCTTGTTACCCGATTTCTAGTTTTAGTTTCTGATTGACCCATAGTCAATTTCTCTAGATTGATCCTTACCAGAGGGGACCTGATACAGTAGCTGTAGTTTCTGAACCTCGATTTGATCCCCGACCCCAGAGCTAGCTTAAAGGGAATTTTCTTTCAGACTTCCACCAAACTAGTGGGAGGTCCATGGAAGCTGGGAATAGGGGAAACTTACCTGATCCTGTCAAAGTTAGGACTCCAGAAAAAAATGGATCCTGAGGAGCCTGAGCCACTAAGCATTGCTGGAGTGGGCTAGAGTTTTCTTCCATTTCTTCAGTTCCATCCGAGTCACAGCACCATTACTGTCAACCTGAAAATTGGCTAAAGAGATAAGAAGCTAGGTGATAAGTAAATTCATATTGTTTTATTCCCTTCAGTTAGCAGCACATGTACATGGAATCAGAGCTTTAACTGATAGACTCAAGCAACTTTTGGAGGACATTTAAACCTTGACTCAGGATGTCTGTGTTACTAAAAAAAAATACAGCCTCCATGTGTTTTTTAACATACAGCATGGGAAAGGAAGTTTCTTAGTTGAATGGGTTGTAAATACAATAAAATAGGAGAATGTCAAAGTGTCAATTGAAATTATAGATCCAGGATATCTGTGTTTCCCCTCCATAACATATGCCCATAGGATACAAAGACAAGAAAAGTCCCACTATTCAAGAGAGTGTCTGGTCCCAGGTATCCTGTGCTTAGTGATCACAAACAGGAAGAATGCTGGTCAGTTCCATCTGGTCCTGTAGTTGCTGACACAGGAAGAGGCATTTTTAGTTCACTCAGAAAAGATTAATTCAGGTATTTGGCCCTTATTCGGGCTCAATTGATCTTAAATGATTATCACAATCTATGTGGAATCTTTCCTACAAAAACTAAGCAAAGGAGAAATTGCCTCTCCATTAATCAAGTATCCCAGAATCCAAGATCATTGTTTAAGACTTTGTTGGTGTCTGCAACACTGGATTCTGCACTGTGTGAACTGGTCATCCTGCAATACAGAATCCGCACTTCTCAAGACCCAGGAGAAATTCCCCTTAGGCATCTTTGTGGGGAATATTTTCCAGCAACTAAGCAAAATTCATTCTCACATCTAGTTGGATTCTCTTTAGGAAGCCTAATGCAGGGGAACATGGAGGAAAATTGAATGCAGATGGGAAACATTTCTAGAGCTACTGAATAGAATTAACTTGTGATTAGTGAGAAACAATTGTGACCAGATCCTCCTAAAAGTAAGTTAGATTGCCTGTCTTTAACCCTAGAATCACTGGGACAGAGTGAGCAGAAAGAGATGGCATGTGCAAAGATGTAAAGTATCTCCGGCAAAAAGGTGATGTTGGAACTATGGTTACTTCTTATTGCAATGCTCCACTGTGATGAAGCAAATGACATGTTCCTGTCTGAAATGAAGCTAGAATATAGGAAGATAAAAATAAGGATCTAGAATTACAGGGGGATCCCCATCAGGAAGCTTGTCACAAAACACAAGCTGCCACCTCTAAGTAGAGAAACAGAGAATTCTAGGTTCTACTCTCTAATATCCAGAACCTCTACAGAAATAAACCCATCTCAACCTCCCTGCTCTACAGAACTACAGATACAAAGATTTATATTAACCCTATGCCTATTCCTGTTTCTGAACATGGACTCCATCATTTTACATAGAAATTAGTTAATAAACCATTACTTTCAAAGACTGGAAAAGGTATAGCATGGGAGAAATGTCAAATAGCCAATATTCCCCCACTAAGGTCAATCATCTGCAGAAGCAAAGTAC
The DNA here is from genome assembly GCF_900497805.2 of Vombatus ursinus. NCBI lineage: Eukaryota > Metazoa > Chordata > Mammalia > Diprotodontia > Vombatidae > Vombatus > Vombatus ursinus. The sequence goes on from NW_020952487.1 coordinate 2,008,710, forward strand.
ATGGCAGTTTTCATGGTGGAGTTATACATACATTACCTCCATTTTCAAAAACTTCAACACCATTTCCAAATAATAATAATAATAATAATAATAATAATATGTCACCTTCTAAAAGTCAAACTATTCTTCGGAAGGGGTCCTTATCAACTATTTATTACTTACTGTGGTTTCCTATATTACAGGTTTTATTACTTCACTGCAGAAAGAAGTAATTAAATAGGGAGTCCAATGCCAGAATGCAGGTAAAAGAAAATGGGAAAAAACATTAAAAGCCAGGAGAAAGCATTAGGAAACAGTTTGAAAAGTGGAGAGAAGTCTCCTTAAAACTCTAATGGCAACCTTTAGCAACTGGAATTTTCTTAAGCTAAAACTTCCCATCTGTTAACATGTTTCAAGATAAAAAGTCCAGGGGACATCCAGGAAGGACAGAAGAGAGTAGCTGATGTGTTAAGGGAATAGAGCTACTGTTTAGTCATGTCCAACTCTTCAGCATTCTGTGGACCATACTGTCAATGGATTTTTCTCACAAAACAAAACAAAACAAAACTGGAACGATTTGCCATTTCCTTCCCTAGTGGATCCTTTTATGAAGTAAAAAGAAGTTAAATGACTTGTCCAGGGTCTCACTACTAGGAAGATTCTGAGGATGGATTTGAATACAGCTCTTCCTGACTCTAGCCCTAGTCCTCTATCCACTGAGCAACCAACTGCCTCTAAGGTAAGAGAGAATCATGTAGAAAAGTTGGTTCACAATCAAAATAATATGACAACTAGAAATGAGGCCAAGAAAAGAAGAGTATTATGGTTGATGGTTTACAACTGTCAGTGGAGATGAAATGGCCTTACCATGCCTCCAGGGGAGTTATTTTCTATACTCCAAATAAAAGTTGGAAAAAATGTGGCTAGCAAACCACCTGAGTGTTTTTGGAGGCCTTATAAATCTAATTGGGAGTCAAGAGATGCTTTCTGAAGTGAGACTTATGATGAATGGGTTTAAGGCAAATGGGTCTGTGCCCTTGGATGTCCTCATCTGGGAATGATGTGGGGGGAACAGATGGGCTCCCTCTATGGTTGTGGGTGCCTCCTCTCCAGAAAATTGTATTTCTTCACTGAAAAATTACTGTTGTCCCCTCATCACCTTGTGCTCCTCTAGCAGCGTTCTGTACAACTTGCCCCCCTCATTGCTGGATCTTGTTAACATTTTCTCCCTTTCCTAAGTGTTCTTCCCTCCTCCATTATGCATTGATATAATTCCCAAGGCAGTTGATGATTTAAGCTTCTATAGAAAGACTTTCCCCTCCCTTCACATTAACATATGTAGTAAGACTATCCTCTACTCCACCACCACACTTTCAATAAGAAATTTGCACCAGAAGCCACGATGATTCTGCTTCCCATTATGGACCCAGAAAATAGATTTCCTCTCACTGTGCTTGTTAGCCTGGGACTGTAAGGACATGTGTTGGTGAAGTATTTTTTTTTGAGAAAACAGGTAGTCAGAAAGAGAAGAATGGAACTAGGAGATGTGTCCCTAGGTATTAGATATGGCAGCAATGAACATGGATGTAGGATAGTGCATAGTAAACTCAGTAAAGTGCAGGTGGCTTAAGGTAGATATTCCTAATAGACTTACTTTAGTTACCTGTCCCTAAAGGATATTGGGATGTAGAAAGAATGGATACTGTGGCTGGTGGTCACTGATGCTTCCAACTAAGACTTCAGCCTCAATGCTAATTGTTGCTCTAAGTCACATCCCTGATTTCTCCTACCACCACACCCCATCCCCGCAAAAATCTCAGCATTACCTTGGTTGTAATAGACAAACCCTGTTCAAATAAGATGTCTGTGATGCTCTCTTCTGAACTCTATCACCTTAGCAGAAGATAAAGCCTCCTCAAGGAAAAACCACAAGGACTTAGAGGATGTGTGGCCTGGTTGCATAGAAGCCTGGTTTTATGACAGAGAAAAGAGCCTAGAGGTGAGGTGAAGTTAAAAAGGAAGAAATTGGACTTTTAGAGGAGATGCATGAATGCATAGAATTGCCCATGGAACCAGTTAGTTAAGTTCAAAGTGTGTACACTGTGCAAATATATAACACTGAGAACCATTTCCCTATTCAAGCAATAGTTTACAAAGTACAAATTGAAAATTTACAATTACCATAAAATGCTATGAAACATTAAATAAAAGAAATTCAAATTAAACAACTCATTAAACTTTGAAATTTTACCACACACTGCTTATATATTGGCAAAGGTCAAAAATAGAAGAAACTACACAATTTGGAAGGCTTCTGGAAAAACAAGTACACTAATGTATGATAGCTAGAAGTAAAGATTTGTCAAAAGGATCCATAAAACAATTTGAAATTTTCTGACAAAAGGGATGAAAATATTCATAGCCTTTGAGCCAGTAATCTCATCACTGTGTATATATCCAAAGAAGGTCAAAGACAGACAGAGGTACCACATGTATTCCAAGAGATCATGGGACTTTCTGTGATAGCAACAAAGTGGATACAAAGTTTGTGTCCGACAGTAGGGTAATGACTGAAAACTTTGTAGTATGGGAACATAAGTGTATTTGGCATATACTGTCATAGACTGTCACTGTATTGGTCTTGCTTAAATTTATTTTTTCTAAGTCACAAATTAATTTAGTGAAGGAAGTGTGTCTGAGAATAAGTATGGTGGGAAAACAAAAGGAATCAACACAACTGTTTTTATATAATATGTAGTTGAGTGAGAAGGATTGGGGTGGAGGCAAGGAACTGGGGAGTGGGGGAGAAAGATAGGAGACAAAAGACTTTACAAAAATGCTATGTTCAGTAGCTGATACACAGCTCAGAGCCATTGAAGATAACACAATGATGTGAATATGATTGTTTTTTTAGTCAGTGAAAGAAAAAAGGGTCCAAGATCGACTTCTGAGCATTTATATCCAAATTGCATTGCTCACTTATTTTATAGTGCTTCTTCTCAGCCACACCCCTCCCTCTCTGTTTTACATACAGATCCATTGAAAGACAAAAGTCAGAAATGAGAAATCACACCGGGATAACATTATTTATTCTTCAGGGCTTGACAGATGACCCACAGCTCCAAGTTCTGCTTTTTATTTTTCTGTTTCTGACCTACATGTTGAGTGTAATTGGAAATTTGGCCATCATCACTCTGACTTTGGTGGATCCCCACCTTAAAACCCCCATGTATTTTTTCCTTAGAAACTATTCTTTCTTAGAATTGTCATTCACAACTGTCTGTATTCCCAGATTCCTGTACAACATGTCAACTGGGGATTTTACTGTGACCTATAATGCATGTTTCACTCAATTATTTTTTGGTATCCTCTTTGGGGCCTCAGAATTTTTTCTCTTGGCTGCCATGTCTTATGACCTCTATGTAGCCATCTGCAAACCTCTGCACTATGCAGCCATCATAAACAACAGAGTCTGTAGCCAGCTTCTCCTGGGTTGTTGGTTGTCTGGGTTTCTGATCATCATTCCAATACTTGGTGGGGGCCTTGAGCTAGAATTCTGTGACTCCAATATTATTGACCATTTTGTCTGTGATGTATCACCATTGCTGGAGATCACATGCTCTGATACAGAGTTTATAGAAAGAATAATTTTAGTATGTGCTGTGTTGACACTCATTATCACCTTAGTGTTAGTGGTTCTATCTTATACTTATGTTGTCAGGACTATTCTGAGATTCCCCTCTGCCCAGCAAAGGAAAAAAGCCTTTTCCACTTGTTCCTCCCACATGATTGTTGTCTCCATGACTTATGGAACCTGCATCTTCATCTATATCAAACCTTCTGAAAAAGAAGGGGTGGCTTTGAATAAGGTGGTGGCAGTACTTGCCACCTCAGTGGCATCAGTAATGAACCCCTTCATTTATACCCTGAGGAACAAACAAGAGATACATGCTTTTGTAAACACATTCAAAAGGACTGTATTTATTTCAAAACTATGATGAAATTGACAGTGTAAAATTTGTAAAAGAAAACCTGAATTCTTTTGAACATTTTGTTCTATGGCCAAATTTCATTCTCTTACTAATGCCCCCTTATCTACTGACCCAAATCTGACAGTTCCTTTTTACTTTTATCCAGAATTTCTCACTGATTGAGGCTTTTTCCTTCCCCACTACATCCCTCTGTCAAAGGTTTTCACTTCCTTTCAACCACCTCACTCATCACTTCATTTCTTTAAAATCCATGGAAGATTTTTTTTAGAACCAACTATGTATGATACACTTATTATACAAAAAATTTTCAGCCCCTTATTAAATAGTCAATATGAATTTATTAAGTGTCTATTACATACCAGGCACTGTGCTAAGCACAAAGATACAGATATGAAAAAAGAAAGACAATCTCTTCCCCCAAGAAGTTAAAATATAGTTAAGAAGACAACAAACAAAAGAAATCTGAAAAGTAGGAGGGAGAGGAAAGGTACCTAGCGTGAGGGCATGGTGCAGACATCAGTCAGGGAAGTCCCAAAGTAGTGCAGTCAGGTAAGAAGTGAGGGAATGTTTGATCTCTGCTCTCTCTTTAACTGAGGTTTGGAGTTCATAGCTCCACCATCCAATCAATCAGAGGCAGAGAATAGTGATGAGGTGGACTACCAAGACTGATGGAATGATGATGAAGTCTTCCCAATAATGAGCTTACTGGGGCAGGTGGAGATATCCATCAGAGAATATTCAAAGTAGTGCAGTCAAGTGAGAAGTGAATTTTGCCTGTTGATCTAGGGTATGAAACACAAAAGCCCATATACTGAGATCTCCTTCCTGAACACTGAAATTTTCACTGTGGAAACTGTCATATGGAACTTTTGGCTTGAAATCTTGGAAGGTGAAAGCCAAAGCCTCAAAGTAAAACACATTTTCAAGACTGAAAATCTGTAGGGTGCCCTGAAATGAGAAGTCAGAAATTATTATCTTCCACCTGTTGCTAACATATCTGTGTTTTCTTCATTAGCAATCTTTGGAATTTTTTCCTACCTTTAAAAATAACTCCTTCTCCTTGCATTGAGACATGCTCCTTTTTAGCACCATATTTTGCTGACATGTAAGAGACAAATTATTGGTCATGTGCTCAAAAAGTAAAGCTGAATAAGAGCCGTAGGAGAACTTTATTAGTTAGTTTCCTCAAATAAAAAAGCTTTTTTTTTTCTGCTTCTGGCAACATACAACGGGGGGAAAAGCATTTTTTCTGCTATAATTTACTCTTTCTTTGATGTTATTAATGACATTTTATTCACATGTATTATTTCCTCTAATCAGACTTATTGATACATTACCATGTATTTTCAAGCCTCTAAGTACTCTATTGTTTTCTTTCTAAGATAATTATTTGAGGAGAAAGTTGACTAGATTCTTGGCATTACATTTATGTAGCACTTACAGCCATCAATACAGTCTACAAAGTGAGCCCCCTGGACTGATTTTCTCATTTAAAAGGGTGAAATGTTTTATTTTTACTTTTCTTTTTATTTTATTTCATTAAATACCTTCGTTTTGAATTAATTGTATCTTTTGCCTGACTAATAAAAGCAAACATATTAGTGAGGGCTCATAAATTATTATGAACTATGCTTCTGAGTGAAGGTACAGCCAGTGTGTAGCACCTGGAGGTACTGCTCTAACTTACAGAAGGGGTCCCAAGACCAGGCTACATGAACTTTGAGGTACTCTCCAGTTTTGCATCAACTCAAAACCATAATTCCCTACCTTTCACCAATAATTTAGTTTTATTACTCAAACAGAAAACACTTGGATCAAAAAAGATTTAATAAGAGATCACATTAATAAAACTAACAATAATAATATATTTGTCACATAAAATTGAGTCACAAATGGAAACATTATCCATGGGAAGAGTAAATATACATCTAAGGAGCATATAGGATGAAAACATATATGACCATTGCTTATGCATAGAAGGATGACTCAGGCCTGTAATGCTGCAGGACTACTGTCCTTACTTAATGATATTATTACTGCACTATTCCCACTACATTTGCTCCCTGTTTGTCTCTGCCTGGTTCATAGTACTGAAAAATTGACTTAGCCCTTTGAATTTTTCTGGCTTATCCAAGGCATTGCACTTTATTATCCATGATTTAAATGGGAGGAATTTTCATACACAGATAAAGAGTCTGAGTGTCTTTATGGTGTTTTTCTCCCATGTTAAGCAAAGGAATAATTTTAATTACTCTGTCAACACAAAAACAAATATGAGATATTCAGAGTGAAACTGGGAGAGAAAGGTACAAAGGGAGGAAATTTATGAGTGTTTACAATGCTGAGAATTAGTCATCCTCAGTAACCAAGTGGGACTTTTGAAAAATTCTGGGAAAGACATGATATTTATACAACTGATTATAGCAAATCAAATAGGTGACTTTCCATTATTATGTCCAGAAGAAATAAGATTTTTCCATGGAAAAGATGTTTCCCTTAATCATTGGCTTTTATTTGAGGAGATGGAGGCATGTGGGACATAATGTCAAGCTCTCTAGAAAGACAAGAGTCAGGAGAAGTTCCACATCTTGGAGCCAAGATGGCTGAGTAAGAAGTGAAAGCTCAGAAAATATCACCCCAGGAAAACAAAAACCTGGAGCAGCTGAACCCAAAGAAAGATGGGGTGCAGCATTTTGATAGCCCAGGTAACCTGAGGGATTCATGGGAAAGGCCTCTCTTGCCCTGGGGAAAGGGGAGCAGTACAGTACAGGATGTGTCACAGCAAGTTAGCTGAAAGCCCCACTTCAGCATACCAGGAGGAGATCCTGAACCCCAGTTGATGGAGCAGGCAAGCACCAACAACAGGACCCCTGAGTGCCTCAATGAGGGTAGGAGAACTGGTGGAAACCAGCTCAGAAAACCACCAGGTGCCTCAGCATTCTACAGAAACAGGGTCTCCCTCAGCAAAACTCTAGGAAGCACTACAAGGGCTCCAGGCAGATAAACATCCTGCAACATCCATCAGAAAGGAGCTAAAGAAAGCAAAATGAAGGAAAGGTCTGGGTGAGCAGGTAACCTCCAGGGACCAGACTACCCAATCCTACTCCTAGAGGTCCAGTGTTGCTGATACCAGCCCAATGCCAGGTAAGCTGCCAGAATCCTACAGCCTCCAACTGCCAGTAGTTGAAGCCCCAGCACAGAAAGCCAGTGACCAGGCGCTGAGTTCCCAACACAAGAAGATTGGGTCAGTGCCCCCTGCTTTCCAGCAGGAGAGTGCAAGCTCTTCAAAAGCCAGGAAATAAGCAAATATCATGAGCAGAAAGGAATGTGTAATGGATTGTTATTATGGGAACAGTGAAGATCAAGGCAGAAATTCTGAATAGGACAACATTGTCAACAAACCTACATCTGGATCCTCAAAAGGGAATATGAACTGTTCTGAGGCTAAAAAGCCTTCTTGGAAGAGCTCAAGATGGATTTTAAAGGTCAAATGAAAGAGGTAGAGGAAAAAATGGGAAAAGAAATGGGAGATATGCAAGAAAGAGTCAATAGCTTGGAAAAGAAAGGACAAAAATTAACTGTAGAAAACACATCCCTAAAAAATACAATTTGCTTGGGCAACTAGGTGGTGCAGTAGATAGAGCTCTGGCCTTAGAGTCAGGAGGACATGAGTTCAAATTCAGCCTCACACACATGACCTTGGGCAAGTCACTTAACCCCTATTGACTCATTAAAAAAAAATACAATTGGCCAACTGGGGAAAAAAAAACTACACTGAAGAAAACAAGTCCCTAAAAGATACAACTGGCCAAATGGGGAAGGAGATACAAAATCTAATAGAAGAAAACAATTAGATTGGGTAAATGGAAGCTAATGACTCTATGAGAGAGTGAGAATCAGTCAAACAGAAACAAAAGAATGAAAAAAATAGATGAAAATGTAAAATACCTCATTAGTAAAACAACTGACCTGGAAAATTGATCCCCGAGAGACAATTTAAAAATTATTGTTCTACCCGAAATTCATGATGAAAAAAAGAGCCTGGATAGTATCTTTCAGGAAATCATCAAGGACAACTGCTCTGAGATTCTAGAACCAGAAGGTAAAATAGCCATAGAAAGAATTCACCAATTACTTCCTGAATGAGATCCCAAATTGAAAACATCAAGGAATATAGTAGCCAAATTCCAAAATTACCAGATCAAAGAGAAAATACTGCAAATGGCCAGAAAGAAACAATTTAAATATCATGGAACTACAGTCAGAATTACACAGGACCTTGTAGCTTCTACACTAAAAGATCAAAGGGTGTGGAACATGATATTCCATAAGGCAAAGGAGCTTGGATTACAACTGAGGATCAACTACCCAGTGAAAATGAGCTTGACCTTTCAGGGGAGGAGATGGATATTCAATGAAATACAGAACTTTCAAACCTTCCTGATAAAAAGACCAGAGCTCAATAGAAAATTTGATCTTCAAATACAAGACTCAAGAGAGACATAAAAAGGTAAATGGGACAGTGTAATTATTAAGGGCAAACTGTTTACATCACTATAAGAGAAGATAACACTTGTAACTCTTGAGAACTGTATTGTTATTACACAATATTAAAGGGGTATACATAAAGGAGGTAAGTATAAGTTGACTTTGATGTAATGATAAAAAAATCTAATCAAGTGGGGTAAATGGATACAAGTTAAGTGGATTAATCTGAACTAACTAAGAAAATGTACTGAGAGAAAAGGAAAGGAGGAGGGAGAAAGAGTAAATTACTTGTTACAGGAAAAGGCACAAAAACCTATTCTAGGAGAGAGAAAGAAGGGAAGGAGATGAGCATTGTTTGAATCTTACTCTCATCAGATTTGGTTCAAGAAGGGAATAACACAATCAGTTATCCTTGTCCTATAGGCAGTAGGAGGGAAAAGGGGAAAGAAAAGGGATGTAGGATAGAAGGGAGGGAAGAAGGAGTAAGAGGGAAGAAGGAGTAAGAGTAAAGGGGAAGAAAAGGGAGGAGGCTAATAAAAGGGAGGTGGAACTGAGGGAGGCTGTGGCCAAAGCAAAACACTAATGAGGAAGGAAAGGGAGAAAGGAGAAAGAAAAGTATAAATGGGGGGAGGGAAAGGATAGAGAGAAAGACATAGATAGTTATCATAACATTGAATGGGAATGGGATGAAGTCTCCCATGAAATGTTAGTGGATAGCAGAGTGAATTAAAAGCCATAATCCTACAATATGTTGTTTACAGGAAACACATTTGAAACAGAGGTACACACAAAGGGTGAAGGTAAAAGACTGGAACACAATATATTATGTTTCAGCTGAAGTTAAAAAAAAAGCAGGGGAAACAATTCTGATCTCAGACAAAACAAAAGCAAAAATAGTTTCTATGAAAAGAAATAAGGAAGGAAACTGCATCCTAGTAAAAGTCACCATAGACAATGACATAATATCATTACTCAACATATATGCACCAAATGGCATAGTATCCAAATTCTTAGAGAAGTTCAGGAAGTTACAGGAAGAAATAGACAGCAATGCTATGCCAGTGGGGGACCTCAACCTCCCCCTCTCTGAACTAGATAAATCTAACCAAAAAATAAACAAGAAAGAAGTAAAAGAGGTGAAAAGAATTTTAGAAAAAGTTAGGTATGATAGACATCTGGAAAAAATTGAATGAAGATAGAAAGGAATATATTTTTTTCTTGGCAGTACATGGCACATAAACAAAAATTTACCATGTACTAGGGAATAAAAACCTCACAATCCAATATAGAAAAGCAGAAATATTAAATGCATCCTTTTCAGTTCTTGATGCAATATCAAATATATGAAGTATGGTGCCATGGAAAGATAGACTAAAAATAATTGGCAGCTAAATAATCTAATCCTAAAAAATGATTGGGTCAAACAACAAATCATAGAAACAATCAGTAACTTCATTCAAGAGAAGGACAATAATGAGACAATATAGCTGGTATGCAATGAAAGCAGTTCTTAGAAGAAGTTTTATATCTCTAAATGCTTACATGAATAAAATAGAAAAAGAGAATATCAATGAATTGGAAATACAACTAAAAAAACTAGAAAAATAACAAATTAAAAATCCTCAATTTAACACCAAATTAGAAATACTGACAACCAAAGGAGAAATTAATAAAATTGAAATTATGAAAACTATTGAACTAATAAATAAAATTAAAATATGGTTTAATAAAAAAATGTAATAGATAAACTTTTGGTTAATTTAATCTAAAAAAAAGAAGAAAACCATATTACCAGCATAAAAAATGAAAAAGGTGAATTTACCACCAAGGAAAAGGAAATTAAAATAATAATAAGGAACTATTTTGTCCAACTGTATGCCAATAAATTTAACAATCTTAGTGAAATGGATACATATTTACAAAAATATAAATTGCCCAGATTAACAGAAGAGGAAGTAAAATACTTAAATAACCCCATCTCAGGAAAAAAAAATGAAAAAGCCATTGATGAACTCCCTAAGAAAAAATCTCTAGGGCCAGAAGGGTTTATAACTGAATTCTATCAAACATTTAAAGAAAAATTAATTCCAATACTATGTAGACTATTAGGGAAAATAGGTGAAGAAAGAGTCTTGCCAAATTCTTTTCATGATACAAATATGGTGCTGATACTTAAACCAGGAAGAGTCAAAACAGAAAAAGAAAATTATAGACTAATTTCCCTAATGAATATAGGCGCAAAAATTTTAAATAAAATATTTGCAAAAAGATTACAGCAACTTATCACAAGAATAATACACTATGATCAGGTAGGATATACTAGAAATGCAAGGCTCTTTCAGTGTTAGGAAAACTATCAGCATAATTGATCTATCAACAACAAAACTAACAAAAAACCACAAGATCATCTCAATAGATGCAGAAAATTTTTTTAAGGCAATTGGGGTTAAGTGACTTGCCCAGGGTCACACAACTAGTAAGTGTCAAGTGTTTGGTCTGAGGCCAGATTTAAACTCAGGTCCTCCTGACTTCAGGGCCAGTACTCTATCCACTGCACCACTTAGCTGCCCCCAAAAAAGTCTTCTGACAAAATATAACATCCATTCCTGTTAAAAACACTAGAGAGCATAGGAATAAATGGAGTCTTCCTTAAAATAATAAATAGCATCTACCTAAAACCTTCAGCAAACATCATATGTAATGGGGACATGCTAGTAGCATTTCCAATAAGATCAAGGGTGAAGCAAGCATGTCCATTATCACCACTGTTGTTCAATATGATATTGTAAATGTTAGCTTTAGCAATAAGAGAAGAAAAAGGAAATTGAAGGTATTACAATATGCATAGAAGAAACAAAGCTATCACTCTTTGCAGATGATATGATGACATATTTAGAGAATGCTAGACAATCAAGTAAAAAACTACTTGAAATAATGAACAACTTTAGCAAAGTTGCAGGCTATAAAATAAACCCACATAAATCATCAACATTTCTATATATTACCAACAAAGCCCAACAGCAAGAGATAGGAAGAGAAATTCTTTATAAACTTACTGTAGACATTATAAAATATTTAAGAGTCCACCTACCAAAACAAACCCAGGAACTATATGAACACAATTACAAAACACTTTTAACACAAATAAAGTCAGATCTAAATAATCGGAAAAAACATCAGTTGCTCATAGGTAGGCTGACGTAATATAATAAAAAAAAATGACAATTCTACCTAAGTTAATTTATTTATTCAGTGCCATACCATTAAAACTGCCAAAAATTGTTTTATAGAGCTAAAAAATAATAATAACAAGATTCATTTGGAAGAATAAAATGTCCAGAATACCAAGGGAACCAATGAAAAGAAATGCAGGGTAAGGTGGTCTAGCCATTCCAGATTTGAATTATAAAGCAGTAATCGTCAAAACTGCTTGGTACTGGCTAAGAAATAGAGTGGTGGATAAGTGGAATAGGTTAAGTATGCAAGACACAGTAGTCAATGACTATATAAACTATTATTTGATAAATCCAAATACCCCAGCTTCTGGGATAAGAATTCACTATTTGACAAAAACTACTGGGAAAACTGGAAAAGAGTATGGCAGAAACTAGGCATAGATCAAAATCTCACATCATACACCAAAATAAAGTCAAAATGGGTTCATGATTTAGATACAAAGGTTGATACTGTAAGCAAACTGGGAGATCAAGGAATAGTTTACCTATCAGATTTATGGAGAACAGAAGAACTCATGACCAAACAGGAGATAGAGAACATTACGAAATGCAAAATGGATAACTTTGATTAAAAAGGTTTTGCAAGAACAAAGTCAATACAACCAAGATTAGAAGGAAAGTAAAAAATTGGGAAAGAATTTTTACAACCAGTGTCTCTGATAAGGGCCTCATTTCTAAAATATATACTGAAATAAGTCAAATTTATAAGAATATAAGTCATTCCAAAATTGATAAATGGTCAAAGGATATGAACAGGCAGTTGTCAGATGAAGAAATTAAAGCCATCTATAGTTATATGAAAAAAATGCTCTAAATCACTATTGATTAGAGAAATGCAAATCAAAGTAACTCTGAGGTACCTCATCACACCAATAAGATTGGCCAACATGACAAAACAGGAAAATGCAATATGCTAAAAAGAAATGGCTTAAAAATGGGAGGGAGGGGGTTGATTGTGGCCTGTATAGGTTATATGTCCACATCAACTGTCTAGATGTGGTTCACAGGGAGGCATAAATAGTAGCTTTAGAGTCTCTTTCAGTCACATTTCTCCAAGCAAAATTTGATACCTTCTAAGAGAGGAGGTGGGAGATTGACATCAGATGCTGAGTGTTCTACTATATTCATAGAAAATATGACAGGTCTGAATTATAGCATTCAATCCCCTAAAATCATTCATTTAAGGGACTAGGTTCAACCCGAGCTCCTGGTTTTCATCTCTTAATGAAGAAATACTCTAAGCTATCTATCCAAAGCTTGACTCCCTTCCCATCAAATGTCAGATCAACAATAAATATACACATACCAAATAGCAAATAAACCATTTATCTAAGCTAATAGAAAATAGAAATCAGGGAAGGTAGATGATTGAGAACAAACCAAAAAAATGCAGAGTGAATGAGCTCTTTCTTGGAGAATGATATATCTCCGTTTAATCAAGAGATGTCAAAATCTTACCCAAGGGGAAATTCTCCAAAGTTTCTGGTGTGGTAAACTGGGAATAGGGACATGATCAATCTTCTTGTTCCTCTATATGTTGATTTCTTTCTAAACTCTTTCTTTCCCATTAGTTACTTTAAGAGAATCTGGAAACAAATGCCTTCTTTTTTGAGCTAAAAACTTGAGATTTCTCTTCTCCCAAACTCACACCAACTTGGCCCCTCAGATAGGCACAGAGCATTGAATAATCAATCTCCACAATAAGAAGAGTCTCATATATATTTTCTTTAAGTTTCAGGATATAAGTTGGATAGTTTGAGGTCCCTGTGAAGATGAATGATTTTGTACTTTTTTTTAAAGAGATCAATCAGTGGAATAATTATGTACACAACATGAACAAACAAAGAAATACAGTAGCATGATGTTCAATAATCCCAAAGACCCCAGTTACTGGTAGAAGTGTTTACTATTTGACAAAAAGTACTGGGAAAGCATTCTGGCAGAAATTAGATTTAGACCAGTACCTTACACCATACACCAAGGTAAATTCCAAATGGATACATGACCTAGATGTGAAAAGTCAAACCATAAGCAAATTAGAGAAGAAAATACATTACCGATATATGGCTAAAAGTAGAGTTCATGATTAAATAAAGGATAGAGGGGATTCCACAAGATAAAATGAAAAAATATATATATAAAATTTAAAAGGTTTTGCACAAGTAAATCCAAAGAAGTAAAAGCCAGAAGGGAAACAAATAAATTGACTTGAGTGACACATTCTTGAGTGCTGTCAATTGCAGTAATGAATGCAGATGTGAAGTGGAGTAAAATTTTATTTTAATGGAATTAAGAATTGTATCTCTTTTAATCATATCATAAATAAAGTTACATTTACAGTATTTTATCACCCAATGTATTCTAACTCTAGGCCTGAATTGCTGAACTGGCCTAAAGTGATCCTAGCACAGAAAAAAAGACCAAAAGAAGCAATAATAATCTTAGTAATTATTGACAAAATGTAGAAATAGCAGTGTATATTCATGAACAAGCACTTACTAGGCTCCTATTGTGTGCCAGGCAATGTGCTAGAGAGGTTATAAAAAAAAATGAAACAACTCCTCTAAAATAACAAGTATCAAAGCTATACATAGCTACAAAGAGATGAATGTACAACATATACATAATATTAATACAGGAGTAAATAAATGTGAGTAATGAAATATTTTTTCAGCATACTCAAAAAAAGCAGTAATTAGCATATACTTCAGTAATCGTGTGGAATTATATGCAAGGCACACATTATATGAGTAAACTTTAATACTATCATCCAACTACAGATTCCCCTGTAACATTTTAACTTAGTCTGGATACCAGCAAATGATTTCTGAGACTTATTGACCAATCTGTTGCACTTGAACTAGTTGATGGTGTAGGTAGTCAGGGTCTTTCTCACAACTATAGTCTTCTATCCCTAAACCTGACCTTGTGGTAGACTCAGGCTAGCTTGTAGTTTTCCTGTGATCTCTACAATGTGTCTGTACTCTAGGAATCTCTATAGTCCACTGATGTAGATGGCCATCAGCCACTACCTGTTCATAATGAAGTCTAATTAACTCACCTATGAGCAATAAGGGATTGTAGTGAATTGTCTTCACAAAGCACCTAATAGATTCTGGGGTTTTTGCTATACCTACATGTTGTAATAGGTAAATTTCCCAGTCTCTCAACAATTTTCTGCTTATTTGTATGTACCATAAATACCAAGATTTCTAGCAAAACTCCATCTTTTTGTTGAAGGTGTTCAATCTAATGGTTCCTTGTTATCTCCAGGATCAAATATAAAATCCTCTGTCTCATTTAAAGACAGTCTTTGTCAGTCTATCTATCTATCTATCTATCTATCTATCTATATCTATACATAGGTATGTGTTTGTGTACTTTATGATTTAGTGACACTGGCCTTCTGATGTCCCTCACACAAGACACTCTATCTTCCAACTCTGGACACTTTCACTGGTTGTCCACCATATCTGGAATTTTCTCTCTTCTCATCTCCATTTCTTAGCTTCCTGAAGTCCCAACTAAAATCCCACCTTCTACAATAATCCTTTCCCTCTCCACTTAATACTAAGTGTCTTCCCTCTAATATTATCTCCATATTCAGCTTATCCTGTATATGTCTTGTTTTTACATAGTTGTTTTCCTGTTAGACTATTGTTCCTTGAGGATGGATTTTTAAAAAAATTTGATTTGATTTGTATCTCCAGTGCTTATTGCAAATCCTGACACTTTGTGACTACTTAATAAATACTTGGTTGCTTGACTTGAAGGTCTTGCCAATGAATTCATGGTTCATATTGTCATTTGTTCATTTAAGTGCATCCCTGAGCTAAAGTTGGAGCAGGAGTGTCAGCATCTTTCAGCTTTGCTCTCAGATAAGAGATATACTGGTTGTAGGCATGTACAGATACTTCATCCTCAGAGACATCAAAGCACAGGTAAAAGGGTAGGTGTGGTCCCCACCTAAACAACCGAAGGTCGTGATTCTTCTTAAAGCAGAGCCTTTACTATTTCTTTCCCAAGATACCACATCTCCCAACTCTGTGACTACACTGGGATTCCCCTAAGACTGCAACACAGTGTCCCTCTCACCTCCATCTCTTAGGATCTAGATACTGTTCAAATCCCACCTTCAGCAAGAATCCTGATCTGCTCCTATGGCAACTTCCCTACCAAAGTGCAGGCAGGAAAGTAAGTAAGATATTGGTTTGTCATATCACTACTTTTCCTATTTTTTTAGGCTGTGGGGATAGATGTGACTGATTCCCTGTACAAAAACACAGAAATCAGACCTATCAAAAGAGGGAAAGAAAGAAAGAAAGAAAGAAAGAAAGAAAGAAAGAAAGAAAGAA
>NW_020952487.1:2024769-2092888 GCF_900497805.2 Vombatus ursinus
AAAGAAAGAAAGAAAGAAAGAAAGAAAGAAAGAAAGAAAGAAAGAAAAGAAAAAAGAAAGAAAGAGAGGAAAGAAAGAAAGGGAGGAAAGAAAGAAAGAAAGAAAGAAAGAAAGAAAGAAAGAAAAAAGAAAAAAGAAAGAAAGAGAGGAAAGAAAGAAGGGGAGGAAAGAAAGAAAGAAAGAAAACCTATTAATTATAATATATGTTTCAGACAGAAAATGACTAGTCATTTCTGAGATGCTACCTTTATTCTGTATCACATGACCCTTGACAAGACCAGCCTCACACCTGCATGGATTACATACTGATCTTTGTAGTTTGAGGGGTACATGAGAGGCCCCCACCCAAAGCTACCTCCTCACTCTCATGCTGTACACTTTCTAAAATTTCACAATTGGAGATGTTTCCTTTGAATGAAGATGCTTCCTCACTGAATAAATAGCATCCCTGAGAGGATTAGAACATGAGATAATTTGTTAATTGATCAAAAGAATGAATTAGCTAAAAGATCCATTCTAGAAAATATCTAGCTTGGAACAGAGCTCGGAGAAAAAGAGGGAAGTCAGGAAGGAGGAGAAGGTAACTTTGAAATTGGGGCATTCACTACCTAGCCCGGGGGGAAATGGTCTAGGGTCAACAGTATGCAATGTCAGGTCACTAGACTCCTAGATAAAGGGCTTACAGAAAGAAAGAGTAGACAGGTCCAGAAATAAGTCTCTTAGAGGCTACAGTTTTGCAGAGGTGGCCTCTATGTCATCTTCCTTTGAAGCACTAGTGATGCGGGCATATTTCACCTTTAATCTAATCATAGCATAATTGACCTAGGTCAGAGCACGTGGCTCATATGGGAGCCTTTAACATTGGATCCTGTATTATGTGACATAGACACTTAGCCCAAGGTGACCTCAACATCTTAACTGTCAGAGTAAAGTTACATTTTTCCAACTTTAGGGGAAAAAACTCTCAGGATTCTTCATGGATAATATGTTACAACAGTCAAGTAAAATCTGTTCTTATAACTACTTGAGTTCTCCTGAGGAAACCTCTTCCAATGCACAATGAAAAAACAAAATAAGTGAAGTGCAGATGGGAAATATTTGTTCAGCTACTGAACATCATTAATTAGTGATTATTGAAAAAACAACTGTGAAGCACAGAGCGTAGAGTCAAATGGACCTAAGTTAAAATCCAGCCTCAAACGCTTACTAGCTGTGTGACTTTGGGCAAGTCACTTTACCCTGTTTGCCTCAAAAAACAAACAAAAAAAAACAATTGTGATCAGGTCCTACTCCAAATGGAGTAAATTTTCTGTCCTGTAGCCTTGTAAACACATGTACAGATAAACTGAACAGAGGCAACATCAAGAAAAGACAAAATCATCAGTGAAAGGTGATCCCTACATATCTCTGTGGCCAATTGCAATGCTAACAGTAATGGGACAGATGATCCAATTCTGCCTGAGAACAGGATAGATAATGAAATTATCTGATACAGTGATTCAAACCACAAGAATCAGGGCACTCTTCCAGAATTTCCAAATCCATGGAGGAAAAAAGAGAATTCTTCTGCTTAGTACAGACAAAAAGTATATTTAAAAATCCAACAAATACTATGGATTTTCCATAATGAAATCCAGCATCTGTATCTGAGATATTCTTTGGAATTACATGGACATTGACTTCTGCCATTTGATGGAAGCTGACTCAGGCTTAGAGCTTCATAAATAGGTGAGTTACCTGTGTGACCTCAGTGATACAGGGAGCTTTCTCTTTTACCATGTGCTGTACATTTCTTGAATTTCCTCTATTATATTCATTTCCTTTGAATGAAATTTTCTTTACTAAAAATGAAAACAACCCTGAGAGAGCTGACACATGCAGGGGCAATTTTTCAGGTCTGAGAGTATAAGTTACTGAGAGGGCATACTATTGGAGGAAGAAGGAAAGGTAATGTTTCCCAAAGAAGAAAGAATTGTTTAAGGTGGCAGAGAGGGCCTTACAGATCAGAGGAGGGAGTTTGTAAGGAAGACAAGTGAGAGACAAATTTTTACTAGGCCACAATTCTGGCTCCATAAGTCACTCTATGTGCAATCTTTCCTACAAAACCTAAGCAAAGGAGAAATTGCCTCTTCATTAACCATGTATCCCAGAATCCAAGATCATTTTTTGAGAGTTTGATGGTGTCTGCAATACTGAATTGTGCACTGTGTGAACTGGTCATCCTGCAATACAGAATCCTCACTTCTCAAGACCTAGGAGAAATTCCCCTTAGAGGTCGTTGTGGGGAATATTTTCCAGCAACTAAGCAAAATTCATTCCCACAACTAATTGGGTTCTCTTTAGGAAGCCTAATCCAGGGGAGCATGGAGGAAAATTGAATGCAGATGGGAAACATTTGTAGAGCTACTGAATAGAATTAACTTGTGATTAGTGAGAAACAATTGTGACCAGATCCTCCTAAAAGTAAGTTAGATTGCCTGTCTTTAACCCTAGAATCACTGGGACAGAGTGAGCAGAAAGAGATGGCATGTGCAAAGATGTAAAGTATCTCTGGCAAAAGGTGATGCTGGAACTATGGTTACTTCTTATTGTGATGCTCCACTATGATGGAGCAAATGACATGTTCTTGCCTGAAATGAAGCTAGAATATAGGAAGATAAAAATAAGGATCCAGAAATACAGAAGGATTCCCATCAGGAAGCCTGTCACAAAACACAAGCTGCTACTTCTAAGTAGAGAAACAGAGAATTCTTGGTTGTACTCTCTAATACCCAGAGCCTCTGCAGAAATAAATCCATCTCAACCTCCCTGCCCTACAGAACTCCAGATACAAAGATTTATATCAACTCCAGGCCTATTCCTGTCTCTGAACATGGCCTCCATCATTGTACATAGAAATTAGTTAATATACAGTTACTTTAAAAGATACAAAAAAGAACAGCAGGAGATAAATGTCAATTAGCCAATATTCCCCACTCAGGTTGATCTTCTGCAGAAGCAAAGTAGACAACAGTCTTCGTGGTGTAGTTATATGTGCATTACCTCCACTTTCAAAAACTACAATGGCATTTCCAAATAATAATAATAGTATATCACCTTCTAAAAGTTAAGCTATTCTTTGGAAGGGGCCATTATCAGCTATTTATTTCCTACTCTGGTTTCTTTTATTAGTTCTTCTGTCATTGCAGAAAGAAGTAATTAAATAGGGAGTTCAATGCCAGGATATAGTGGAAGTCCCAGGTGAGAGAAAGGGGAAAAAGCATTAGAAGCCAGTGGAAAGCATTAGGAGACAGTTTGGAGAGTGGAGAGAAGCCCCCTTAAAACTGTAATTGCAACCTTTTGTAATTAGAATTTTTTTTAAGCAAAATATTCTCTTCTGCTATTTGAAAGGTCTCACATATTAAAAAAAAGTGGACATCCAGAAAGTACCAAAAAGGTCAGCTGATGGGTTAAGGTAATAAAGTTGCTGTTCAGTCATGTGTGACTCTTCAGGACCCTGTGGACCATACTGTCAATGGGTTTTTCTTGCAAAAGAAACTGGAATGATTTGCCATTTCCTTCCCCAGTGGATCCTTTTGTCAAGCAGAGGTTAAGTGATTTGTCCAGGGTCTCACTACTAGGAAGAGTCTGAGGATGGATTTGAACTCAGCTTTTCCTGACTCCAGGCCCAGCCCTCTATCCACTGAGCCACTAACTGCCTCTAAGGTAAGAGAGAAGCAGGCAGAAAAGTTAGTTCATGATCAAAATAATATGACAACTAGAAATGAAGCAAAAAAATTAAAAAGAGTGTTAGACTGTTGGTTTGCAGCTGTGGGTGGAGATGAAGTGGCCTTATAGTTGTCCAGGGGAGAGCAATTTTCTTCACTCCCAATACAAGTTGGAACAAATTGGGAGTGGAGAGATGCCTTCTATCAGAGGCTGACTTAGAATGGATAGCCTTAGGGCAAATGGGCCTGTGTCCTTAGATGTCCTCATCTAGGATGGGTGTGGTTGAAACAGGTGGGCTACCTCCATGATTGTGGATGCCTCCTCTCTAGGAGATCGTGCTTCCTCCCTGCACCATTACTATCTCCCCACATCACCTTGTGCTCCTCCAACAATATGATACACAAATGCATCCCCCCTTCTTGGGTCCTATTAATATTGTCCACCTCTCTAAGTGTTCTGCCTTCCCCACCCTGCATTGATCTAATTTCCAAAGCAGTTGATGATCTAATCTTCTCTAGGAAGATTTTCCTCTTCCTTCACACTAGCACCACCACTCTTTCCTATGAGAAATTTGCACCAGACACCATATGGTTCTACTTCTCATTATGGACCCAGAGGATTGATTTCCTCTGGATGTGTTTGTTAGTCTGGGACTTTAAGGTAGTGCCTTGGTGAAGTGTTTCTTGAAAGAACATATGGTCAGAGAGAGTAGAATGGAACTAGAACATCAGTGCTCCTAGGTCTTAGATATGGCAGCAATGAGCATGGATGCAGGATAGTGCATGGTAGACTCAGTCAAGTGGGGGTGCCTTCAGGTAGAGATTCCTAATGGGCTTCAGTTCCCTAGAAGATGTTGGGATGTGGATGGAAAGGTTGCTGGGGCTGGTGGGCACTGATTCTTTCCACTAAGACTTCAACTCAACATTTGTTATTGCTCTAAGTCCCAACCTTGATTTCTCCTTCCATCACGTCCCTGCCCCCAAGAAACTCAGAATTGCCTTATAATAGATAAACCCTGGATAAATAAGATGTCCGTGATGCTCTATTCAGAGCTCTGTCACCTTTAGAGAAGATAGAACCTGCTCAAGGAGAAGCCACAAGGACTTCGAGCAGTGTAAAGGATTTACGGTATGGTTGTATATAAATCTGGTTTTATGATAGATAAAAGAGCCCAGGGGTGGTGTGAAGTTAGAGAAAAGAAATTGGGCTTTTAGAGGAGGTGCATGAATACACAGAATTTCCCATGGAACCAGTTAGTTAAGTTCAAAAAGTGTACACTGAACAAATATATAACACCAAGAACCATTTCCCCTGCTTAAGCAATAGTTCACAAGATAAGAATTGAAAATTAGCAACAATGATTAAAAAATGCTATAAAACAGGAGAGGATTCTGGGAAAATGTCAGAGTAGGTCAGAAAATTCCAAGTTCTCCAGATTTTGTCCAGAAACAAGACAAAATAGCCTCAGGGTAAACCAAGAGCAATAAAAATAAGAAAGAAAGTGAGTAGAACAGTGGTCCTCTAGGGACAACTGGGAGAAAATATGAAGAAAAATCCCAGAACTGAGGTTTGCCCCTATGAAGTGTAAATAACTCCAGGACAGTTCCTCTGAAACAGTGAGTGGCAAGCCCTGGGGCTAGCTGAGTTGTGAGATAGCCTCCATCTCAGGTTCAGGAATTTTCACCCCCTGGACAATGTGGGAAGTTGGGCATCTGATAGGGAAACTTTGAGGGAACCTCTGCTGATAAGGGATGCCAGACTCAGCTGTGCTACTGAGATGTGGCCTTGGGCAAGAAGGAACAAGCACACACTTGGTGAGTATAGAAGCAGTAGGGCTGGGACTCCACTGACTGTGGACACATCCAAGGTGTTGGAGTTCTTGGTTTATTTTCCAAGTCAGAGGGGAGACCTGAAGAAGAAGAATAATATGATACAAATCTAAAAAAAAATGAACATGCAAAGGAGAAAGAACCCAACCATAGAAAGTTCCTATGGGAATAGAGAAAACCAGGGTTCATCTTCAGTGGAGGATACTGAAGCAAAAAAAAAATGATCACCTGATCAAAAAGAATTTAAGAACTTAAAAAAAACTTTAAAATTAAGTGAGATTGAGGAGAAATTAACAAAAAATAAGAAGAATCCAAGAAAAACAAGATTATGAAAAGAAAGTTAACCAACTGGAAAAGGAGATCTAAAATCATAATGAAGAAAACAACTCCTTGAAAATTAGAATTGGGCAAGGGGAAGCCAGCAAAGTTAAAAGAAACCAAGATAATAAAACAGAATGTAAAGAATAAAAACATTGAAGAGAATGTGAAACATCTCATTAAAAAAAACTAATCTAGGAACAGATCAAGAAGAGAAAATATAAGAATATTCAGACTACCTGAAAGCTATGATCAAAATGAGGAAATGAAAAATGTATGTCTAAGATTGTTATTAGAAACTAGGTATTTCAAAATAAACATTAGGATAGACCTGAGTATAATGTGATGTTAAAAAGTAAAAGTGTTTTGGAAAAGGTAAAAAGAGTGGTTATCTTATACAAATGAGGTGTGAAAAAAAGAACTGATACAGAGGAATTAGATGGGAGAGGAGGCTGGTAGTTTTTGAGCATTCCTCTCATCTGGAATGGGTTAAAGATGGAACAATACATACATATATATATATATACATACATACATATATATCTATATCTAGAAGGGTATAAAAGACTTCTAAATTCAGAAAGAAGTAAAAGATTAAGGGGATAGGGAGGGGGGAAGAGGATAAGGGAGGGATTTTTAGAGGGAACCCTACTCACATCAGATCTGGGTTAAATAGATAACAATATATACATTTAGAAGGAATAAAAGTCTTCTAAATTTAGAAAGAAATGAGAGGGCAAAGGAATAGGATGGAAGGTATAGAGGGTATACAGATTGATGGGAATAGGATAAAGTGTGAATAATATATATATATATATACACACACACACTCTGTCTGTCTCTGTCTCTGTCTCTCTGTCTGTCTCTGTCTCTGTCTCTCTCTTTCTCTCTCCATCTGTCTCTCTCTCTCTGTTTTACATACAGATCCATCAAAAGATAGTGATCAGAAATGAGAAACCATACAGAGATAACATTATTCATTTTTCAGGGATTGACAAATGACCCAGAACTGAAGGTTCTTCTTTTTATCTTTCTGTTTCTGACCTACATGCTGAGTATAACTGGGAACTTAACCATCATCACCCTGACTTTGGTGGATCCTTGCCTTAAAACACCTGTGTGTGTGTGTGTGTGTGTGTGTGTGTGTGTGTGTATACATGTACACACACACACATATATATATGAAGGTACACACACACACATATATAAAGATATATATAGAGAGATATATAGATATATATATTTGGAAGGTTTTAAAAATCTAAATTCAGACAGAAAAAAGAGGGTAAAGGATAAAAGGTGGGGAGGAGAGGGTAAGAGAAGGATCATTGGAGGGGGAGCTAGTTAAGTAATAGGAGAGCAAGGTAGCAAGTAGAAGTAAAGTAGAGGAATCAGGAGGACTAAGAAATAAGAGATATACACAAACATAAAATAAAGATCAGGAGTAGAATTTATTAGGGAAAAAAGCAGGGGTAGTAACCATGATATCAGACAAAGTTAAAGCTAAAATAGATTTAATTGAAAAGAGAAAAATAGGGAAACTACACTATATGCCACTCAATCAAAATAATAAATGTTGTTATAGACTATTTAAAATAATTAGACAGTATAAGATTGAAATATTGCCATGGTATAGTAAATGAGAGTTGGTAGACATAGAAAAATACGGAAAAACATGGACTTATGAAGAAAGATGTCATCCACCCTCAGAGAAACAGAGGACAAATAAATATAATATGGTCTTATATAGATGTATATGAATGTATGTGTATGAATGTATGAGTGTAATTATAAATATCTAAGTATATATGTGTGTGTTAGTGTATGTATGTTTATATGTGTATATATAGGTGTATATATATGTTTATGGGTATGTGTGTGTGTATCCACACTTAATTGTACCCTTCTTAGGGGATGAAAGGGGAGAGGAGGGGGGGAACAAAAAGTACAGAGCAGAGAACAAAAGAAAATTTATAGGGAAATGAAGAAAAGATGGACACCTATGAAACACAGAGTATAGTATTTAATATATAGGCTTTCTTGAAATAGAAATTTATTGCCGTGTATTTTGAATCCTCTCTTATGTTCTGCAGTGTATATGGTGATGCATTTTTTTCTTATTTTGTATTTAAGTTTTAGTACTTAAGTTTATAGCATGCTTCTTTTTTATTGTGTATTTACATTTTAGTATTTAACTTTAAAATAAATTAATAAAATAAAAATACCATAAAACATTAAACAAAATAAATTTAAATTAAAACATTTCATTAAAACTCTGAGGTCTTACCTCACACAAATAATATATTGACAAAGGTCAAAAAGAGATGGAACTACACAATTTGGAAGGGATCTGGAAAAACAAGCGCACTAATGTTTGACAGCTAGAAGTAAATATTGGTCAAATGATCCATAAACAATTTGAAATTTTCTGAGAAAAGTGATGAAATAATTCATAGTCTTTGTGTCAGCAATCTCACAGCTGAGTATATATCCAAAGGAGGTTAAAGATAGAAAGAGGCACCACATATATTCCAAGACATTGTGGCACTATCTGTGGTAGCAACAAAGTGGATATGAGATGAGTGTCTGACAGTAGGAGAATGGCTGAAAATTTTGTGGTATGTGAACATAAGTGCGTTTGTCATTCACTATCATAAATGGTCATTATGTTGGTCTTGCTAAATATTTTTTCTAGGTCACAAAGGGATTCAGTGAAGGAAGTGTATCTGGAAATGTGTATGGTGGGAAAACAAATTAAATTAAACCCTTTTATATAATACAATGTAAAGTTGATTTGGAAGGAATGGAGTGGAGTCAAAGAACTAAGGGAAAAAAGAAAGATAAATAAGGGACAAAAGTCCTTACAAAAATGCTATGCTCAGTAGCTGATACACAACAAAAAGCCACTGAGGATAACACAGAATTGGTAAGATTATTTTAAGCCAGTGAAAGAAAGAAGGGGACAAGAGTGACTTCTGAGCATTTATATCCAAATTGCATTGCTGATTTTTTTTTATGATCCTCTTCTCATCTCCAACCTCTCTCTCTCTCTCTGTCTCTGTCTCTGTCTCTCTCTCTCTCTCTCTCTCTCTCTCTGTCTCTGTCTCTCTCTTTCTGTTTTACATACAGATCCATCAAAAGACTGCAGTCAGAAATGATAAACCATACCGGGATAACATTATTCATTTTTCAGGGATTGACAGATGACCCACAACTGAAGGTTCTTCTTTTTATCTTTCTGTTTCTGACCTACATGCTGAGTGTAACTGGGAATTTAACCATCATCACCCTCACTTGGGTGGATCCCCACCTTAAAACCCCCATGCATTTTTTCCTTGGAAACTATTCCTTCTTAGAACTGTCATTCACAACTGTCTGTATTCCCAGATTTCTATACCACATGTCAACTGGGGACTATACTGTGACTTATAATGGATGTTTCACTCAATTATTTTTTGGAATCCTCTTTGGAGCCTCAGAATTTTTTCTCTTGGCTGCCATGTCTTATGACTGCTATGTAGCCATCTGTAAACCCTTCCACTATGCTGCCATCATAAACAACAGAGTCTGTAACCAACTTCTCCTGGTTGTTGGCTGTCTGGATTATTGATCATCATTCCAGTACTTGGTGTGAGTCTTGAGCTAGAATTCTGTGACTCTAACACTATTGATCATTTTGTCTGTGATGTATCACCATTGTTGGAAATCACGTGCTCTGATACACAGTTCCTAGAAAGAATGATTTTAGCATGTGCTGTGTTGACACTCATCATCACCTTAGTGTTAGTGGCTCTATCTTATGCCTATATTGTCAGGACTATTCTGAGATTCCCCTCTGCCCAGCAAAGGAAAAAAGCCTTTTCCACTTTCTCCTCCCACATGATTGTCGTCTCCATGACTTATGGAACCTGCGTCTTCATCTATATCAAACCTTCTGAAAAAGAAGGGTTGGCTTTGAATAAGGTGGTAACACTTTCTGCAACCTCAGTAGCACCAGTAATGAACCCCTTTATTTACACCCTGAGGAATAAACAAGTGATACAAGCTTTTAGGGACACATTCAAAAGGATTGTATTGATTTCAAAGCTATGAGAGGCAATAGACAATCAAGTGAAATTAGTAAAAGAAAACCTGAATAGCTTTGAACTCTGTATTCTCTTACTAATGCCACCTTACCCACAGACCCAAATTTTACAGCTCCTTTTCTCTCTTAATCAGAAATCCTCATTGATTGAGGCTTTGCCCACCCTACTCCATTCCGCTTTCTAATGTTTTTACTTGATTTCAACTACCTCACTCACCACTTCATTTTTATAAAATCCAATAAACATTTTTATAACCAACTATGTATAAGACTCTTATTATCAAAGAATTTTCCAGTCCCCTGCTTGATAGTAAATACACATATATTAAATGCCTATTACATACAAGGCACTGTGCTAAGCACAATGATACTGATATGAAAAAAGAAAGAGGATCACTGCCCTATAAGAAGCTAAAATCTATTTAAGAAGTCAACTTATACAAAAAAAAGTTGAAAAATGGGAGGGAGAGGAAAGGTACCCTGCATGAGGGCATGGTGGAGAAGTCAGTCAGAAAAGTCCTAAAGTAGTGCAATCAGTTGAGAAATGAGGGAATGTTTGAGCTCAGTTCTGTCCTTAACTGGAGGTTTGGAGTTCATAACTCCACTATCCACTCAATCAGATGTAGAGGATAGTGATGAGGTGGACTACCAAGGTTGATGAGATCCTATAGGATGATGAAGTCTTCCCAATAATGAGCTTCCTGGGACATGGTGGGGACGTCATTCAAAGAATACTCAAAATACTGCAGCCAAGCGAGAAATCAATTTTGTCTGGTAATCCAAGGTATAAAACATGAAAGCTCACTGAGACCTTCTGCCTGAACACTGGAATTAATCCTGTGTAAATTGTCGCATGAGCTTTTGGTTTAAAACCTTGAAAGTTGAAAGCCAAAGCCTCAAAATAAAATACATCTTTAAGGCTGAAAGACTGGAGAGTGCCCTGAAATGAGAAATCAGCAGTTATTGCCCTCCAGTTTTCACTAACATAACTGTTTTTTTTTTCCTCAGTGGCAACCCATGGATTTTTCTCCTTCCTTTAAAAATATCTTCTTTTCCTTGCATTCCAGACCCACTCATTTCTAGCACCATATGTTACAGACCTCTAAGAGACAAATTAATGGCCAAATGTCCCAAAAGTAAAGCTGAATAGGGGCCACAGGAGAACTTTGTTAATAACTCCCCCTTCCAAAAAAAAAGACACTTTTGCATCTGGCAGCACATAAAGGGGAAAAAAAACATTTTTTTTCTGTTACAATTTACTCTTTCCTTGAGTTCAGTAATGAAAAAAATGTTATTACTGACATTTATTCAATGCATCATTTCCTCTCCTAAGATCTTTGGATATATTATCAAGTAATATCAAGCCTTCAGTACTCCATTGTTTTTTTCTTCTGTCTAGGACAATTTTTTGAGGGGAAAGTTGACTAGATTCCTGGCATTACATTTATGTAGCACTTACAGGCGTCAATACAGCCTACAAAATGAACCCTCTCTCTAGTTATCCCATTTAAAGGGAGTGAAATATTTTATTCTTACTTTTCCTTCTATTCTACTCATTTATTGCCTTTGTTTTCAATTAAGTTTATCTTTCGCCTGACCAATAAAAACAAACACATTGGTGGGGGCTTATAACTTGTATGACTTATGCTTTTGAGTGGAGATACACTCACTGTGTAGCACTTGGATGTACCCCTCTAACTCACAGAATGGGTCCCAAGACTAGGCTACATGAGGTTTCAGGTACTAGAGAGGTATGCATCCACCCAAAATCATATTCCTTATCTTCCACTGATATATTTTGTTTTATTACTCAAGCAGAGAAGACAGTTCAAATAAAAAACATTAAGATAGCACATTAATTAAAGTAACTATAAAATATTCCTCCCATAAAATTGAGACACAAATACACCCATTATCCATGGTAAAAGTAGAGAAATGCCTAAAGGAACCTATAGGAAGTAAATATGTATGGTCATTGCATATGCATGGAGGGATAGGTGACTCAGGCCTCTATTGCTGCAGGACTACTGTCTTTATTTAATGATACGATCATTTAATGATATTATTACTGCAATGTTCCCTCTACATTTGATCCCTGTTTGTCTCTGGTAGGTTTATAGTGCTGAAGAACTGACTTAGTACTCTGAATTTTTCTGGCATATCTAAGACATTGCACTTTATTATTTACAGTTGAAATGGGAAGGATATTGAAACACAGATACAGAGTGTTAGTGTAATTATAGTGTTTTTTTCTCCCAGGTTGAGCAAGGGAGTAATTTTGATTACTCCGCCAAAACAAAAATGAGTATGAGATGTTCAGAGTGAATCTGGGAGAGAGAAGTACAAAGGGAGCAAATTTATGACAATATATATTTCTGAGAATTAGTCATAATAAGTAACCAAGTGGGAGTTTTGAAATATTCTGACAAAGACATAACATTAACACAATCAATTATAGCAGATCAAATAGGTGCTTTTCCATTATTCTGCCCAGAAGAAACACAATTTTCCATGGAAAAGATATTTCCCTTAACCCTTGACCTTTATTAGGGTGGATGGAAGCATGTGGGACATAATGCCAAGCTCTCTAGAATTACAATGGCCCATCAGGGCTAGAATCCTGATTCCACAACAGCTTTCAAATAGCTTTTGCCAGATATGTTGTCTCCATATGTACCATCTCTGCTCAATGAATGCATTGTCTACACTTATTTTATTGCTTCTGACAAACCCTCCTTTATTAAATGCAAAAACAATTCTGAATGATTCTCCACGGAATTTGTGATCACTGCTGGGCAAAGCACCACTCCACATGTGGTTATAGGACTCTTCTCTGATTCCAGCTTCTGGTTTCATCTAGACTGTTTAGCTATTGAGTTATCATTTTCTTTATGAGAAGATTGAGCTTTGCCATGCTTATTTAATCCACAGATTGACCTGAACTAGTTGTGTTCTCTGGCTTTCCTTAGCTCTTTTACAATTTTTTGTTGTTCAGTTATTTCAGTGGTATCTGACTCTTTGTGCCCCCATATGAGGTTTTCTTGGAAAGATATTAGGGTGGTTTACTGTTTTCTTCTCGAGCTCATTTTACAAATGAGGAAACTGAGGCAAACAGGGTTAAGTGACTTTCCCAGGACCACATAGCTACCAAGTGTCTATGGTTAGTTTTGATCTCAGCAAGATGAGTCTTCCTGACTCCAGGCTCAGGGCTTTATCCACTGCACTGACTACCTGCCCTTCTAGCAGTCTTTAACACTCTGGGTCATGGATCAGAAAAAAAGTCTTTCCTAGATGAAGGAAAAACATTCCCAGCTTTTTACTTTCTCTTATTTCTTTTTTTCCCTTTATTTTTCTTTTTCTACTTAATTTCACTCCCCTAAAAATGGAGAAGATGCAAAGGGATCAGGGAAGGCCACAAACAAATAATGAAAGACACAAATAGTCCATTAGCACCTCCCAGAAAGAAACTGAATTTGATATTTTGGTGGATCCCTAGCCTTTCCACAGGGTCCTCAAATTGTCCGATTCAAACTCATCCTGTAACTCTGTAATTCTGGATTCTTCTTATCAGGCAAACACTTTGAGGTGGCTGCACAAGCATTCTCCTTCCTAGCAGACCTGCCCTGTCCATATAATTTGTTGACTTTTCTTATCAAATAAGACATATCTCAGGAAATAAGTGGGTAATCCTCTTTCTCCAAAGAGCAGGATGCATTAGCAAATTCCCTTCTCCATGGCCATGAATTACCCTTCTGGACCAAGAGAGCAATGTTAGTCAGCCTCTTCTATGTCCTCTTATAGGAAATCTCTCAATGCCCTGATCGTTGAAATCTCTTGGTCTAGACTTATTTATTCTCAGGCCCCATACAAATACAGTACAATAAGTGTATGCCTCTGCCTGAAGGCAACCCTTTCCAGGTCGTGGGATGACAGACTATTCTTGTATGGGTTTTTCACCTTTAGAATACAAGGCCACTATGATGCACATTGGTATGACTTCTGAACAGGAAAAGGCAAAAGAGAATTATAACAATAGGAATAACTTTTGTGTCTCCAGAAGGAGAGTGAAGAATGGGGAACACATCCTATACATCTTCATTAAGGGGCCTCTCTGAGTTCTGGAGTCAGGGATACATGGCCCATTTCATACTTGGGGGCAACTTTGGTCCAAAAAGTGGAGTCACATTCTCTGATTTTTTTCATCTTCATGTTAGATCCTTGGGGAAAATAACTTAAAGTTTAAGTTTGGTTCTTGTCTACAATCTCCCCCCCCCAAAAAAAATGAAATAGAAAGGCAACCAGTATACCATAAGAGTATATTTGTGTGTGTGTATGTAAATATACTATTGTGTGTATGTATATATGTATGTATGTATGTATAGTATAGAACAGCTATTTATTTTCTCTATACAAAAGACTCAGAAGCACAGAGTAACCAAAAAAAAATTAAATGTGAAACAATTTTATAACTACTAGCATATACTCTTGGCAGACTGAGCTTCAAAATGTCAAAACATAAATAATTTTGTAGGATTACTGAATTGGCATTTCACCCTCATTGCGGATCTGTATTGTCCAAAAAAAATTCCCTCAGTCTACTTTTTTATTGGCAAGCCAGCCCAGGGTTGGTTTCATCTTCTTGAGTCTTGTCTAATAAGCATTGTAGTAGGTGCTGAGGATCTTCCCAAAGTGAAACCAGCACTAACTGAGGACAGAAAGCTAAGGAGTGGGGCCATTCCTTTTAAGATCCTTGAGAAGGGACCACATCCCCTGACCCAGTGGCCAATCACCTTGATCCAGACAACTCTTGCCATGATCACCAGACCAAAAGTCCAATAAGAAAATTGTTTCTTGATCTCACAGGGACACAGTCCTTCATCAGCGAGCCAACAAACATGGACCCCTGGAAGCAGCCGAGTAGCTCAGTGAATGCTCCATGGGATAAACTCCAATTCACTACTAAAGTGCAAAAGTTATTTGGCTTCTTGTTTCCTCAGGGAGTAGTTTGTATGTTCTTTTCAGAGTCAGGCTTTTACATCCAGCAAGAAATTCTTTGACTCAACAACCAGGTTCTAAAGAGAAAGATGGTTTAATGTTGGAGAATCTGTAGGAAACAGACAAAGAAATGCACCATTGGTGAAAGAATAAATCACTTCAACCATGCTTGAAAGAAATTTGAAACTATGCCCAGAAAGTCACTAAATTGACCAATATCACTACTACGCATATATCTCCAAAGAGATCAAAGAAAGAGGGAAAAGAGTTATAGCTACAAAACCATTTTATCAGCTCTTTTAGCAGCAAAAAACCCCCTAAAAACCAAGGGATCACCGATCTATCAGAAGAAGGCTAAACAAATTATGGTTATATTGATATGATGGTATATTATTGTGCCATAAGAAAGAAGGAAGTGAACAGTTTCAGAGAAAACTGGGAAGACCTCTGTGAACTGATACAGACTGAAGGTAGCAGATCTAGATCAGTATACATGATGACAATATTACAGATCAAATCCATTTTGAAAGGTTTTCAAACTCTGCCCAATGTAATGACAGACTTAATATGAAGCACACTATCTACCTCCTACTAGAGAGGTGACATGAATATTTGCTTTTGAACATCATCGATGTGGGAATTTGCTTAGCTTTACTATACATATTTTTATGAGGGTTCTTTTTTTAATTGTTCAATGGTGAGGGAGAGAGGGAAGAAAGGAAAATAAATGATTATTAATTGGAAATATAAATTTAAACTTAAAAAATAAAAGTCAATTTTTAATTTTAATTTTTAAAAAGTACACAGAGCAGGGTCACTTTTAGTTAAATTGTTAATATTCTAACATAATTTCTTTTTTAAATTTGATTCATTGAGAATTAGATCCCTACTTCAGAGATCTTACTCTTATTCAGGGTAGGCATTTCATATGTCTCCCTATTTGCCTCTGAGTAGACCAGAGATTCAGGGTCCCCCAAGTTCTCAATTCAAAAAATACTTCTTTTTCATGCAGATGATTATATTTAGAAAAGAGGTAAGGTATATGTAGTTAAGATATAAGGCAGCTAGTTAGTACAGTGGATAGAGCCACAGTCCTGGAGTCAGTAAGATCTGGGTTTAAATCTGGCATGAAACACTTCCTAGCTGTGTGATGCTGGACAAGTTACTTAACTCCTATTTGCCTCAGTTCTTCATCTGTAAAACAGAGACACTCTGGAGAAGGAAATGGCAAACCACTCCAGTAACTTTTCCAAGAGAGCCCCAGGGACTTGTCCACGTGGTCACATAGAATTGAACATGACTAAATGGCTGAACAACAACAACAAAAGGTATAGATGATAGTGGACAGGAGGAAAGGCATAGAAACACCTTGTCAACTCTTATTCCTGCCTTTGTGATGAATATTTGGCCAGAAAAGACTATACCCTTTTCAGGCTTTGAGCTCCCTTACATCAATAAGGGTTGTAGTAGTGGTGGTGGTGGTTGTGGTTATTGTTCAGTTGTTTCAGTCTCATTAACATTTGAGGTTATCTTGACAAAGATACTGGCCTAGTTTACCATTTCCTTCTCCAGCTCATTTTACATATGAGACACTGAAGTAAACAGAGTTAAGTGACATACCCAGGGCCACACAGGTTACTAGATGTCTGAGGCTAGATTTGAACTCTGGAAGAGGAGCTGCCCTACCTAGATGCTGTTATTTCTACATCAATAAGGGACTATTACATTATTTGGAAGCCCAAACATTGTTGTCCCTCATTAAAAACCAAACAATAGAGTCAAGTTTGTGAAGTAAGCAATAAAGTGCTGCAACTCTCCCATACTCACCTCCAAACAATCATAAAAGAGCCCCAAAAACAAAATCTGGACCAAAGAATCAAAAAGACAGGGTGAAACAATCTTTTAGTCCAAGAAACTTGAAGAATCAGCAAGAAAGGTCCATTTCACTTAACTGAAAGGGAAACACTGTCAGGATGAGAAGAATCCCAGCAAGTCAGTAGCAAGCCCCACCTCAGCAAATCAGTGGGAGATACTGAGATGCAGTGTGGTAGGGCAGCAAATGCCAATTCCAGGATCTCACATGTGCCTTATTGAAGCAAAGGGAAACAGCATACCCCAGATCCAAGAACCACCATTTGCTTCAGTGTAGCCCTGGGTGGGTAAGCATCCCCAGTCTGCTGTACCTCCACTTTCTTCAGTATAGTCTTGGGGAAACACACACACATACACACACACACACACACACACACACACACACAAAACCTGCATGGCCTTAGAAGACAGTGGGCATCACCATTAGGACCCCAGTTCAGCACCAGTAAACTGCCAGATCCCTAGGGCCTTCAGCTTCACCAACCAAGCCACATGGCCAAATTACCTACCTAGCAAAATTGAGCATAATCTTTCAGGGGGAGGAGATGGACATTCAATGAAATAGAGGACTTCCAAACCTTCCTGATGAAAAGATCAGAGTTCAACAGAAAATTTGATCTTTAAATACAAGCCTCAAGAAAGGCATAAAAAGGTAAACAGGAAAGAAAAAATACGTTATTCAATAAGAGCAAACTGCATTCCTACAAGAGAAGATGATACTTGTAACCCTTGAGAAATGTATCTTTATTACAACATTTAAGAGGGGTATATGTAGACAGATGGCATAGGTATAAGATGACTTTGATGTGATGATAAAAACTCTTAGTAAGTGGTGGAAAGGGATTGTATTGGGAGAAGAGGAAAGGAGGAGGCAGAAAAGGGTAAATTATATCACTTGAAGAGGCACAAAGACCTATTACAGAAGGTGGAAAGGAGGGAGAAAATGAGCATTACTTGAACCTTACCATCATCAGATTTGTCTCAAAGAGGGAATAACATAATTTGTTAGGTATAGAAATCTAACTTACTCTATAGGAAGTAGGAGGGGAAAGGGGAAAGAAAAGGGAGGGGTGTGGTTAGAAAGGAGGGAAGAAGTAGTAAGGGAAGGAAAAGGGAGGGGGATGATAGAAGGGAGAGCAGATTCAGGGAGGCAGTGACCAAAAGGAAAACTATAGTGAGGAGAGCAAAACTCTAGTGAGGAGGGAATGGGAGAAAAGAAAGAGAAAAAAATAAATGGGGGAAAATAGGATGGTGAGAAAAATAGATAATAGTCATAACTGTGAATGTGAATGAGATGAAGTCTCTCATAAAATGTTAGTGGAGAGCAGAGTGGATTAAAAACCATAATCCTACAATATATTGTTTACAAGAAACACATTTGAAGCAGAAGTATAAACAGAGAGTATAGGTAAAAGGTTGGAGTAGAATATATTATGCTTCAGTTGAAGTTAAAAAAAAAATAGCAGGGGTAGCAATCCTGATCTCAGACAAAGCAAATGCAGAAATAGATCTAATTAAAAGAGATAAGGAAGGAAACTATATCCTGTTATAAGACACCATACACAATGAAGTAATATAATGTCTAAACATATATGCACCAAGTGGTATGGCATCCAAATTCTCAGAGAAGAACTTAAGGGAGTTGCAGGAAAAAACAGACAACAAAACTATACTCGTAGTGGGGCCTCAACTTCCCCCTCTCTGAACTAGATGAACAAAATAAACAAGAAAGAAGTTAAAGAGATGAAGAGAATCTTAGAAAAATTAGGTATGGTAGACCTGTGGAGAAAATTGAATGGGGATAGAAAGGAATATATCTTTTTTCTCAGTGGCACCTACACAAAAATTGACCATGTATTATGGCACAACAACCTCACAATCCAATGCAGAAAGGCAGAAATATTAAATGTATCCTTTAGAGATCATGATGCAATAAAAATTACATGTAATAAAGGGCCATGGAAAGATAGATTAAAATTCATTGGAAACTAAATAATCTAATCCTATAGAATGAGTTGGCCAAACAACAAATCATACAATCAATAACTTCCTCAAAAAGAAAGACAATAATAAGACAATATGCCAAAACTTATGGGATGCAGTGAAAGTGATTCTTAGGGGAAGTTTTATATTTCTCAATGTTTATATTAATAAAATAGGAAAGAGGGGAGCAATGAATTGGTCATACAACTAAAAAAGTTAGAAAAAGAACAAATTAAAAATTCCCAATGAAATTAGAAATTCTAAATTTGATAGTTCTAGAAATTCTAAATTAGAAATTCTAAAAGCCAAAAGAGAGATTAATAAAATTGAAATTAAGAAAACTATTGAACTAATAAATAAAACTAAGAGCTGGATTTATGAAAAAAACCCAATAAAATAGATAAACCTTTGGTTAATTTAATTTAAAAAATAAAGAAGAAAACCAAATTACCAGTATCAAAAATGAAAAGAGTGAATCCCCCACCAAGGAAGAGGAAATTAAAACAATAATTAGGAACTATTTGTCCAACTGTATGCCAAAAAATTTGACAATCTTAGTGAAATGGATAAATATTTACAAAAATATAAATTGCCCAAATTAATAGAACATAAAGTAAAATACTTAAATAACCCCATCTCAGAAAAATAAATTGAACATGTCATTGATGAACTGCCTAGGAAAAAATCTCCAGGGACAGATGGATTTACAAGCGAATTCTATCAAACATTTAAAGAACAACTAATTCCAATACTAAATAGACTATTTGGGAAAATAGGTGAAGAAGGAGTCTTACCAAATTCTTTTTATGATACAAATGTGGTGCTGATACTTAAGCCTCAAAGAGCTAAAATAGAGAAAGAAAATTATAGGTCAACTTTGCTAATAAATATAGATGTAAAATTTTTAAATAAGATATTGGCAAAGACATTACAGCAATTTGTCATGAGGATAATACACTACCATCAGGTACAATTTGTACCAGGAATGCAGGACTGGTTCAATAATAGGAAAACTATTAGTATAATTGAGCATACAAATAACAAACCTAATAGAAATTATATGATCATCTCAATAGATGTAGAAAAAGCTTTTTAAAAATGAATAACCATTCCTATTAAAAACATTAGAGAGCATAGGAATAAGTGGAATCTTCCTTAAGATAAGGAGCATCTATCTAAAACCTTCAGCAGGCATTCTATGTAATAGTGACAAGCTAGAAGCATTTCCAATAAGATCAGGGGTGAAACAAGAATTGTCCTTTATCACTACTGTCGTTCAATATCCTACTGGAAATGTTAGCTTTAGCAATAAGAGAAGAAGAAGTTGAAGGAATTAGAATAAGCAAAGAAGAAACAAAGTTATCACTCTTTGCACATGATATGATGATATACTTACAGAATCCTAAAGAATCAAGTAAAGAACTACTTGAAATAATAAACAACTTTAGCAAAGTTGCAGGCAACAAAATAAATCCACATAAATCATCAGTATTTCTATATATTACCAACAAAGCCCAACAGCAAGAGATAGAAAGAGAAATTTCATTTAAAGTTACTGTAGATATTATAAAATATTTAGGAGTCTACTTACCGAAACAAACCCAGGAACTATATGAATATAATTACAAAACACTTTTCACACAAAGTCATATCTAAATAATTGGAAAAAATACCAGTTGATCATAAGTATACCTAGCTAATAAAATAAAAATGACATTTTATCTAAATGAATTTACTTATTCAGTGCCATACCAATCAAACTACCAAAAAAGTATTTTATAGAGCTAGAAAAAATAATAACAAGATTCATTTGGAATAACAAAAGATCCAGAATATCAAGGTAACTAACGAAAAGAAATGCAGGGGAAGGTTGCCTAGCTATTCCACATCTTAAATTGTATTATAAAGCAGCAATGATCAAAACTATTTGGTACTGGCTAAGAAACAGTGGTGGATCAGTGGAATAGGTTAAGTATGCAAGACACAGTAGTCAAAGTCCATAGTAACCTATTATTTGGCAACCCCAAAGACCCTAGCTTCTGGGATAAGAACTCACTCTTTGACAAAAACTGCTGAGAAAACTGGAAAAGAGTATGGCAGAAACTAGGCATAGACCAAAAGCTCACACCATATACCAAAATAAAGTCAAAATGGGTTCATCATTGAGATATAAAGGCTGATATTGTAAGCAAACTGGGAGAGCAAGGAATAGTTTACCTATCAGATTTATGGAGAATAGAAGAATTGATGACCAAACAGGAGACAGAGAACATTACGACATACAAAACAGATAATGTTGATTACATTAAATTGAAAAGTTTTTGCACGAAGTCATTGCAACCAAGATTAGAAGGAAAGTAAAAAATTGGGAAAGAATTTTTACAACTAGTCTCTCTGATAACGTCTTCATTTCTAAAATATATAGAGAATTAAGTCAAATTCATAAGAATACAAGTCATTCCCCGATTGATAAATGGTCAAAGGATGTTAGTAGGCAGTTTTCAGATGAAGAAATTAAAGCCATCTATAGTCATATGAAAAAATGCTCTAAATCACTAATGATTAGAGAAATGCAAATCAAAACAACCCTGAAGTACCACATCACACCTATCAGACTGGCCAATGTGACAAAACAGGAAAATGATAAATGTTGGAGAAGATATGGGAAAATTGGAACACTAATGCATTGGTGGTGGAGTTGTGAAATGATCCAACCATTTTGGAGAGCAATTTGGAACTATGCCCAAAGGGCTATAAAAAATGTGCATAGCCTTTCACCCAGCAATAGTACTTCTAGGGCTGTATCCCAAAGAGATCATACAAATGGTAAAAGGACCCACATGTACAAAAATATTTATGGCAGCTCTTTTTCTGGTGGCAAAGAATTGGAAATTGAGAGGATATCCATCAATTAAAGAATGGCTGAATAAGTTGTGGTGTATAAATGTAATGGAATACTATTGTGCTATAAGAAATGATGAGCAGGCAGACTTCAGAAAAACCTGGAAATACTTGTATGGACTGATGCTGAGTGAAGTGGGTAGAACCAAGAGAACATTGTACACAATAACAGCAATGTTGTATGATGACTAACTTTGATAGACTTAGCCCTTCTCAGCAATGCAAGAATCTAAGACATCTCCAAAGGTCTCATGATGGAAAATGCTATCCACATCCAAAGAAAGAACTGTGGGAGTTTGAATTCATATCAAAGCATACTATTTGCTATTTTTTTCTTCTGTTTTGTTTTGTTTTCTCTTTCTTGTGGTTCCTCCTATTGGTTCTAATTCTTCCTTACAACATCACTAAAGTGAAAATATGTTTAGTAGGAATGTATATGTATACCCTATATCAGATTGTACAACATCTTGGGGAGGTAGGCAGGTAGTGAGGGGGAGAAAAATTTAAAACTCAAAAACTTACAGAAATGATTGTTGGTAAATCAAAATAAATTAATAAAAAAACTGGAGAGACATTAATCACTGATGCATGTGCCACGCCAATGCAATTAAAATGATAATACTCATAAAATTGATTTATTTATTCAGTTGCATAATCATCAAGCTGAACAAGGATTACTTTATAAACCTAAAACCAATAATAATCACAGAATTGTTCTGGCTAAAAAAAAAGTCAAAATCTCAGGACAAATGATGAAAAAAGTGGGAAAGAAGCAAAGAAGTACCAAATCTCAAATTATAATTCAAGGAAGTAAGCATCAAAATCACTTGGTACTGGCTGAAAACTAGAAAAACTGATTGGTAGAAGAGATCAGTTGCATTGTCTTTGATAAATACAATTGCTAGAATGACCCATTATTCCACAGAAACTGCTGGGGGGTGGGGAGCACAGAATGGAAAGCAATCTGAAAGAAATTAGGTTTAGACCAACATCTCACTCTATATATCACAAAAAGCTCCATATTCAAACATGATAATAAAATATTTTTAAAAGTTATTTATAGGCAAATGACAGAAACTATGGATAGGAGAAAAGTTAATGACCAAACAAGGGACAGATAGGATTGAAGAAGATAAAATGCTGCAATTTGATTACTTAAAATTGAAAGGCTCTTGCATCATGTAGCTAAAATTAAAAGGGAAACAGTCAAAGAGAGGGAAAAATCTTTATAGTAGTTTCCCTGATAAATGCCTGGTAACTAAAATAGATAAGAAATAGGTCAAGTATAGCAAAACAAGAACCACCACCCCCAAAGAAAAAAAAGTAGTAAAAGAATAGGAAATGATAATTCTCAAGGGAATACGTCCAAATTATCAATAGCCATATTAAAAATGCTCCAAATCATTAATAAGAAAAGAAGTTGAGGGGCAACTAGGTGGTGCAGTGGATAGAGCACCAGCCATGAAGTCAGGAGGACCTGAGTTCAAATCCATCCTCAGACCAAACACTTGACACTTATTAACTGTGTGACCCTGGGCAAGTCACTTAACCCTGATTGCCTGAAAACAAAAAACAAAACACATAACAGAAAAGAAGTTGAAAATTAAAACAATTCTGAGTTTTTGTCTCATACCTATTAAATTAGAAAATTTAACCAAAAAAGGAAAATGACAATTATTAGATGGAATATCAAAATTGTTAGAGGAGTAGACTAATGATCTTTTTATGCTACTATGAATTGTTGCATTCTAAAAAAATTTGAAAGTATAATCAAAATATCACTAAACTTTTACCCAACAATACCTCTGATTATAGAAGTACATTTATGTTGTTATAAAAAAAAAAGAATAAGACAATGATTATCATTTGCAAGAGCTGAACAAATTATGGCATATTATTGTAATGGAATATTATAGTACTATAAGAAATAATGAAAGGAACAGATTAATAAAAAAAGAAGGAAAGAAGGAAGGATGAACGAGTGGATAAGGGGGCAAGAGTAGACAATAGTATTCAGCTACACTAATTAATCATGGGTCAAGATTTTGAAGAAAGAGTGGTCAGGGTACAAATGAAACATGGTGGAGGTGGGGGAAAGGAGAGGTGTGTAAGGAAGAAAAAAGTAGAAAAATATTTAATAAGTGGTTACTATGTACCCAGAACTAAAATCTAGGGAACAAAATACTGAAGTGAAGCAATCTCTGCATTCAAAGACCTTACATTATAATGGGAAGGGGATACAACACATGTAGAGGAAGGTAGATAGTACAGTGGCTAGATTATCGAGCCTGGAGTCAGGAAGATCAGAGTTCAAATCTGACCTTAGATACTGGGCAAGTCGTTTAACCCTTATTTGTCTCAGTTCTTCATCTTTAAAATAGCTACATACTGGAGAAATGTCAGATCACTCCAGTATCTTTACCATGAAAAGCTAGAAGAAAAAAAAGACAAAGTCCGTGGGGTCACAGAGAGTCAGACACAACTGAACAAGAACAATACATTTGGAACAGTGTTGGCAAGGGAAGGGTGCTCAGTTGGGAAATGACATTATGTCTCATGTTTTTGAAGTTTAAAATTGGAGAGAAAAAGGAGCTCAGAAGGATGTCCTTTATATTTTAGTAAAGTAAAACATTTCTTTGCTGAAACTGAGGGGTGAGAGTGGACTAACAAGCCTGAGGAGAGTACAAAAGGTTTGGAAAATTTTTCTTATTATGAGATAATGGAAATTGGTAGTGACTTCCATTGGCAGAGCTGTGTAACTTGAATAACATAAAGCCACACTTGAGGACAAGAAGAAGAAGATTGTGGGGATAAGCTAGGCAGGATTTTCTTTTTTTTTTTCTTTTTTAATGTTTACAAAGTTCAATTTGATCCTCACAGCAATTCTGTAAGTGCATAGTGTGAATGTTATTCCCATCTTATGGGGAAGTTGAAACTTTTAAAAAATTTTTTCATATTTATTTAGTATTTCATTTTTTCCCAGGTACATGTAAAAACAATTTTAATATTTGCTTTTAAAACTTTGAGTTTCAAATTTTCTTCCTTCGTCACTCCCTACCTCCCCTCATTGAGAAGACAAGCAATTCAATATAGGTTAGATGTATGTGAAGTCATGTAAAATATATCCATAGTAGTCATGTTGTGAAAGAAAACATAGACAAATAAAATCAAGAAAAATAAAGAAAGTTTTAAAAAAGTATGCTTCAATCTGTATTCAGACAGATACCGTTAATTCTTTCTCTGGGGATATATAGCATTTTTCATCATAAGTCCTTCAAAGTTGTCTTGGATCATTGTATTTCTAAAAATAACTGCATCATTCACAACTGTTCATCTTACAATATTGCTGTTACTTTGTACACAGTACATTTCACTTGGCATCAGCCCATGCAAGTTTTTTCAGGTTTTTCTGAGAGCATCCTGCTTATCATTTCTTACAATATAATAGTATTCAATCATAATCACATACTATAACTTGTTCAGCCATTCCACAGTTGATGGGCATCCCATCAGTTTCTAATTCTTTATCCCCAAAAAAGAAGTGATAAATATTTTTGTACATATAGGTCCTTTCCCTTTTTTTATCTCTTTTGTAAGACTAGTAGTGGTATTGTTAGGTGAAAGGATATGCCTGGTTTTATAGCTGTTTGGGCATAGTTCCAAGTTGCTCTACAGAATGGTTGAATCTAATGGCTCCTTATTATCTCCAGGATAAAATATAAAATCCTGTCTTTTTAAAAGACAACTTTGTCTATCTAGAAATACATATATATACACACACATATATATATACACACACACGTATGTATCATATATACATATACATATATATACATATACATAAAAACATAGCTATGCAGATGTATACTCTTTGATTCAATGACACATGACACTGGCCTTCTGATGGCCCTCACAGTGACACCCCATCGCCCAGCTCTACACACTTTCATTGGCTGTCCAGTATCCTGGAATTCTCTCTCTCCTCATCTCCATTTCTTGACTTCCTGAAATCTCAGATAAAATTCCACCTTCTACAAGAAGACTTTCCTCTCCCCCTAATACTAAGTGTCTTCCCTCTGATATTATCTCCAGTTTATACTGTATATATCTTGCTTGTACTTAGTTGTTTTCATGTTAGACTGTTGGTTCCTTGAAGATGGACTTTTTTTTAAGTTTAGTTTTATTTATATCCCCAGTGCTTAGGGCAAAGCCTGACATTTTGTGTCTACTTAATAAATACTTGGTTGCTTGACCTGAAGATCTTACCATTAAACTCATGCTTCATATTGTCATTTGTTCATTGAAAAGTTTCCCTGAGCTGAAGTTGGAGCAGGAGAGTCAGCATCTTTCTGTTTTTTTTTTCTCAGACAAGAGATTATACTGGTCATAGATAATCTGCAGCCACTCCATCCTCAGAGATGTCAAAGCACAGGTCAAAGGGTAGCTGTGGTCCTCACTGAAACATCAGAAGGTTGTGCTTCTTCTTAAGGCAAAGCCTGTGCTATTCCTTACCCAGGACACCACATTCCCCAACTCTGTGACTTTGCACTGGAATTCCCCTACACCTGGGACACTGTGCCCCTCCTCACCTCCATCTCTTAGCTTCCCTAGATGCTGCTCGAATCCCACCATCAATAAGAAGCCGTATCAGCTCCTACCTCAACTTCCCTACCCAAGTGCCTTTCCTCTGAGATTACCTTCCATCTACTCTACATATATGTTATATGTGCAGTTATGTTGTCTCCTCCATTAAAATACCTTTTAGGTCAGGAACAATGTTTCTGTCCTTTTTACAGCTCTTAGATACTAGGAATTTAATAAATGCTAGTTGACTAATTGACTTTCTAATACATTAATAAGGTAATATGTTGCATAACATATAAATGTATGTGTATGTTTGGAGTGGATACTCAACTTTTTTGAATTTTTTTTTTACTTTATAAATCATTTGTTAACATGTGTTTTTAAAACTTTGGATTACAAATTTTCTCCCTTCCTCCCTCCCCACTCAACCTCATTGAAAAGGCAAGCAACTTGATACAGGTTATATATGTATACTCATGCAAAACACTTCCACAAGTAGTCATGTTGTAAAAAACTAAGTATATTTCCCTTCATCCTATCCTACCCCCAATTTATTCTATTCTCTCTTTTGACCCTGTCCCTTCTCAGAAGTGTTTGCTTCTGATTATCCCCTCCCCCAATCTACCCTCACCTCTACCATCTCCCTGCTCTCTTGTCCCCTTGCCCCCTTATTTTCCTGTAGGGTAAGATAGATTTCCATACCCAATTGAATATGTTATTCCCTCCTTAAGCCATTATGGTTGAACAGTTTACTTTCTTTCATGGAAAGATGATATTTGACACTCAATTTTTTTTAATCGATAAAGGTGGAAGATCAAATAATTTTGAAGATTGCTGTCTTAAACAATGTGGGGAGGAGCAGTAAGATGTCACTCTTCCTTCATCACCTGACTCCCTGCTGTGTACCAAGCCTGTGTTAGATGCTATTTCTACTTCTTCTATTCCTTATGGGTACTGGTCCCACAGCTGCCTATTTTAATCTTTTTGCCAAAGTTGATTACATTAGAGATTCATTACTGACTTTTGAACTTGGGTCCCCAAGGGCCCTTTTGTTTATGAACTTATTTGGTTCCCATGCACTTGCAGCACATTGGACAGATGAAACAAATATGCTCTGCTGTTAGTATACAGTTTGAGGGAAACCTGTCTCCTTGTCCAGAAAGCTCAGATCAGGGGATCCAAAGAAAGGCAGGACCTGAGAGTCTATTCTGTTACCAATGGTTCTGTCTTTCTTTCAGCAATATACAGCATATCAAAATATTTCCCACATTTAAAGCAGGACAAGATCTATGATGCAGCATCATTTTAGCATTCAGGGAGGCCGAGAGAGAGAGAGAGAGAGACAGAGAGAGACAGAGAGACAGAGAGAGACAGAGAGACAGAGAGACAGAGAGACAGAGAGAGAGAGACAGAGAGACAGAGAGACAGAGACAGAGACAGACAGAGAGACAGAGAGACAGAGAGAGAGACAGAGACAGAGACAGAGAGAGACAGAGAGAGACAGAGAGACAGAGAGACAGAGAGAGAGAGAGAGAGACAGAGAGAAAGGAGTGGTATATTCTAGAAGATGGAAACCTAGGAGAATTCCATTCCATTCTACCTGTTAGGGTGAGGTCATGGATTTGCGAGATAATGTGGTCAGAAGTAGATATATGCTTTTCCACTAATTCATTTCTGTTCAGCTTTGAATCTTTCCAGGGACTTTTAAACTAAAACTACTCACTGAGACCGGAAGTACAGGTGGGAAAGTAAGTAACGTAATGGTTTGTCATATTACTAATATTCCTTATTTTTTTTAGCTGTGGGTATAGAATAGATGCGACTGATTCCCTATATGGGAACAGAGAAACCAGACATGTCTGGAAGAAGGAAAAAAGAGAAAGAATAAAAATCTGTCAATTTTAACATATGTTTCAAACATAAAATGAATACTCATTTCTGAGATTCTACTTTTATTCTATATCACATGACTGTTGACATATACTCTTTGGTGAGAGTTCTTTCATAGGACAAACTTCATACCTGCATGGATTATATACTAGTCTTTGCAATCTGAGGGGTCCATGAGATGCTCCAACCAAAAGCTACCTCCTCCCTTCCGTGCTGCATGTTTTCTAAAATTTCACAATTGGAGATGTTTCCTTTGAGTGAAGGTGCTTCTTCACTGAATAAATAGCATCTCTGAGAGGATTAGAACATGAAGTAAATTGTTAATTGCACAAAGGAATGAATTAACTAAAATATCCATTCTAGACAATATCTAGCTTGAAATAGAGCTCAGAGACAAAAGGGAAGGCAGGGAGGAGGGAAAGGTAACTTTGAAAGTGGGGCATTCACTACCCAGGCAGGGAGGAAATGGGCTAGGGTCCACAGTGACCTTAGAGTCAGGAGGACCTGAGTTCAAATCTAGCCTCAGACCCTTACTAGCTCTGTGACCTTAGGCAAGTCATTTTA
Organism: Vombatus ursinus; assembly: GCF_900497805.2. NCBI lineage: Eukaryota > Metazoa > Chordata > Mammalia > Diprotodontia > Vombatidae > Vombatus > Vombatus ursinus. Next base: position 2,053,498 of record NW_020952487.1, read on the forward strand.
CCCCCAATTGCCTCCAATAAAAAATAAAGGAAGGAAGAAAGAAAAAAAGAAAAACAATTGTAACCAGGTGCTAACCCAAACAGAGAAAAAAATTCTTTCCTCTGGCCTTAGAATGATATGTACTAAACAAAGGTGACATCAACAAATGCAGAAAATCATCAATGATGCCTAAGTATCTCTGTGGCCAACTGCAATGCCAACAGTAATGGGACAGAGGGGCTCCATCCTGCCTGAGCACAGGGCAGATAACAAAATTATCAAATAGATTGACATAAACCACAAGAATATGGGCACTCTTCCAAAATCCTTTCTATTGTACCATCACACAGGCCACCCCCAACTGCATGGAGGAAAAAAGAGAATTCTATGCTTTCCACAGACAAAAAAACATCTCTTTTAAAATCCAAAAAGTACTATGAATGGTCCCAAATGGTATCCAGGCTCTGTATCTGAAATATTCTTCTGAATTGCATGATCATGAACTTCTGCCTTTTGATGGAAATGGGGTCAGGGTTAGAACTTCATAGATAGGTGAGTTACCTGTGTAACGTCAGTGGTACAGGGAGCTTTATCTTTTAGGGAAAGAGGCAGTAGGGGAGAAATGTCAATTAACCAATATTTCCCACTGAGGTCGATCTTCTGTAGAAGCAAAGTAGATAGCAGTCTACATGGCAGAGTTAAACGTGCATTGCCTCCACTTCCCACAACTCCAATGCCTCTTCCAAATAATAACATATCCCTTTCTAAAAGTCTAATTGTTCTTTGCAAAGGGCCATTATAAGCTATTCCTTACTTACTGAGGTTTCATTTTTTAGGTCTTCTGTAACTTCATTGAAGAAAGAAGAAAGTAAATAGGGAATTCAGTGCCAGGTAATGGGGGTTCTAGGTAGGAGGAAATGGGAAAAAACATTAGAAGGCAGAGGAAACCATCAGGAAACAGTTTTGAGAGTGGAGAGAAGCCCCCTTAAAACTCAAATGGAAACCTTTTGGAATGGGGATTTTTCTAAAACTTAATATTCCCTTCTATTCTTGGAAAGCTCTCACAGATAAAAAGACCAGAAGACACCCAGAAAGTACAGAAGAGTGTAGCTGATGAGCTAAGGGAACAAAGTTGCTCTTCAGTCATGTCCAACTCTTCAGGACCCAATAAAACATGCTGTAAATGGGGTTTTCTTATAAAAGAAACTGGAAGGATTTGCCATTTCCTACCCTACTGGATTCAGAGGATCCTTTTGTCAAGTAAACAGAGGTTAAGTGACTTGTCCAAGGTCACAAAGCTCGGAAGTGTTTGAAGCTCAATTTGAACTCAGCTATTCCTGACTCCAGGCCCAGCCCTCTATCCACTGAGCCACCAACTGCTTCTAAGGTAAGAGAGAAGCAGGCAGAAAAGTTCATTCACAATCAAAATAGCAGGGCAACTAGAAATGAGGCAAAAAAAATTGGCATACACTATCACAGATGGTCATTGTGTTGGTCTTGCTTAACTTTTTTTTTTTAGATTACAAAGGGATTCAGTGAAGGAAATGTCTGGATATGACTATGGTGAAAGGAATCAACAAATCAGTACATCCTTTATAAATGATACAAATTAAAGTTGATTTTGAAAGAATGGGGAGGAAGCAAAGAACTGGGAGAAATAAAGAAAGATATGTTGGGGACAAAAGTCTTCACAAAAATGCTACACTCAGTAGCTGATAAACAGCTCAAAGTCATTAAAGATAATGTAGTATTGGCATGATTTTTTTTTATTTATCAAGTGAAAGAAAAAAATACTAAGTCTTGCTTTTGAGCATTCATATCCAAATTACATTGCTGACTTATTGTATGATGGCTCTTCTTAACTCCACTATCTCTCTCTGTCTCTCTCTCTGTCTCTCTGTTTCTGTCTGTCTCTCTCTGTCTCTCTGTTTTACATACAGATCCATCAAAAGACAGTGGTCAGAAATGAGAAACCATACAGGGATAACAGTATTTATTCTTCAGGGATTGACAGATGACCCACAGCTGCAAGTTCTACTTTTTATCTTTCTGTTTTTGACCTACATGCTGAGTGTAACTGGGAACTTGACCATCATCACCCTGACTTTGGTGGATCCCCACCTTAAAACCCCCATGTATTTTTTCCTTAGGAACTATTCCTTCTTAGAACTGTCATTCACAACTATCTGTATTCCCAGATTCCTGTACAACATGTCAACTGGGGACTATACTGTGACCTATAATGCATGTTTCACTCAACTATTTTTTGGTATCCTCTTTGGAGCCTCAGAATTTTTTTTCTTGGCTGCCATGTCTTATGATTGCTATGTAGCCATCTGCAAACCCCTCCACTATACAGCCAGTATAAACAACAGAGTCTGTAACCAGCTTCTCCTGGGTTGTTGGCTGTCTGGGTTGATGATCATCCTTCCACCACTTGGTGTAACTCTTGAGCTAGAATTCTGTGACTCCAATATTATTGACCATTTTGTCTGTGATGCATCACCACTGCTGGAAATCACTTGTTCTGATACACAGTTCCTAGAAAGAATGATTTTAGCGTGTGCTGTGTTGACACTCATCATCACCTTAGTGTTAGTGGCTCTATCTTATGCCTATATTGTCAGGACTATTCTGAGATTCCCCTTGGCCCAGCAAAGGAAAAAAGCCATTTCCACTTGTTCTTCCCACATGATTGTCGTCTTCATGACATATGGAACCTGCATCTTTATCTATATCAAACCTTTTGCAAAAGAAGGAGTGGCTTTGAATAAGGTGGTTGCAGTACTTGCAACCTCAGTAGCACCAGTAATGAGCCCCTTTATTTATACCCTGAGGAATAAACAAGTGATACAAGCTTTCAGAGACATATGCAAAAGGATTGTATTGATTTCAAAGCTATGAGAGGCAACAGACATTCAGGTGAAATCAGTAAAGAAAACCTGAATAGTTTTGAATTCTTTGCTCTGGGTCCTGTGACCCAATTTTATTCTCTTACTAATGTCACCTTAACCCACAAACCCAAATTTCACAGTTTCTTTACTCTCCTATATAGAAATCCTCATTCATTGAGGCTTTCCCCTCCCAACTCCGTCCCTCTGTGTAAGAATTTCTTTCTTTATTTTTTTTTGCAAGGCAATCAGGGTTAAATGACTTGCCCAGGGTCACACAGCTAGTGAGTATCATGTGTTTAAGGTTGGATTTGAACTCAGGTCCTCCTGACTCCAGGGCTGGTGTTTTATCCACTGCACCAACTAACTGCCCTTCTCTAAGGATTTCACTTGCTTTCAAATACCTCATTCACCACTTCATTTCTATAAAATCTAATGCACATTTATTTAGAACCAACTATGTACATGACAATTATTATCAAAGAATTTTCTAGTCCCCTACCTAATAATAAATTTGAATTTATTAAATACCTATTATATTCCAGGCACTGTGCTAAGCACAAAGACACAGATATGAAAAAAAAAAAGACAATCACTGCCCCACAAGAAGTTAAAATCTAATTAGGAAGACAACACACAAAAGAAAGCTGATAAATAAAAGGGTGAGTAAAGGTACTCTGCATGATGGCGTGGTGAAGTAGTCAATCAGAAAATTCCCAAAGTAGTGCAGTCAGGTGAGAAATATTTGAGCAGTATTTGAACTCAGTTCTCTCCTTAACTGGAGGTTTGGGTTCATGGCTCCACCATCCAATCAGAGGCAGTGGGTAGTGAGGAGGCAGACTACTAAGATCCTACAGGATGATTAGGTCTTCCCAATAATGAGCTTCCTAGGTCATGGTGGAGATGTCAGGGCGAGAGTACCCAAGGTAGTGCAGCTACAGAAGAAATCAGTTTTGCCTGATGATCCATGGTATAAAATATGAAAGCCCAAATCCTGAGACCTCTTGTTTGAATGCTGAAATTAGCTCTGTGTAAATTGCCATATGGAACTTTTGGCTTAGAACCTTGGAAGGTAAAAGTCAAAACCTCAAAATAAAATACATCTTCAAGGATGAAATTTTGAAGGGTGCCCTGAAATCAGAAATCAGAAATTATTACCTTCCAATGGTTACCAACAATCTCTTTTACCCTCAGCTATATCCTATGGATTTTTCTCCTTCCTTTCAAAATAAACTATTTCTCCTTGCATTCCAGACCCACTTGTTTTTTTTTTATCATAATTTACAAACCTATAAGAAATAAATTATTGGTCATATGCCCAAAAAGTAAAGTTGAATACAGGCCACAGGACAACTTTGTTAGTAACTTTTCCCCAAAAACAGGATTTTTTGCATCAGGAAGTGTATAAAGGTGAAAAATATCTTTTTTCTTTTATAATTTATGCTTTCCTTGAGTTCAGTAATTTGAAAATATTATTGATGACCTTTATTCACAGATGTTGTTTCCTCTACTCAGATCTTTGGATATATTACCAAGTGTTTTCAAGTCTTTAAATACTCCACTGTTGAAAATATTATTGATGATCTTTATTCACAGTCATTGTTTCCTCTATTCAGATCTTTGGATATATTACCAAATGTTTTCAAGCCTTTCGATATTGAATTGTTTTTTCTTCCCTCTAAGACAATTACATGAGGGAAAAGTTGACTAAGGTCCTGACATTACATATATGTAGCACTTGCAGTCATCAATACAGTCTATAATTCCCTGAACAGGTTATATCATTTTAAAGAGGGGAATATTTTATTTCTACTTTTCTTTCTATTCTCATTAAATGCCATTTTTTAACTAATTGTGTCTTTTACTTGACTTATAAAGTCAAACAGTTTGGAGGAGGGGTGGTTCATAATCCATATGCTGTTTTTGAATGAGGATATACCTACTGTGTAGCATCTAGATATACCTCTCCAACTCACAAAATGGGTACCAACACTAGGTTACATGAGGTTTGATATACTCTCTAGGTTTGCATCCACTCAAAACCATAACTCCCTAGCATCCACCAATATATTTAGCTTTATTATTCAACTATAGCACACAATTAGTTCAAATAAAATATTTTAAAAGATATATTAATAAAGGTAGTAATAAAGCATTCCTCACATAAATAATGAAGGATAATGTAGGAAAGGAGATTGAGAAACACTCTTCATCTAATTAAGAGGTGAAGAGGAGACAGAAAAACTCAAGGAAATGAGTGAGCATTTCTAATAGGAAATAGTCAACAATGTCAAATACTGAAGTAATACTGATGTTAAGAAGGAGGAGGAGTGAAACAAGGCCAACAGCTTTAGCATCGAAAAGACCATTGAGAGAGCTTCTACTTAGACAGCCATCTGGTAAATGACACAGGAGTCCAGTTCTCCCATTGTTTTTCCTCCAGCAATAGCAAAGAATGAACACCAGATTAAATGATGATTAAGAAATATAGCAATAAAAATTATATGTAATAAAGGGTCATGGAAAGATAGACTAAAAAAAATTTGGAAACTAAATAATCTAATCCTAAAAAATGATTGGGTCAAACAACAAATCCTAGAAACAATCAATAACTTCATTCAAGAGAATGACAATAATGAGACAACATACCAAAACTTATGGGATACTGTGAAATCAGTTCTTTGGGGAAGTTTTATATCTCTGAGTGCTTACATGAATAAAATAGAAAAAGAGGAGATCAATGAATTGGGTATACAATTAAAAAAAACTAGAGAAAGAAGAAATTAAAAATCCTCCATTAAACAACAAATTAGAAATACTGAAAACCAAAGGAGAAATTACTAAAATTGAAATTAAGAAAATTATTGAACTAATAAATAGAACTAAGAGCTGGTTTTATGAAAAAAACAATAAAATAGATAAACCTTTGGCTAATTTAATTAAAAAAAGAAAGAAGAAAACCAAATTACTAGTATCAAAAAAGAAAAGGGTAAATCTACCACCAAGGAAGAGGAAATTAAAACAATAATTAGGAACTATTTTGCCAAACTGTATGCCAATACATTAGACAGTCTTAGTGAAATGGATACATATTTACAAAAATATAAAATGCCCAGAATAACAGAAGAGGAAGTAAAATACTTAAATAACCCCATCTCAGAAAAAGAAATTGAACAAGCCATTGATGAATTCCCTAGGAAAAAAATCTCTAGGGCCATATGGATTGACAAGTGAATTCTATCAAACATTTAAAGAACAATTAATTCCAATATTATATAGACAATTTGGGAAAATAGGTGAAGAAGGAGTCTTACCAAATTCTTTTCATGACATAAACCTAAAGCCTAAACCAGGAAGAGCCAAAACAGAGAAAGAAAATTACAGACCAATTTCTCTAATGAACATAGATGTAAAAATTTTAAATAAAATATTAGCAAATAGATTACAGCAACTTATCACAAGAATAATACACTGTGACCAGGTAGGATTTATACCAGTAATGCAGGGCTGGTTCGATATTAGGAAAACTATCAGCATAATTGATCATATCAACACTAAAACTAACAGAAACCACATGATCATCTCAATAGATGAAGAAAAAGCTTTTGACGAAATACAACACTCATTTGTATTAAAAACAATAGAGAGCATAGGAATAAATGGAGTCTTCCTTAAAATAATAAATACCATCCAGCTAAAACCTTCAGCAAGCATCATTTGTAATGGGGACAAGTTAGAAGCATTTCCAATAAGATTGGGGGTGAAACAAGGATGTCCATTATCACCACTGTTGTTTAAAATCATACTGGAAATGTTAGCTTCAGCAATAAGAGGAGAAAAAGAAATAGGCAAAGAAGAAACAAAGATATCACTCCTTACAGATGACATGATGATATATTCTAGTTCATTTGAACATGGTTAGTAACTGAACATGTTTTCCTATACATAACTCATTTGATCATTTATCTAGTCTACTTACAAACCTCATTACAGCTCTTTCCTAAAATCAGTGTTGGAATTATACTATATATTATGCTATCCACACCTCACTATGAGGGACTGTTACAAGCACTCCCTCCCCCCAAATACACACACACACACACACACACACACACACACACACACACACGCACACACACATCAGCATAAAAATCCACAGGACTTTCACCAAGAGGGAAGTGGAAAGGCATGCCTTCACTTCAGAGAGTGGCAGCGATAATAGCCCCTGGGATGGGGAAGGCCTTTTCAGGCAGCCACCAAAGGAGGGCTCTCTAGCCCTTCACTTCTGCTGTTTTAAATGGGGTTGAGAATGGAAGGGAAATCCTCTTCCCCTTCACTCCTTTCTCTCTTTCTAGTCCCCCCCCCCCACTTTCTCCTGAAAATGGGCTTAACTTTTGACCAGTAGATTGGAGGGCTTCAGATTGGCCTTATGCTCACCCCTTAACCTGCCACCATGGCTACCAGTTTTTCCATCTGGAGATAATCCCCCTTCTTCCTTCCTCCTTGCCCCGACTTGGGAGCCCACACTTCCAATCCTTGGGTGTTGCTTGTCCCTTGGAGTTGGCTTTGGATTTGGGGATTCTAGATAATTCCCTACCTCCCCTTTCATTCAGGCCTAGGGACCTTCAGTTTACTCAGGATCATGTTTATGAAATCCCCCATGGACTAGGGACCCCTTTTCCTGAAGTAGGTGGAGCAGCTGCTCCCACTGTCTTCTATAACTAGCTGCCCTTCCATCTTGCCCATTGTGGCTAATGGATCTGAGTTGGAGCTCCAGGGTGTGGAAGTCCCCACGCCTTGAAATACTGAATGCTGAGGGAGGGAGTGGGAAAGGCCCTCCAAGGTTCACAAGGGCCTTCTGTGCCTCAGAAATGACCAGGTAGGTTGTGGGACCAGCTCTGGTGGCAGCCTTGGGATGTACTTGTTTATTATTTGCTGTAGGTCTCCACCCTATCCCAGCTGGGAGTTGCCCTTAGCCTCTTGCTCTCCTCCCAACACTTGGCTCCCTTTTCCCACTAGAAGACAAGGCCTCTTCCCCAAATTTGTCTTAGTTTCCCTCTCCCACCCCCAGGTGTTTCCCCTGGTTGTTACTAACCAACATTTATGGACCAGTCAGACTGGTATCCAAAATAAAAGTATCCTCCTAGTTCAATAGCCTCACTTGTTCCCTTGGCCAGCCTCAGCGCCCCTCCTGGGAGCTTGGGAAGGCCATCAAGGAGACTCTGGGTTAGGGCTGGCCTGCTGGGGAGGAGGCCAGAGCCCTGTGTGGTTTCAGAGTGCCCAGGGAAGGGCAGAAGGGAATGAGGTCCAGTCCTGCCTTTCCAGGCCTGAGGCCTGTGTCCAACACCTTGCCTTTGGAGGGTGGTGGACAGGGCATTTGTGTGGCTGTCTGAAGGCAGACAGTTCCCATTGCATGGAAGGATTCCTCACATTTTCTCCCTTTATCCCTCTTTGTGGCTTGGCACAAAAGACCTCCACGAGCACCTGGGTCAACCACGCCATGTGCAGATGAAGATAGGAAGAGCCAGCAAGGTGGCCCAAGTGAGTAGTATGGGCAGAGCCAGTATGGCTACAAAACCTAGCATGGCCTTGACACCTGAATGGCCTGTTCTCCTGACCGTTCAAAACTTACAAGGTAGTTTCCTGAACTTGACATCACATCTTTCATTTCTATACTTTGCAAGACTATGACCTCCAATTCCTCCACATGAGATGAAAGAATAAACTCCGAGGCAAAAGGATTGCGGCCCATTTTCATGGGGCCATATGTCAGCCTTGAGAGACAGGGCCTAAGTCCTCTCCCTTTATATTACTTACACTCGCTAGACTTTGTCAGGCATGCAGTCAAACCGAAACCAGATGTCTACTAATAGAGAGGGTCAAGGCCAACTGAGGTCTTTCTTCTTATTCTTCTTATTATTTTATTATTTATCATTTGTTTTTAAAACTTTGAGTTCCAAATTCTCTCCATCATTTTCTCCCCATCCTCATCCCCTCATTGAGAAGCAAGCAATTACACATATATTATGCAATTACATATAGTCATTCAAAACATGTCATCATAGTCATGTTGTGAAAGAAAACAACATAGACCAAAAAAAAAAAACAAAAAAACTCAAGAAAAGCAAAGTGGGAAAAAAATTGCTTCAAGCTGTGTTCAGACATTCTCTCAGCCTGTTGCGACAGAACTTTCCTTTAACTTTCCGGGTTGTCTTGGGCAGGAAATTTGTTTCATTCTGTCTTTTTGTGCTTTCTGCTGCTCTAAAATTTGTTTAGAGTCATTTTTACGGGTATTTGAAAGAGAACTCAAGCAAGTCCCTGTTTTCACTCCACCAGCTTGGCCCTGTCCCCCCAAATATTTCTCCTTCCTTAATCTGTTGGAGAATGGCAGTATCGCTGGGACAAAGGGACATAATGTAATAGTATTTGGGGCAAATTTGGACTGTTTCTTTTTCAGTCTCCTTGGCTGGAGTTTCATCCAGGTCACACTTGCTAAACAGAGGTGCCCCCCAGAGCTCTGTAGGAGCTCTGCATTGAAGGCCCAGGAAGGCCTACTCTAGACCTACTAGATCTGGTGGATTGTCTTGAGATAACTGTAGGAATCAGGTTAGTTTGCTTTTCTTTTTTAATTGTCTTTTTTTGTCTCTATATTTAGAAGCAAGGAGGCATAGGTCTATTATCCTCACTCTCTCTTCTTTCCCATTGACTGGAACACCTGGGCTAAGGATGAGCTCCAGACTACACTAAATGTCCCTTAGCTAACCTTGAAGTTATGTTCTTACCCTAATTGTGCTTTGTGAGAGGTTGCCTCAGTGCAGACATTGTGGCCAAATGACACTGAAGAGAGAATCCTTTCCTTTCATTACTTTATGTAAGGTGAATTGTTTCATCCTGCAGGTGGAAACTGCCCTATGAAGAAAGCTGTTTTCAACCTCAGTGGGAAAACTGTATGATCAGACTCTGAGCAGTTTCCCTCCTCAGGTAAAGAAATCTGTTTGCTTTTATGACATGAGGGCAGAACTGCATGCCATAATAATGATAATGGACAACTAGCCTCACAGGTGACCTGACGGTAAGGATCCTGGTTTTTTTGTTATTAGTGTCCTACTTTTTGTGACTCCATTTGGGATTTTCTTGGCAAAGATACTGGAGTGATTTGCTATTTCCTTCTCCAGCTCATTTTATAGAAGAGGAAACTGAGGCAAACATGGTTAAGTGACTTCCTCAGGGTCACACAGCTAATAAGTGTCTGAGGCCAGACATAAACTCAAATCTTCCTGTCCCAGAATTCTAGCCACTTTACCACCTGGCTGCCCAAGGGTGTAAGCCAGCTGCAAGAAATGACCAAGGAGAGGCTTTCAAAGAAAAACCAGAACAAAAGATGTTCACCAGGGAACAAATAAAGAGAAAATGACTTGGTCATATGATGAGGGAGGACAGGTGCCCTCACAATGTTAAAGAAGTAATAACCATAACCTGCCCATTTTGGGGTCTCTAATGGGAAATTGATTGGAGGACAAGGACAAGAGTGAGATGGAATAGGCAGACATTAGCTATAATCTGTGCAATTGGAAGTAACTTCTGATTCAATGACATCACAGACCTAGCTGAGTATTGAATGGTACATGGTGTAAGATACTAACCTAAGCCTATTATTAACTCCAGCCCTATTAAAGGGTACATAAAAGAAATGATTCAGGCATTTTGGATCCACAATTTAAAAAGTCAACCACTGTCATGTGTTGATTTAAATAAGTTTTGATAAAAGATCAGTATCCTTTTGTGTTTAACAGGAAAGTATAGAGAGATTTTGAATGCTGCTTAATGAGTATTTGTAAATATAAAATTATTTGAACATGTGACATCTCCATCTCAAGCCCTTTGGTAATGTGCCTTATAATGATTGTAAAAGGATGACCTTTAAACCTTGGCGCATAGAGAGGTATTGAAAGTTAATTGCATTAGCCATCTTTATTTAATTAAAGGTACAATGTGCTTTTAGCAACATCATTTTTTTTTTTACCATTTTCATTAGGAAGTAATTGAAATAGCACTTTATTTTTTGATGGAGTTAAACTCTGTCTTCTTAGAGATGGATGAACTATCCAACTGGTAAACCCTGTGGAGTTCTCATTTTTCTTTTAATAACTTCTGAATTTCTCCATCATTTTCATCAAACCAATACTGATGTTTGGAGTTTTCTCACCCAGATGTGTAAATACTAAATTTTTGAGCAGGTATGCATATTACCAGGGCTGCTTTTGGTATTGGGGTAGACTCAGTGGCATTTAATTACCTTTCAGAGAAAAAAGAAAAAAAAATAAAGCTAGAAGCTACCTTACTAAGGTTGGAGCTGACTTAAGTCGCAGTCGATAAAATGCAGTTCGCCTAAAAATACCATAATAGTGACTTAGTTAAACAACATTTGAAAAGTTGATAGATACTGAGCTGTAAAAATGCGAAAGCTAAAAAGAGAACACAAGTTACCAAAGTCCATAAACCAGGCAATGAAACAAAATAATGTTGATGAAAGGAAAAAAGTTAAAATAGTATAAATGTGCTCTAAAACAAAAACATCAGATAGTAATAAAATAAATTCTAGTAAAATATCCTATTATAAAACAAAACAATCTTTCTACGTGCATTTTCTGCTGTTCTAAGAACCCAAGATACTTAATTTATAATACTCTTCTGCTCTTCTTTAAAATTTTGTTTTTAATAAAAATATTATGTTTTACTGAAGTGCTTACTCAATCACATATCAATAAAATACATCAAATAAATACACAAAGCTATCGTGATATTTGAATGCAAAGAGCAAGAAAAAGCAAAATGCATGTAAAACTTAAAGAAAAAAGGACAAGAGTAAATTTTCTTTTTAAGTGTTGCACATTGATTAGTGTATGTGATACCTGAATTGTATATAATAATTAAATTGGAAGATTGTTATTCACTGATTTTGTTACAAAGTCACTTGATTCAATTCAAAAAAATTCAAATTATACTTTAAAAAGTTTCTAATTGATTCCCAGGAGCCAAGATGATGGAATAAGCAGTAAATTGCTGTAGCTCTTCCATATTCACCTCCGAACAACCATAAAATAGTGCTCCAGAACAAATCCTGGAACAGTGTAGCCCATGGAAAGATGGGGGGAGAGGTCTTTCAGTACCAGAGACTTGGAAGATTGGCAAGAAAGGTGCATATTGGGGCAGCTAGGTGGCACAGTGGATAGAGCCCCAACCCTGGAGTCAGGAAGACCTGAGTTCAAATCCAACCTTAGACACATGATACTCACTAGCTGTGTGACCCTAGGCAACTCACTTAACCCTGATTGCCTTGCAAAAAAACCCACAAAAACAAAAACAAAAGAAAGAAATCCTTAGAAACAGGGTGGATCAATGAGGATTTCTAGATAGGAGAGTAAAGGAGCTGTGACATTTGGGTTTGTGGGTAAGGTGGCATTAGTAAGAGAATAAAATTGGGTCGTAGGACCCAGAGCAATGAATTCAAAACTATTCAGGTTTTCTTTTACTAATTTCCCCTGAATGTCTGTTGCTTCTCATAGCTTTGAAATCAATACAATCCTTTTGAATTTAACTATAAAAGCTTGTATCAATTGTTTTTTCCTCAGGGTGTAAATAAAGGGGTTCATTACTGGTGCTACTGAGGTTGCAAGTACTGCAACTACCTTATTCAAAGCCACTCTTTCTTTTGCAGATTTGATATAAGTGAAGATGCAGGTTCCATAAGTAAGGGAGACAACAATCATGTGGGAAGAACAAGTGGAAAAGGCTTTTTTTCCTTTGCTGGGCAGAAGAGAATCTCAGAATAGTCCTGACAGTATAGGCATAAGATAGAACCACTAACACTAAGGTGATGATGAGTGTCAACACAGCACACGCTAAAATCATTCTTTCTAGGAACTGTGTATCACAACAAGTGATTTTCAGCAGTGGTGATGCATCACAGACACAATGGTCAATAATACTGGAGTCACAGAATTCTCGCTCAAGAGCCACACCAAGTGGTGGAAGGATGATCATCAACCCAGACAGCCAACAACCCAGGAGGAGCTGGTTACAGACTCTGTTGTTTATGATGGCTGTATAGTGAAGGGGTTTGCAGATGACTACATAGCGGTCATAAGACATGGCAGCCAAGAGGAAAAATTCTGAGTCCCCAAAGATGATACTAAAAAATATTTGAGTGAAGCATGCATTATAGGTCACAGTATAGTCACCAGTTGACATGTTGTACAGGGATCTGGGAATACAGACAGTTGTGAATGACAATTCTAAGAAGGAATAATTCCTAAGGAAAAAATACATGGGGGTTTTAAGGTGGGGATTCACCAAAGTCAGGATGATGATGGTCAAGTTCCCAGTTACACTTAGCATGTAGGTCAGAAACAGAAAGATGAAAAGTAGAACTTGCAGCTGTGGGTCATCTGTCAATCCCCAAAGAATAAATAATGCTATCACTGTATGGTTTCTCATTTCTGACCACTGTCTTTGATGGATCTGTATATAAAACAGAGAGAGAGACAGACAGACAGACAGACAGACAGACAGACAGAGACAGACAGAGAAAGAGAGAGACAGACAGAAACAGAGAGACAGAGAGAGAGACAGAGAGAGACAGAGAGAGAGTGGAGCTAAGAAGAGGCATCATAAAATGAGTCAGCAATGCAATTTGTATATGAATACTCAGAAGTCTCTCTTAAACTTAGTTGTTTTATTTTTTTCTTTCACTGGCTAAATAAAAAAATCATGCCAATACTGCACTATCCTTAATGACTTTGAGCTGTGTATCAGTTACCGAGCATAACATTTTTTAAAGACTTTTGTCCCCAACATATCTTTCTTTATTTCTCCCAGTTCTTTGCTTCCTCCCCATTCTTCCCAAATCAACCTTAATTTGTATTATTTATAAAGATTGTATTGATTTGTTGATTTCTTTTGTTTTTCCACCATAGTCATGTCCAGATACACTTCCTTCACTGAATACCGTTGCAACCTAAAAAAAAAAAGTTAAGCAAGACCAACACAGTGACCATCTACATTAATGTTTGCCAATTTTTTTTTGCCTCATTTCTAGTTGCCATATTATTTTGATTGTGAACCAACTTTTCTGCATGCTTCTCTCTTACCTTAGAGTTAGTTGGTGGCTCTGTGGATAGAGGGCTGGGCCTGGAGTCAGGAAAAGTTGAGTTCAGATTGGGCCTCAGACACTTCCAAGCTGTGTGACCTTGCACAAGTTACTTAACCTGTTTGCTTGACAAAAGAATCCTCTGAATCCAGTAGGGGAGGAAATGGCAAATTCTTCCAGTTTCTTTTATAAGAAAACCCCATTTACAGCATGATTTATTGGGTCCTGAAGAGTTGGACATGACTGAACAGCAACTTTGTTCCCTTAGATCAACAGCTGCACTCTTCTGTACTTCCTAGCTGTCTTCTGGTCTTTTTATCTGTGAGAGATTTCAAAGAATAGAAGCGAAGATTAAGCTTAAGAAAAATCCCAATTACAAAAGGTTCCCATTCCAGTTTTAAGGGGGTTTCTCTCCACTTTACAAACTATTTCATAATGTTTTCCCCCGGATTCTAATGCTTTTGTCCCATTTCCTTCTACCTGCTACCTCCATTACATCCTGGCACTGGATTCCCTATTTAATTACTCTTTCTGCAATGAAGTAACAGAAGACCTAAAAAATGAAACCTCAGTAATTAAAGAATAGCGGATAATAGCCTTTTGCAAAGAACAATTAGACTTTTAGACGGGGATATATTATTATTTGGAAGAGGCATTGGAGTTTTGGGAAGTGGGGGCAATGCGTGTATAACTCCACCACGAAGACTGCCATCTACTTGGCTTCTACAGAAGATCGACTTCAGTGGGGAATATTGGCAATTGACATTTCTCCCCTGCTGTCCCTTTCGCCCCAAGAGCCTTCAGGAAAGAGCTCTCTCTCTCTCTCATGATCTTTTTAGAAGTCATTAGACACTTTTGAATGATGGCAACAATGGGGTCTAAGATTCAGCTGGGGACAGGACACGGAAACTAAACCCAATAGCCTTGACTCCTGGTCCCAAGCCTGGTCAACACATAGCCCTGTCCCTTCTGAATGGGGACCAGGATGTTCTACAGAGAGCCTGCCTGCAGACAGACCCTGGTGATTGGCGATTTGTGGAGTTATTATTTCTGAGCTGGATTTTATCTCACAATATGGGCTAAGTGATTTCATGGCTCCTGACCAAGAGTCCAGCCCTTCTGGCATCATCCAAGGAGGACCACCCTCTGTGTTCTCACCAATGAGAAGGGTCAAAGCCCTGCAGACCTGTCATTGGCTATTTCCTACTCTGATAACCTATTCCTTTCTGACTCAGCGCCTCCCAACCCTCAAGTGCTTTGTCAGTGACCACAGAGGGAAAAGCTAAAACACCTCCTTGCAGCCAACACCCTTAAAGTGGATGAGACAGTCACCTGGACTGTGCAGCATGAGTCTTGGAGGCCTGCATGCAGATGATGCACAATAAATGTTTGTTGGATTGGATGGAGAGGAGAAGGAGAGACAGGACATAACTCTCACATTTCAGGCATTACAACATGCCCATATGTAGCCTGAGTCCCTTTTCCCAGGGCTTTCATCCCATTTACCCGCAAAGGCTCCCCTTCAAAGCTATGACTTTCCAACTTTCCTTTGGTGGCCCTGTCCCCAAGCCTTTGTTTGTCACCCCCTTGCCTGGATGCTCTGAGAACTCAACAAGCTCACCATAAGCCAGCGAAGGCAGAAGCAATAACCCCAAGACAAAGAGGAGTAACGTCTTCAGAATCGACAAGCTATATTTAATGGAGATGAAGGAGGAATTGTTAGAGCCTGCCCTTCCCCACCCCAGGCTCCTGTAAGACCCTTCCTGAGGGGCAAGTGAAACAATCAAAAGGGTGGCTCCTCATACACACACACATACACACGCACACACACACACACCATGCTTCATGGCACCCAGCATGTGGAGCACTGGGGCTTTATGGAGAAGCCTGGAGGTAAAATGGAAGGGGAGAACGTGGCCTTTATGAAATGCATTCACATTGTTATGAAAGGTGACATGCTGCCTTTGAGATGTGTAGTGGAAGGAGTTTCCCTATCAGGGCTCCATCAGAACTGTGTTAATATGCTACTCCTGAGTTAGGTAGTCTTCTTTTTTCTAAGTCCTTACAGTACATGTAATTTTGTACTTGGAAGAGCTGCAGGAAGAACCACTGAAAAGGCAGGAAGAATACCTGCTAAAGCCGGCTAGTCAACCCTGGACAATCTTATGGACCCAAAAATCCAGAGCAGGGGTGGGGAACTTATAGGCATCAAGGACATCTGTGACACTCTAGGTCCTCCAATGTGGCCAAAGTTCACAGAATAAATCCCCTTCAGAAAAGGATGTGTTCTGTAAAACTTGGATTGAGGCAAAAGGTTGCACCCAAGGACCTGGAATGCCACTCAAGACCCCAGGTTCCCTACCCCTGCTCCTAGACCCAGCTGTGGAGGCAGCCTAGAAATCTAGGAATGCTATCTCACAGAGAAACTGCAAGAATAGCCAGGCTACCTGGAGGACTGGGAAGAAAATTCTGGATTTGAAGCCAAAGGAAAGATTGTCCCTGGAAACTCAGGACCATCAGCCTAGCAAAGGTGAAGTCACCAGAGTCAGTTGAGATCAGAGGCAGGAACTACTGAGGGGAGAGCTCCTAAAAGATACTCAGGAAGAGAATCCCACCTGTTGTCAGAGCCAACCCACTTCCCTGAAGAGCCAAGCTTAATGGGGGCTGGCCTGTGCTAGTGAATGTTGAACAAAAAGCCTTTAGGGAGGTCAAGGCACACACAAGCCACTTCTCCCATCATCTTCTTCAGTGGAGACACTCAATCGAGCCCTGAATGGTAGGTGACTATCACAAGCAGTTTCCAGCTGGTTCCAGCACATCCCTGACCCTACTTGACTCTGTCATAAGATTCATTGTATAAAAATCTGAAAAAGCTGAAAACAAACATGGTAAAGCCTATGGGGAAATTGATTTCAAGGACAGTGGAGTCCTTTGGAGCTGTGGATCTTTAGCAGGCCCCAGGGAGGCCTCACTGACCTGGTTGACACAGAGAAGTCCTGCAGGGAGACAGCTGTGGTCAGGCAATACCAGGTGTTATCAAGGCACCAGCAGAGCAGGCCAAAGAGTCAACCTGTAAAAGTCCCAGAAGAGGGATTCAAAGGCTTCACCCTGCAAGCCCATCATGTCCCAGAGCTAGCCCCTTGCCAGCCTGCCAACTCTGCAGCCGCTTCTTGCTATTCTGGTCTCAAATACTCCCAAGGCTCTCTAGCTGTGCTTAGGGATCTTTCTCTATTAAGCCCAACTCCACACACTGTCCTGGAGTTACTCTACCCGGGCCCAGCGGGCCCCTGCATAGGAATTAGAAAGGTCTTCCAGATGCATTGCAAGGATTGCCCTGGACACTGTGCCCACCCATTGGCAGAACCCACCTGGAAAGTTGATAGCCATTAGCAAGAAAGAGCCAACTTGGGATGCATCATTCTTTAGGGTGGATGCAGAGCCAGGCTGGTCCAAAAGTGAGTGCCCTGCAGGGAAAGGAAGAAATGAGGATCCACCCAGAAGGAGAGGCAAGTGGACCTTGAGCATCCCCCATTATCATACTTGAGGGCTTGATCCCTCCCACCCTCCAAACCCCTATCTGGAGCCAGACTGCAGAGTTCTCCCTTCCTCTTATCTGAAAGATACATGCTCCCCCCCATTTATGGGGCAGCCTTTGCAATCAATGAGGCAGTGCCTGGGGGATGGGGATCCAGGGGGGAGGAAGTGATGCCTACCTGCATAGTCATCCTCAGAGAAGTATCCTGAGGAATACCCACATGTGTTATAGGTGACTTTGGCTAGATGAGGGGCTGGTAAGAGGCATTTCACCCTACTGGACTTCCTCCTCAGAGTCCTGGGGTACAGCAAGCATGAAGAGCAAAGATATGAGGGTGAAAAAGATGAAGGGTGAGAAAGAAAGGTAGAGCGAAAGGACAGGAGGAGAATGAGACTTTCCTGGACACTTCAAGGATGAAAAGAAATGATACCCAAAGCTGTCTTTTTTCTGTTCCTAGTCCTTAAACAGATAAATAATTTTTCATGTCAGAGGCAGGATTGAACAAAGGCATGGCAACCATGGGCCAGGGAGGGCCTTTTTCCAAATTAAACCACCATGATGAGGTATGAGAGGAGCTAAGAGCCACCTGAACCTGTCTCCTCACCCACAGACCCTACACTCACATGGCTTCCTGTGCTTTTGCTGGGCCCTGCGGCTCACCCGAAGAACCATGTGCATTGGGGCTAGGAAAAAGAGGTCCATGGTTGAGAGGGGTTGTTCCCTGCCCAGCTTCAGGCCTCAGGGTTTGCAGCCTTCTCCATGCTCAAAGTTGCCCCTCCCTACTTCCTCTTCTTAGATAGTGAAAGCAGCAACAACCTAGGTTGATGGTGCTGGGGACAGGAAATTCTCACCTTTGTGGAGAAAGAAAGCAGTAGAGTGATGTCTCCACTAAAAATGAGGGCAGGAATGGAATATGCACATGGCAATAGCCAAGACCCAAGAATGTACTGTCCCAAGCTTCCGGGGTTTTGTGAAGCTGTTTTTAGAGATACATTCAGGGATCTGTAAGTTTTTAGTTCTTCCAAGGTGGTATGATCAAGGGCGAGCTGTTTACTCCTTTCCTGGCCTGTGCTCTGATCTATGAGTGACCACAAGCTCTCTTTTTTGCCTTGGAACTGTCAGGAGGATTTCTTCTCCGCTGCCACGACAAGCTCTACCACGCTAGCACTCTTCACCCCAGGACCACCACCCAGACCTGTGACCCAGATCCAAGTACCAGCAAAGCAAGAGAAACCTGCACCAGCAAAGACATCCCTGAGATCCCACTTAGATCAGCCACTCATTACCCCCTCAGTCTGTGGACTGCAAGCTCAGGAAACAGTCGCCGCCCCGGCACCATGCTGGGGAACTGGGGCTGCGACCTAGCTTCTCTGTCTCACTGCAGAAAAAGACTTTTCCCACTAACCTTCTAAACTGAGACAAAGGGACATAATGTAATAGTACTTGGGGCAGACTTGGACTGTTCCTTTTTCAGTCTCCTTGGCCGGAGTTTCATCTAGGTCACACCTGCTAAATAGAGGTGCCCTCCTCCCGAGCTCTGTAGGAGCTCTGCATTGAAGGCCCAGGAAGGCCTACTCTAGACCTACTAGATCTGGTGGATTGTCTTGAGATAACTGTAGGAATCAGGTTACTTTGCCTTCCTTTTTCGATTGTCTTTTATTGTCCCTGTATTTAGAAGCAAGGAGGTAGAGGTCTATCACCCTCACTCTCTGTTCTTTCCTGTTGACTGGAACACCTGGGCTAAAGATGAGCTCCAGACTATGCTAAATGTCCCTTAGCTAACCCTGAAGTTATGTTCTTGCCCTAATTGTGCTTTGTGAGACATTGTGGTCAAATGACACTGAATAGAGAATCCTTTCTATTAACTGCTTTACATAAGATGCATTGTTTCATCCAGCAGGTGGGAACTGCCCTATGAAGAAAGCTGTTTTCAACCTCAGTGGGACAACAGTTTGATCACACTCTGAGCACTTTCCCTACTCAGGTAAAGAAAGATGCTTGCTTTCATTACATGAGGGCAGAACTGCATGCCATAAAAGTGATAATGGACAACTTGCCTCGCACTTGACCTGATGGAAAGGCTGCTGGATTTTTTGTTGTTTATTCATATCCTACTTTTTGTGACTCCATTTAGGATTTTCTTGGCAAAGATACTGGAGAGATTTGCTATTTTCTTCTCCAGCACATTTTATAGAAGAGGAAACTAAGGCAAACATGGTTAAGTGACTTCCTCAGGGTCACACAGTTAATAAGTGTCTGAGGCCAGACATAAACTGAGATCTTCCTGTCCCAGAATTCTAGCCACTTTACCACCTAGCTGCCCAAGGGTGTAAGCCAGTTGCAAAAAATGACCAAAGAGAGGCTTTCAAAGAAAAACCAGAACAAAAGATGTTCACCAGGGAACAAATAAAGAGAAGATGACTTGGTCATATGATCAGGGAGGACAGGTGCCCTCACAATGTTAGAGAAGTAATAACCACAATCTGGCCATTTTAGGGTCTCTAATGGGAAACTGATTGGAGGACAAGGACAAGAGTGAGATGGGATAGGCAGACATTAGCTATAATCTGTGCAATTGGAAGTAACTTCTGATTCAATGACATCACAGACCTACTTGAGTATTGAGTGGTACATGGTGGAAAATACTAGCCTAAGCCTAATTAATGCCAACCCTTTTTCGAATATTCCCAGCAGCGTGTATCAAATAGACAGCCCTTGCTTTAGGTATTTATGTTCTTCAGTTTTTTGATAGGACAACTATTCTTTTTTATTGCCTCTGATTCATATTTATTTAGTCTCCTTTTCTGCTATTCTTTTCTGTTTTTTTGAGCAGAATCAAATAGATTTTATAATTACTAATTACAATATAGTTTGAGGTCTGTTAATACTATATGTGCCCCACTCGAATCCTAATGATTTTTCCCCAGTATTTTCTTTGATATTCTAGATCTTTTGTTCCTCCAAGCAAATTTTCTGTTTTCTCTGGTTCTGTAAAGTATTCCCTTCATAATTTGATTGTTATAGCATTTAGTCTATAGTATCTTCATTTTTCTTAAAATTGCATGACCCAACCGTGCACACTGAATATCTCTTTACTTGTCTTCCTTTATATGTGTAAAGAATATGTCATGCTTCATTTGTATGAATTTTACATATATCTTGGCAGGTTAACACCCAGATATTTCAGCATTTTGTACTTTTTTAATGCAATTTCTCTTCTCTTTTCTTCTTGGATTTTGTTAGTACTGCATAGGACTGTTAATCATTTTTGCAGATTTAATTACCCTGCCACTTTACTCAAGCATTTTGCTCATTTTCAAGGACCCTAGTAACTGAGCTGAGGCAGAGTCAGTTTCTTTCAATCCCGTGAAACATTCTTTTGTTTTTCTTGGCCACAAGAAGTTTCTGGTTCTCCTTGTCCAGAATGTTTTGGGTCCAGCCTGGTGTGCATTTGTGAGCTTCCCCCCCGATGTGAACTCTCCTGAGACAGACTTCTGGGCCTTCAGGGAGGCTAAATGTGAATATACATTTCCGTCTCCTTCTACCCAGGCAGGAATTGGCCTAAAGTTGTTCTGACCCTTCCTTGCCTCAAAATCAGGTATGCCTGTTATTTGCAACTCTCTCTGGCTCTAACTTGAATCTTCAGGACACCCACTGGCTCTTCTTCTCTACTGTCTTCAGTCTCTGACCAGTATAATGATTTCAGGAGGGATCCCAGCTATGTTTCTTGCTTTCTTCCCAACTCAGGTTATACTCTGGACTGCTCCACCTCCTCACTCTTATCCCAGTGAGTGCCGTCCTTCCCTCCCCCATCTTTGCCACATCCTTTTTGTGATTTTTTTTCCTTATTAGAATGGAAGCTCCTCAAAAGTAGGAATCATCTTTTCTTGTACTTGTATTCTCAATGCTTAGCACCATGGTTGCCATATTGGAAGTGCTTAAGAAACATTTTACCTGTCTTGAAGAAGAAACTCCTTCTCCAAACAATAACTCAAGAAATTCATCCCAGCCACCACTCCCAAGAATGTCTCTTGATTACTGCCACTCAACTTTTCCCATCCCCCCTATAGATATGACTAAGTGACCCTCTTGAAGTGAATCTGAATACCCGCACCTCCTCTCTTGGCTACATTCCAGAGGGCCTTGTAAATAACAGCCCTATCTGGTTGAGAACAGTACTTTAGATATTAACTCCTTTGACCACTTCACCCAGACTTTCATTTATTTGGCTAAGAAACAATCTATTTCAGCCACCACCTGCCCAGAAAAGACTCAAAGGAGTCTGACATGTGCCACCATATGTCCCCTTTCTCTTCTGCTTTCCTCTACTTTCAATATCTGTTCTGTGGGCTCATTGCTGAGATTGACAAGAGACTCTTGGTAAGGTGAAGATTGGGGTTGGCCAATGGCCAATGACCAACTGGGGTTGAGCAGAGTGGGAAGGAGAGGTTTCTGGGTTTAAAAAGAAATATGAATTCTGAAGAATTTGTAGTATATGAGGATGACATTGGGGACTTCTCAAAGAAAGTCAGTGACTATCTCATGATATCAATCAATAATATTTCCCCAGGCTTGCTATAGGCTTGGCACTGTGCTAGGCACTGGAAATACAATTATACTGAAATGTTCCCTATTCCAAAAGAGCTCATATTCAATGGGAGCTATAATAAGTATATGTACATCTATTGATTTATAAAATAAGCATAAGGACAATAAATGTAAATAAATACCAAGTAGTTATCTGTAAGGGTGAGTGACACTAACAGTTTTAAGTATCAGGAAAGGCATCACTCGCCACCTGCCACAAGGTGAGATCTTGGAGAAGAGCATGAACATTTTAAGCAGAGGCTCCTCTCAAAATATCTCTTTCCAGCACTGATGCTCTGCCTGAATTCATTCCTCCATGGTGAGCATATTCCCACCCCATCAGGATCTCCCCATTCCAGTGATTTGGAAAGCTTAGTTGCCATTGTTCAAACCCTTTCTGCATCCTCCAGTGACCATTCCCTAATTCTTATCTTCCTTGATGCAAACTCCTCAGTCTCCCACTCTTTTAAAGACACCCATCTCTTCCACTGTGCTCTCTGAAATGCTTGTTCCATAGGTAATAAACTTGCTTTCATCTTAAACTTGTTCCTTTTTTCATTCCCTCCAACTTCTGGCCCTCACAGAACCTGGCTTTCTCTTAAGGATATAGCATCACTTGACTCCCTTTCTTGTCACATTCATTCACAGCCCCTGATTCAATGGTCATGGTAGAGTAGGTGAAATACTCCTTGTGCCCCATTGCCACTTCCAGACTTTACCTCTACCACCATCACTCAGTAACCTCTTCTCCTTAGAGTTCATTCAATCCAAATTTATCACTGCATTGAGGTTCTGTGAGTTGTTCATTACCAACCCTGAAGACATTCTGTTTGGTGCTTCAATAAGTCCAGTACATGGCTCATGGTCTTTCTATCCCTATTCCTGTCCATATACTAGGGCACTTCAACATACATATTGATACTCCCTCAAGTTCCCCAACTCAAGAGTTTCTCAGTCTACTCAATTCTCATGACATATTCCTCCACCTCAGCTACACACAGAGATGGTCATATCATCGATGTAGCCATCTCCTCTGCCTGAAATGCTAACCCTCCTCACCTCTGCCCCTTGATTTCTCTCAATTCTTTCAAAACAGTTCAAACTCCACCTTCTGTAGAACTTTCCCACCCTTCCTCCCTCCCTCTGCTTTCCATCTGGTATTACTGTCCATTTGTACGGGATATATCTTGCATGTACAGAGGTATTTTCATGTTCCACCTGTAGAACGTGAGCTGCTTGAGCAAAGTCTGAGTTTGTGTCTTTTGGTGCATCCTTAGCACTTAAGACAGTGCCCAGAACAAAATGCCTAAAAATGCTTTTTGATACTTGGCTGACTGACTGGATCAAATAGATGAAAAAGTACAACCCCAGAACCATAGACATCTGAAGGGATCTGCATTTTCTCAGCATCTCTGATACAACTAGCCCCTACAGGTAGAGAGCACCTTCCCATGACGTCTTCTCTGGTCCCCAGGTTGCAATTAACATTCAGTTCTATACTTTGGGAACTACCTTGAGCACATGGTGAATGAGGTCTCTCTCTATCCCACAATCCTTTGGGACATTCAACTTCCTTTAGCTTCATTCTGAACCAGAATGCAAAAAGAGACTCCTAAGTTCCAAAGCTAGAAGGGATATTAGGACAAATCTGTTCCAAACCTCTTGTTTAAAAGATGAGGAAACTAATGTCCAGAGAAACAAAAAACCTTATTATTTTCTACATGTTAGTGAGAGAGTCCACACTCTCACAGGACCTCCTACTGTTTCTCTTGCCACTGCAACATGCAAACAAGGCCTTAGGGTGCAATCCAAAGAATTATCTAAACTTCCACCAAAAGAACAAATATTCTCAGGAGGATATTACTTGGTGAAATTTGGTTAAAGTGCCATAAAAATGTGACTGATTGTGTGATCTGACATAACAATAATAGCATTAATATTGCACTTTAAGGATTACAAAGCACTTTACAAATAGGATCTCATTTGATCCTCAGTATGCCCATTTTATAAATTAGGAAACTGAGGCCGAAAGATGTTAAATGACTTACCCAGGGTCACACAATAAGTAAAGTGTCTGAAGCCAGATTTGAACTCAGACCTTCCTGCTTCCAGTTCTAGCGATCTATCCACTGGGCACCTTAATTTGGATGTACTCTTTGGCTGAGTTGGTCTTCATAAGAATGTCTGACTCTAATGGTTATGGCTGGAATTTTTAAGGGGCTCAGAGATATGTAGAGATGGAGTATAATTGGTGCATGGAGTAAAATTAGCCAATCTCTTTTGTGCCCAAGAAACAGAACTCAGGGGAGCATTTAGGTCCTTTCCTAGCAGGGTAGGACTATGGAACAGCTGAGCACATTGCATTCAGAGAAGATCCTTACTTCCTTTGAAGACTTTTTTTTTAAGTTCAATTTTAATTTATCGAATAAAACAAGCATTTTCCCAACAAATTAAAATTTAAAAAAAACGTGATTGCATATGAAACTGCAAATGTATTATGTACAACTTGCTATGCCACTTAAACATATAATAAAGTTACCTTGTAATGTTTTTCCTTTTTTTCTTCCCTTCCCCCTACCATATAGATGGCCGCCATTAGACCCAAATAGGTATACATTTATGTGTATGTGAGTGTGTGTGTGTGTGTTTGTGTGTGTGTAAAATTACTCTCTAACTACTTCTATCTATCAGTTCTTTCTCTAGGAATTTTAGAGTACTATTTTTGGTTCTGGCATGAATTAGAAACCATCATACCCTGAGTCAGGGAGCTGGAGCAAAACAACTCCCAAAGCTGATTTTCTGAACAATAACCAGGATGTTTTTTTGATGACAGAGGGTCCTATCACTATCATAATGCCATAATGAGCAGAACTAGCAAAATATTGTACACAGTAACAGCCACACTGTGTGATGACTGACTTTGACAGACTTGGCTCTTCTCAGCAATTCAAGGATCTAAGACAACTCCAAAAGACTCATGATGGAAAGTGCTATCCACATCCAGAGAAAGAACGATGGAGTCTGAATGCAGATGGAAGCATACTATCTGATCTCCTTTTACTTTGTTGTTTTGTTTATTGCTTCATTCTCATGGTTCCTCCCATTAGTTCTAATTGTACTTGACATCATGACTAATCGGAATTCATGCTTAATATGATTGTATAAGAAGAGCCTCTATCAGATTGCACACCATCTTGAGAGGAGGGGAGAGGGAGGGGGAGATAATTTAAAACTCAAAATCTTATGGAAGTGAATCTTTAAAATGATCAGTTAATTAATCAATTAATTTTTTAAAAAGAAGAAGAGGAAATGCTTGGAAATGTGACCAAAATTTAATTCTGTGGGGCTTGTGGAAAAAAAAAAGTAATGTAAGTAAAAATGGTGGAACACAGAGCTTACAATGAATGCTGACACCAATCCTACTGTGAAGGAACAAAAAATAAAAATAAGACAAAATGACCTGCTGTCTTTCCACCCATCAGATGTCTGTGCTGCTTTCTCCGGTAGACAAACAGTCAAAGGATATGAACAGGCATTTTTCCAAAGAAGAAATACAAGTGATCAGTGACCAAATGAAACAAAATGCTCTGCATCATGAATAAGTAGAGAAATGCCCATGAAGGCAACTCTAAGGTTCTAGCCCTACCCGTCAGGTTGGCAAAGAGGACAAACAGGCGAAATGACCTATGTTGGAGAGGCTGTGAGAAGTCAGGCACATTACTGTTCGACTAGGAAAATAGAGGGCGCTAGAGTGCATAGACCTGTAGGCCTGTTCTCAGATAGTTACTTGCTGTGTGATCCTGGGTAAGATAATTCACCCTGTTTACCTCCATTTCCTCATCTTTAAAAATAATCTGGAGAAGGAAATGGCAAGGATCTTTGCCAAGAAAATTCCCAAATGGGACAGTGAAGAGGGTTTCACCAGACACGACGCAACCACAATGGGCTAAGTAGGCACTGTAAACTAGTCCAGCCATTCTGGAAAGCAATTATGAGCATTGCCCCCAAAGATAATAAAATCTGTCCACTCACCTGGCAAGACAACTCCTAGGCCTATCCCCCAAAGAGATCAAACAAAGAGGGAAAAGTCCGATATGGACAAGAATATTGACGGCCACTTTTTCTTGCTGTGACAAAGAACTGGAAACTAAGGGATTGCCCACCATTTGGGCAAGAGCTGAACAAATGATGGTGTGGGAAAAAAAAGAAATTATGGTGTAGGGATTGAATAGAATCCTACTGTACTCTTAGAAATAATGAAAGGGGGGGTGTTCAGAGAAAGCTGGGAAGACGTGTATGAAGTGATGCAGAGAAGAGTGAGCAGAAGCACAAAGACAACCGCTTTGAA
This sequence comes from Vombatus ursinus, assembly GCF_900497805.2. Taxonomy (NCBI): domain Eukaryota; kingdom Metazoa; phylum Chordata; class Mammalia; order Diprotodontia; family Vombatidae; genus Vombatus; species Vombatus ursinus. Next base: position 2,079,987 of record NW_020952487.1, read on the forward strand.
AGACTTCAGAACTCCACTGAAGGCAGTGACAAACTACTCTTCCGGCAATTGATGCGACTTCTGACAGACAGGGGATGGACTCAAGGCAGAAGGGGAAATACGTCTTTTAGACATGGCCAAGGAGGGACTGGTTTGCTTGTCTCTGCATGTTTATAACAAGTGGTTTGTTTTTCAGTTTTTTGAATGGAGAGGAGGTGGGAAGAAAAGAAAATAGATTCTTGTTAAAGAAAAGAATGAAAACAAAAGCAGCTTTCTATGGCTAATGCGGCTTCTCTCTCCTCTGATACCTGCAGAGCTGACCCTGGGGTCTCCCAGGGAATATTGGAAAGCAGGTTGGCATTAAGTAGGCTTAGGCTAGGATCTTCCACCATATACCACTCAATACTCAACTAGGTCTGTGATGTCATTGAATCAGAAGTTATTTCCAATTGCACAGATTATAGCTAATGTCTGCCTATCCCATCTCACCCTTGTCCTTGTCCTCCAATCAGTTTCCCATTAGAGACCCTAAAACGGGTAAGTTATGGTTATTAATTTTCTAACATTGTGAGGGCACCTGTCCTCCCTCGTCATATGACCAAGTCATCTTCTCTTTATTTGTTCCCTGGTGAACATCTTTTGTTCTGGGTTTTTTTTGAAAGCCTCTCCTTGGTCATTTCTTGCAGCTGGCTTACACCCATGGGCAGCCAGGTGGTAAAGTGGCTAGAATGCTGGGACAGGAAGATCTCAGTTTATGTCTGGCCTCAGACACTTATTAGCTGTGTGACCCTGAGGAAGTCACTTAACCATGTTTGCCTTAGTTTCCTCTTCCATAAAATAAGCTGTAGAAGGAAATAACAAATCACTCCAATATCTTTGCCAAGAAAACCCTAAATGGAGTCACAAAAAGTAGGATACGAATAAACAACAAAAAATCCAGGAGCCTTTCCATCAGGTCAAGTGTGAGGCAAATTGTCCATTATCATTTTTATGGCATGCAGTTCTGCCTTCATGTCATGAAAGGAAGCAGCTTCCTTTACCTGAGAAGGGAAAGTGCTCAGAGTCTGATCAAACAATTGTCCCACTGAGGTTGAAAACAGCTTTCTTCATAGGGAAGTTTCCACCTGCTGGATGAAACAATGCACGATAGGTAAAGCAATGAACGGAAAGGATTGTCTGTTCAGTATCATTTGACCACAATGTCTGCACTGAGGCAACCTCTCATAAAGCATAATTAGGGCAAGGACATCAATTCAGGGTTAGCTAAGGGACCTTTAGTGTAGTCTGCAGCTCATCCTTAGACCAGGTGTTCCAGTCAATGGGAAAGAAGAGAAACTGAGGGTAATAGACCTCTGTCTCCTTGCTTCTAAATATAGGGACAAAAAAAAAAAAAACAATTGAAAAAGGAAAGCAAGCTAACCTGATTCCTACAGTTATCTCAAGACAATCCACCTGATCTAGTAGGTCTAGAGTAGGCCTTCCTGGGCCTTCAATGCACAGCTCCTACAGAGCTCTGGGTGGTACCTCTATTTAGCAGGTGTGACCTGGATGAAACTCCAGCCAAGGAGACTGAAAAAGGAACAGTCCAAGCCTGCCCCAAATACTATTACATTATGTCCCTTTGTCCCAGTGATACTGCTATTCCCCAACAGATTAAGGAAGGAACAATGTTTTGGGGGGCAGAGCCAAGCTGGTGGAGTGAAAACAGGGACTTGCTTGAATTCTCCAAATACCCGTAAAAATGACTCTAAACAAATTTTAGAGCAGCAGAAAGCACAAAAAGACAGAGTGAAACAAATTTCCAGCCCAAGACAACCTGGAAAGTTGAAGGAAAGGTCTGTTGCACCAGGCTGACAAAGTGTCTGAACACAGCTTGAAGCAATTTTTCTTCCACTTTATTTTTCTTGAGTTTTTTTTTGTCTATGTTGTTTTATTTCACAACATGACTGTGATGATATGTTTTGAATGACTATATGTACTTGCATAATATATGTGTAATTGCTTGCCTTCTCAATGAGGGAATGAGGATGGGGAGAAAAGGGAGAGAATTTGGAACTCAAAGTTTTAAAAACAAATGTTAAAAATATAAAATAAGAATAATAAGGACTTAGTTGGCCTTGACCCTCTCTCTTAGTGGCCATGTGCTTTCAGTTTGACTTCATCATTGACAAAGTCTAGTGAGTGTCAGTAATATAAAGGGAGAGGACTTAGGCCCTGTCCCTCAAGGCTGACATATGGCCCTGTGAAAATGGGCTGCAATCATTTTGCCTCAGAGTTTATTCTTTCATCTCATGTGGAGGAATTGGAGGTTATAGTCTTGCAAATTATAGAATTGAAAAATGGCATGTCAAGTTCAGGAAACTACCTTGTAAGTTTTGAACGGTCAGGAGAACAGGCCATTCATGTGTCAAGGCCATGCTAGGTTTTGTAGCCATCCTGGCTCTGCCCATACAACTCACTTGGGCCACCTCGCTGACTCATCCTATATTCATGTGCACATGGCATGGTTGGCCCAGGTGCTCATGGAGGTCCTTTGTGACAAGCCAGAAAGAGGGATAAAGGGAGAAAATGTGAGGAATCCTTCCATACAATGGGGACTGTCTGCATTCAGACAGCCACACAAGTGCCCTGCCCACCACCCTCCAAAGGCAAGCTGTTGGGCACAAGCCTCAGGCCTGGAAAGGCAAGGCTGGACCTCATTCCCTTCTGCCCCTCCCTGGGCACTCTGAAACCACACAGGGCTCTGGCCTCCTCCCCAGCAGGCCAGCCCTAACCCAGAGTCTCCTTGATGGCCTTCCCAAGCTCACATGAGGGGCGCTGAGGCTGGCCAAGGGAACAAGTGAGGCTATTGAACTAGGAGGATACTTTATTTTGGATACCAGTCTGGCTGGTCCATAAATGCTGGTCAGTAACAACCAGGGGAAACACCTGGGGGTGGGAGAGGGAAACTAAAGCAAGTTTTGGGAAGGGGACTTGTCTTCTAGTGGGAAAAGAGGGCCAAGGGGTGGGATGAGAGCAAGAGGCTAAGGGCAGCCCCCAGCTGGGATAGGGGACAGACCTACAGCAAATAAGAAACAAGTGCATCACAAGGCTGCCACCAAAGCTGGTCCCACAACCTACCTGAGCATCTCTGAGGCACAGAAGTCCCTCATGAACCTTGGAGTGCCCTTCCCACTCCCTCCCCCAGCAGCCAGTGTTTCAAGGTGTGGGGACTTCCACACCCTAGAGCTCCAACTCAGCTGCAGTAGCAGCCACAATGGGGGCAGGGTGGCCGGGATGGACAGGCAGCTAGGTCTAGAAGACAGTGGGAGCCGCTGCTCCACCTACTTTGGGAGAAGGGGCCCCTAGTCCACAGGGCACTTCATAAACATGATCCTGAGCAAGCTGAAGGCCCCTAGGCCTGAATGAAAGGGGAGGCAGGGAATTCTCTAGAATCCCCAAATCCAAAACCAACTCCAAGGGACAAGCAACACCAAGGATTGGAGGGTGGGCTCCCAAGCTGGGGCATGGAGGAAGAAGGAAGGGGGATTATCTCCAAAGGGAAAAACTGGCAGCCATGGTGGCAGGTTGAGGGATGAGCATAAGGCCAATCTGAAGCCCTCAAATCTACTGGTTAAAAGTTAAGCCTGTTTTCAGGAGAAGAGGGGACTAGAAAGAGAAAGGAGTGAAGGGGAAGAGGATTTCCCTTCCATTCTCACCCCCATTTAAAACAGCTCAAGTGAAGGGCTGGAGGGCCCTCCTTTGGTGGCTGCCTGGAAAGGCCTTCCCCATCCCAGGGGCTATTCTCGCTGCCATTCTCTGAAGTGAAGGCATGCCTTTCCACTTCCCTCTGGGCCAAAGTCCTGTGGATTTTCCTACTGATGTGTGTGTGTGTGTGTGTGTGTGTGTATTTGGGGAGAGGGAGTGCTTGTAAGAGTCCCATGCCCATCTAGTCCCCTGGCCCCAGATACTCGCCTTGGCTGACCAGACTGGGACTCATCACCTACTGTGTGCCTGGTCTTGGCCAGGCTCATTCTCCCAGTGCCCTCTGTCTCACACTCTAAAGTGCGGCAGCCCCAGCACAATGATGATCCTCCCAAGTTGAAGGCCTGGCTGCTCCTGGTCCAAGCTCACATCTACTTGCTCCTTGCGGGCCCTCATGCACACGCCCCGCGCTCCTTAGGCATCACCCAGGTATTCTCCAGAGGATATAGGCACAGACGCAGAATGGGCAGTCAGGTGAGGGACGGGGCTCTCTCCCCAGCTACCAGGACTTGACCTGCTAGGCCAGGGCCGCACCAGGAGAGGAGGGGTGGGGAGGTTTAGGGCCTGCTAGTGCTGGGCATGGACACAGTGCCTTGCTCTGTGCCAATTAACAGTGGCTGCCTGTCCTCTTTTCTGCCACACCTCTAAAGCAGCAGAACCCACAAAAAGACAGAGTGAAACAAATTTCCAGCCCAAGACAACCTGGATGGTTGATCAGAAAGATATATCGCACCAGGTGGGGATAAGAGTTCAGTTGGCTGTGGGCATGCAGGCCTCAGCGAAACTGGAGGAGGCCTCAGAGCACTGAATCACAGGCAGCTGTGAAGGTTTCCAGACCTCTCAACCCACAAAGGCCAAAGACAACTTAAAAGGGTAGCGGGAAAAGTCTTTTTCTGTGGCGAGACAGAGATGCTGAGTCGCAGCCCCAGTTCCCCAGCATGGTGCCGGGGCAGCAACTGTTTCCTTAGCTTCCAGTCCGCGGACTGAGGAGGAAATGAGTGGCTGATCAAGTGAGATTGCAGGGATCTCTTTGCTGGTGCAGGTTTCTCTTGCTTTGCTGGTACTTGGATCTGGGTCACAGGTCTGGGTGGTGGTCCTGGGGTGAAGAGTGCTAGCGTGGTAGAGCTTGTCGTGGCAGCGGAGAAGAAATCCTCCTGACAGTTCCAAGGCAAAAAAGAGAGCTTGTGGTCACTCATAGATCAGAGCACAGGCCAGGAAAGGAGTAAACAGCTCGCCCTTGATCATACCACTTAGGAAGAACTAAAAACTTACAGATCCCTGAATGTATCTCTAAAAACAGCTTCACAAAACCCCTGAAGGTTGGGACAGTACATTCTTGGGTCTTGGCTATTGCCATGTGCATATTCCATTCCTGCCCCTATTTTTGCTGGAGACATCACTCTACTGCTTTCTTTCCCCACAAAGGTGAGAATTTCCTGTCCCCAGCACCATCAGCCTAGGCTGTTGCTGCTTTCACTATCTAAGAAGAGGAAGTAGGGAGGGGCAACTTTGAGCATGGAGAAGGCTGCAAACCCTGAGGCCTGAAGCTGGGCAGGGAACAACCCCTCTCAACCATGGACCTCTTTTTCCTAGCCCCATTGCACATGGTTCTTCGGGTGAGCCGCAGGGCCCAGCAAAAGCACAGGAAGCCACATGAGTGAAGGGTCTGTGGTTCAGGTTCAGGTAGCTCTTAGCTCCTCTCATACCTCGTCATGGTGGTTTAATTTGGAAAGAGGCCCTCCCTGGCCCATGGTAGCTGTGTCTTTCTTCAATCCTGCCTCTGACATGAAAAATTATTCATCTGTTTAAGGACTGGACACAGAAAAAAGACAGCTTTGGGTATTATTTCCTTTCATCCTTGAAGTGTCCAGGAAAGTCTCATTCTCCTCCTGGCCTTTCTCTCTACCTTTCTTTCTCACCCTTCATCTTTTTCACCCTCATATCTTTGCTCTTCATGCTTGCTGTACCACAGGACTCTGAGGAGGAAGTCCAGTAGGGTTAAATGCCTCTCACCAGCCCCTCATCTAGCCAAAGTCACCTATAATATGTGTGGATTTTCCTCAGGATACTTCTCTGAGGATGACTATGCAGGTAGGCATCACTTCCTCCCCCCTGGAATCCCATTCCTCCAGGCACTGCCCCACTCCTTTCAAAGGCTGCCCCATAGCTAGGGGGAGCATGTTATCTCTTAGGTAAGAGGAAGGGAGAACTCTGCAGTCTGGCTCCAGATCGGGGTTTGGAGGGTAGGAGGGATCAAACCCTCAAGCATGATAATGGGGGATGCTCAAGGTCCACTTGCCTCTCCTTCTGGGTGGATCCTCATTTCTTTCCTTCCCCACAGGACACTCACTTTTGGACCAGCCTGGCTCTTCATCCACCCTAAAGAATGTTGCCTCCCAATTTGGCCCTTTCTTGCTAATGGCTATCAACTTTCCAGGTGGGTTCTGCCAATGGGTGGGCACAGTGCCCAGGGTAGTCCTTGCAGTGCTCCTAGAAGAGCTTTCTAATGACTATGCAGGGGCACACTGCGCCCGGGTAGAGTAACTCTAGGACAGTGTGTGGAGATGGGCTTAATAGAGAAAGATCCCTAAGCACAGCTAGAGAGCTTTGGGAGGATTTGAGACCAGAATAGCAAGAAGCGGCTGCAGAGCTGGCAGGCTGGGAAGTGGCTAGCTCTGGGACATGATGGGCTTGCAGGGTGAAGGCTTGGAACCCCTCTGCTGGGACTTTTACAGGTTGGCTCTTTGACCTGTTCCACTGCTGCCTCAGAAACACCTGGGACTGCCTGACCACAGCTGCCTCCCTGCAGGACCTCTCTGTGTTAACTGCACCAGTGAGGCCTCCCTGGGGCCTGCCAGACTCCAACTGACTTCACAGTCCTTGAGACCAATTTCCCTCGAGATTTTGCCTAAGTAATAATAACGCTACAAAAGAACGTCAAAGAAAAACAAATTCATGAGGCACCACTGTGGAAAAGGGCGACTGAGTGACCTAAACAGAAAAATAAAGGGGCTGCACTAGGAAGACATATATATCATGGGGAATGTGAATAGAACCACAAGGACAATTTGGCTGTCCTGCAGGGCCCCGTGAGGTGACAGTAAGCTGCCCTGAAGGAGGCCTTCCCAAAGGACACCACTGCCCACATCAAGGTGAAGAGAAAGCAGGAGCTGCCCACCTGTTCTTCTGATGAGACCAGGTCACCAGAACCGGCCTCTCTAGGTTCGATCCCACAGGGTCCATGGAGGACAGAGAAGTCTTGAGGTGAAGTCTGGGATTGCCACAGCCTGCAAAGTTCTCTGTGTTTTGTTGAATGCCTGTCTCCTTTTCTGTGCTCCCTTCGAAGACCTGATCACCCTCAGGGCAGAACAATACCTAGACTTTGATCACATCCTAAAAAGTTTCCTAGGGCCTGCCGTGTAATCCAGAAATTCAGATGTTTCTGGAAGCAGAGACCGTGGGGGTGGTCATCTTGGAGGAGTTTGATTTTGGCTGAATCAGCATCCTTGAAAGGTTGAGGCTGTTCTCAGGGGCCTGGAACTTGCCTATGAGGTTCTGCTCGAATTCCATCCTTGTGTGGGAGCATCTTAGATTGACAGAGACTCTGCTCTCCCAGCAATATGGACACTTGCTAACAGAGCTGCCTGAGGACTCTGGGCCCCCTTGTCTGAAGGTTGTGTATGGAGCTTTCTGACCTCAAAGCAACCTCGGCCCCTCCAGCAGCTCCTGACAGGCCCTTGCTGCCCACGTTGCTCCTGAATAACAGCAGTGATGACTAGAACCTTACTTCTTTACTGGAGTCCCCCATCATCTAGAGGAGGTTGTCCAAAGCTGCCCCAAGACTCTCATAGAGTCCCCTGACAGGTTGCTCACACTCCACTCCTGGAATCAAAAAGAAGCTCTCTCAGACATGACTACATATGTCCATCATAGAAGGTAAGGTCTCATCACATCGAGGGAAAGTCTGACCAAACTGGTAGCTGGAGCAGGGAGGGGAGGAATGGAAGCTTGAGGGGATGAGTCCCCAGGCATCTGACCTGCAATGCAAGGTGCCAGAGGATAAAGGCAGGGACTGGGGGCTGTGCTTACACTAAGGGGGCCTCATTTTGAAGGTGAATGCCCTGCCTGGGCAGAAATACAGAACACCCAAGTGGCCCCCACTGACTCTTGTAGAAAAGACCATGTAAGAGATGGGAGCCCCAGGCTAGGGGCTTCGTGGTCAGGCCTGAGGGATCAAATGCCACTGTTAACATGATGAAATAACCATCCTAAAGCTGAGGCTGGGCCCCTTCAGATTCCCAAGCTGCTTTGGAACTTCTTCTCCACCAAAGCTTCCAGCTTCCCTGATCTCCTTCAAGACTCTGCTCCCAGATCACCCATGGTAGGAGGCCACTAAGGGCCCTACTGAAGCCAGGGCCTCCTTCCTTTGCACTACACACACCCTGGACATGCCTGGTTATTGGCATTAGACTGGGAACTCCTGGAGGCCAGAGACTAGGGTTTTACCTTTCTTTGTAACCCAGGGGCTGAGCACTGCAGCAAACAAGCCTTTAAATGCTTTTTAGCTCATTATCTCACTGGATCCTGGAAACAATCTTGGAAGTGAGAGCCCTACAGGTCAATTACCTGAAGGAAGAAGGATAGGATGGTCAAAGGGGTGTGTGATGGCAGAGTACATTAGCCAGAAGTGAAATCTACTTATGTGAGGATAAAGCCACATTCCCAAGACAAGATGGGGTAGGATATGTGAACTGCAGTTCACCTGACAGGCTGGAGGACTTTTGTGGACTGGAAATTCCACTGGAGCCAAGTGTGATATGGCAGCCTAGAAAAGGAGGGGGCCTTTGGGCTGAATTCAGAGACAGAAAGAGACAGAGACAGAAAGCTAGAGACAGAGACAGAAAGAGACAGAGACCCAGAAACAGAGAGAGAAAGAGAGAAACAGAGTTACAGAGAGACAGGACAGAGAGAGAAAGAGGAGAGAGAGCACAGAAACAGAGAGACAGAGAGGAAGAGACAGAGAGAAAGACAAAGAGATGGAGACAAGAGAGAGGAAGGAAGGCAGAGACAGAAACAGGAGAGAACAAAAAGAGACAGAGACACAGACACTGAGACAGAAAGACAGAGATGGGGGGGGAGAGAAAGAGAGAGAAACAGACAGAGGGGAAAGAAGAGAGAGACAGACACTGTCCAGGATTACGGGGGTAGCATTAGGCAGTGCCAATCTCCTGGCCAGACCACATCTGACTTGCAGAGCTCTGGGGGCCGCCTACGTTAGGACACTGCACCCAGAGGGGGGATGTTGTAACACAAAAGCTGCCTCCAAATTCCAGATGACTGTTACACGGAAGAGAGGGGCCAAGCTGTTCTGCACAATGTAGGGACGGTGCAGACCTGCGGACTGGGCCTGAGGTAGGGGGTGGAGGGTTGGGAGGAAGTGCTCTGGTTGAGATATGGGCAAGGCCAGGGCCTCTGAGAGGCCTTCCAGTGCCCAGAGTTTGTGAAATGTAGGGGGTGAGGATAAGCTGTCTCTCTCCCAGTGGGGAAACATCTCCAGGAAGAAACAGGAAGCACAGGACTGGGTGACTCCAGGCTCATTCTGCTCAACAGCAGTCCCAGAAAAGGTTAGACCTGAAGACCAGAGGAGATGGGAGTCCTCAGGGCAGAGCTTTTTATCTGAGGCATCAGGAACATTTCAACCTCAGGGAAATGCCTCAATGAAATGATTTCTCAACTGTCTCTAGCCTTTAATCCCCTTACAAGCCAGTCCAGGTGCATATAACAACAGCTCTGGGAGGATAGGTATGGGGTGGAAGAAACCAGAGAAGTCTCTTTGAATTATATGAAGGCAGAGAGTCTGGGCCAGGGGCCCAGATCTTTCAGAAATATCTCTACCCAAGTTTTCTTCCTCTGGCGGTGACAGCAATCAGACTTCTCAAGACCCACCTAGCAGTCACTGGGATGGGAGAACCCCAGATAAGAACTGTCACAGCCTCTTCCATTTAGTCCCAAATGGCAGACTCTTCACCTTTCTATAAAAATGGAGAAACACACCAAATAATACTAGGACCTCCTCCATTAAAAAAAAAAAAAAAGACCAAAGTCACATTCTATACCATGTGGTCAATCCTAGATAATCAGAGGTTTCACTTGAGGCAAGAGATAAGAGACAGCACCCATCATCTCCAGATTGGGTTCAGCTGCTACAGCACCATGCTTGTGACTTGTTATGTTCAAAGGATCAAACTTCTGAGCTGGAAGAAGCCTCCAGGATCATTGAATTCAAGGCCCTCATTTGACAGATGCAGAAAGTGGGGCCTGGGGAGATGAGGTTGTGGTGGGAATATCATGCAGTATTTATGCTAATATGACTCCTTCTCTGGGCTTCCTCTGCCAAGTATTAGAAGCTGCAGAGTCCATCACGGAAGCCAGGGGCATGTAGGCAGGAGAATACAGCACGAAGGAAACCTTGCCAGGCTCCTGAGGGTCTTGGGAACAGCCTGAACCATCATGGTAACTCACACATGTCTTGGGCTGGCTATGCCTCCATCCCCAGGGGCTACTTTCTTTGCCCAGGAACTCTTCATCCAGATAGATCCATAGCATTCTCCTGATGCTATGAAGGATTTGTCCCTTCACAGCAATGGTGGCTTTCACAGTGTCCCCAAACAGACTCAGAAGCCGCTGATTTGTTTCTTACAGCATTTTCATACAACAGACAAAGCACAGGAGACATATTTTGAAGTGAACATCATGCCCACAGAGTGGCTTTTGAAACCCAGAGAATCAGAGCAATGGTCAGCGCCCATCCCTGAGGCCTGCTCATGCCATTAGGACCCAAAGGATATGAGCCCTCCCACAGTGCTTGGGAGGCAGCAGCTGCTGCTGCCAGAACATGGAGGCCTTAGAGGTCAGCTGCCAGAGCAAAGGCCTTCTTCAAGAAGAAACTTGTCTGGATGTAGAAAGGCCAGACCCAAAAACATTAGTTCCGTTTTCTATGGGATATGGAATCAAACAAGCCAATATAGTCTTTGCTAGATAGTTTAAAGAGAGAACTGTTTTTTTTTTTCCCAGTGCAAAAAAGGAAATAGTTGTGCACAAATTTTCCCATGTGCTGGGCTGAATGCACCTCCTAGCACTCTACCCCCAGCTCCCTGCTCCCTCCTGGTTCCCCCAACGTACCAGGAGGCCTCTGAAGATGGGTCTTGTTGGTCACTGATTCCCACAAGTGATCCTGGCCCCACCCACATGCCTTATGGAGCATTCTGAAGACCCTTCCAACAGGGGGTGGGATGTCTAGGAACTCACATGAGCGTCTATCCAAGGCTGGACCAGAGTGGCGATGTTCAGTACAGTTGAAGCAATGCCATCCATATTCAGAATCTTGTCTCGCCATGTTGATGTTGCTTTTTTAAACCTCAGTGAACAGGTGCACAGGAGCCAGCCCTGTGGACTCATGATCCATTTGATAATCCATTGTGAATTCTGACAGTTTCTCAAGCCTCTAGCCCTCAACAGAACTTTCTCAGACCAGCTATTTGGGGCATATGAAGCTCTTGCACCTTAGAGCCCAGTGCTGACACCAAGGGAACACAAAGGGAGCAGATGAGGAATGTCTGAAGGGTTGGAGGTGAGAAAGGGAGTGAATGGGAGGTAGAGGTCACCAATCAAAATGCTGGCAAGGGAGAGAAGGACTAGAAAGAGACCAGGGCTGAAGAAGGACCTAGCGATGGAATGGGTGACATCTTCACATAGGCAAACTTCACTTTCCCACCTATCCTGGGAGGGCCCAGAGCAAGAGCAGGCCCTGCTCAGAGGTGGGACAATAACAGCTGCCAGGTAGATGGTAGAGACAAGGGAAGTGGAGAAACTCTCAGATCGGTTTTTGTGTTCATGGTTCCCAGCAGGTCATGTTGCATTTACTTCACAAAAAGCTTTAGAACATCTTGAATGTCATAAAAATTAAGACTGGTCCTAACAACTGGTATCAGAATAAACCTTGGAATCACTGATACTTTCCAAAGGACAAAAGCGACTTTCTGCCCTGGTCCGTTTACTACAACAAACTGATTTACTTTAGAAATTAGTTTTCCTCTTAGGATCAATGCCGACTTCATAATTGGGGGTAAGCTAAATTATCTCCTGCCTTCAGGAGATACTCAAAAGAAACCAAACAGGCAACAACAAACTCGAGTCCTAAAATGAACCCAGACTCCACTCCAGTGCCTTCTGAGCCCCTCAGCCGTCTGCCACACACCTGAAAATCAGTCCCCTTGCTTCATAGTCACACGTTGGACAAGACAAAACCACCTCCTGAAGCCCCATTTTCTGCCCAGAGAACTGCTCAGAGAAGGCTACCTGCTCTTCCTGCTGTTTGCCCCAAGCATTTTGGGTCTCAGAGAGTGCGGAGATGGCACACCTGCTATTGTACTGTGGCCTGGCAGCGCAGAAGCCAGGAGGCAGAAGTGAGACGGCCTGCGAAGACAACAGACTTCCTGAAGTAAGTCACATACATCCACCAAGTAGCTTACCTACAATCAAAAAAACGGCAAAAACTGCCACAAGCATCCTAAACAGATGGCCAGTAGCTTGCCTTCTGTTACTGGATCTCTGAAGGTTGCTAGGTACCGTCCACTGGAATATCCCAAGGGCACGAGGTTCTCCCAAGCCAGGCAGCCAAGCCAGACCCTTGGAGGACCATGGCATCTGTCACTGCACGCTAGGGTAAAGGCAGGGTTGCCTCATTCCTTCCTAGGATTGCCCAGAATGAGCCCCACAACCCAGCCAGTCTGCCAGGGGGCCCAAGACCCTAAAGCAGAGGCTCTGTTTGAACCTGACTGAGCTGTCAATCCCAGAAGGCTCATAGCCTCCCAGAGTTCTCACTCCCTGTCTAATAGGAGCTGCCTCAGGGCCCTGGACCTGGGCACTACACAGCCAGAAAGGACCATTCTCTGGGCAGCCTAGCCTGGCCTGGCCCAGGAGGAGCCACAGCATCTGGCTTTAGAAGGGCTGGACAGCTGCAGCTTGGGAAGTCATTTCACTGGCTGTGAAGAGACACCCACGGACCCACTGTAAGGGACCACAGGCCCAGTATGACCTCTGGAAAATTACTAGGTTGCAGTTGTCAAGGCCTCCTTGTGATAAGAACAAATTACTACCTCTTCCTGGAATACCCCTAT
>NW_020952488.1:0-3863 GCF_900497805.2 Vombatus ursinus
TAATCACATACGGGTTCTCAGTGATCTTTGAGATAATTGCTATGCAACTGATTATCATCTGAAGAAGAAGTATTTTTAAAAAAAAGTCTTTTCATGAGTCTCAGAATAAAATACATTAAAAACTTCAAAATTGTTAGTCTAGTTCACTTTCGTAATCCAGGTGGAAAAATATTTTCTCTCTGAAAAGTCAAAGGGAAGGGAGACTAAAGAGAGTGAATAGATATATGGAGTCTCCCTGGGTATCATACAATTAATGACTATATGAGATAGAGGTTGCAATATACACTGGACCTTTGCTTTTGAAGATGTAGGACACTCTGAAAAAGTAAATTGAATCTCTTGGCATGGGCCATCACTTTGCAGCCATAGTGCATGTTTGCATGTTTATAGACACTGGTCCAACAACTAGTAAGTTACATGACTAACAAAGGGTTACTTGGAAATATATTGGATATGCTTTTTTAAGCACATGTCTTCTTAACTTCAAATTCAACATTATACCTGCTTCACAGTTCCTCTATAAGGTAATTTTATATATTCTATCCTGTATTAGTATCCCATTATAATCTTTGACTCATTAATTAGTTAAAATATTTTAAAATATATTCATAATATTTTACTGTATCACCCCTGGAGAATGTGTAGTTTCATATTCACTCTCTATTTTGTAAAATTAAAAAAATATTCATTTTCTTCTTGGAGACAGGATGCTGATATGATATGATATGATATGATATGATATGATATGATATGAAATAATAAGAGATGATATGATTTCAATTTGAGTGAATTCACCACATGGAAACTAAATTAATAAAATTACAGTGAAATAATGTAGGAAAATCCCTGCTCATTTTCTCTAAGACATCACTATCCACCAATTGCCTCATTATATATTCAGACATTCCTCAGAGAAGGATTCTTCCTTTTCTTCTCAGATTATGATCTTTGTATGGAAGAAATGATCAAGCTGAACGAAACCTCAGGGAGCCAGGTGACTGAATTCATTCTCATGGGCATCACAAACCATCCTGGGCTGCAGGGCCCTCTTTTTCTTGTGTTTTTATTCAACTATATGGCCATATCTCTTGGAAATCTGGGTATAATCATCCTAACCAGTGTTGATTCCCACCTCCAAACCCCAATGTACTTTTTTCTCAGGCATCTGGCATTTGTTGATCTTGGCTATTCCACAGCTATTGGGCCAAAAATGCTTGCTGGTTTCATCAAGGAGAAAAATATCATTTCCTATAGTGGATGTGCAATACAGCTAATTTTCTTTGTGATTTTTATCACCAGTGAACTTTTTATCCTGTCCGCCATGGCCTATGACCGTTATGTGGCTATCTGTAAGCCCCTCCGTTATATGATCATTGTCTCAGACAGAGTATGTTGGATTTTGGTGGCTATCTCATACCTCTATAGCATCACCGTATCCCTGCTGGTCACAATAAAGCTTTTTAAATCATCTTTCTGTAAATCAAATGTAATAAGACATTTCTACTGTGATGGTCTCCCTCTATTGTCCATTATATGCTCAGACACAAATGACATTGAACTAATCATTATGGTCTTTGCCACATTTAATTTTGTTTCTTCCCTCTTGGTTATCCTTATCTCCTACATGCTCATTATTCTTGCCATCCTCAGGATGAATTCTTCTGAGGTCAGGCACAAAGCCTTCTCTACCTGTGGCTCTCACCTCACAGTGGTGGTTGTATTCTATGGGACACTTCTCTTCATGTACCTGCAGCCCCAGTCTAGCCACTCCTTTGACACAGACAAGATTGCTTCTGTCTTTTACACCTTGGTCATCCCCATGCTCAATCCTTTGGTCTACTGCTTGAGGAACAAAGAGGTAAAAGGTGCCTTGAAAAGTCTCTTTAAAAAATGATATATAAGCATCCTCTTTAATGCCCAATGTATAGTGTGTTTCTGTTGTATTATTGTAAGCAAGCAAATTTGTCTTAGACAAATTAAATTCATCTTTGCCAACTTCTCCCTGATTATTCTGTCATCCTTTAGAGAAAATATATATATATATCTTAATATGCAGAGAATGATTTTTGATGGTTGTTAGGTTTTCATTTTATCGTTAAGTACCAATAAACACTAATTTAATGGACCATTTAACTGAATAGACCTATTAGAAGATTTAATACAACATATATACATAAAACAGTCTATTCCATTATATTCTACAATAGTAAACAGCCTAATGTAGAAGTTTTCTTGCTTGGGAAAATAATTTATCAAGCATTTATAAAATGTTGACATTGAGTATTGTTTTAGGCATTGGATTTAAACAGATAAAATTTGAAATATGTTTCTTGCAATCAATGAACTTACATTTTATTAAGAGAGACAATATTTGCATGAGTCCCACACTATCAGACACAGCAGCTAATCTGCTTTCAAATACATCTTATTGCTAAGGACTTTATCCTTATTATGTCTTCAATTTCCTCCTCACTGACTTGCAGTCATTTCTCATAATCTTCTCTAGAAAGTGAGACAAAGTAATTTCCTAATATTTATAATGTTTCTCAAATTCCTGAAAAACATTTTCATCTCTTCCCCCACCTTAAGTCACAGATTCTTCATTCTTGTAATAGTATGGAAAAAAAATGCAGGAATAGACTGGATATCCCAAAAATCTTAGTACACATTTAAGTGTTTAAAGCTTAAAAAGAATTGTCTTTTGAGAAATTCTGTACATTTTCAGTACCTCAGTTCAAATAACAGGTCCGTTACTTGTGACATGTGATATTCTGGGCAATAAGTTTATCCTCTCAAATTGACACTCATCTATAAAATGTGGGAGTTTGATTTTGTAAATTTTAACACTATTACAGTTAAAATTTTGTGAAGCCATGAATCTATTCTCTGTGCTAGCAACAGAATGTCATCAACTGATCCTCACATGTCATGGGCTTTTATCTCTTCATTATTATTGTTTCTTCCCTCTGTTAACTCTAGAGCTTATTCATGTCCATTCTGAACTCTGTTGTCCGAAATTGAGTGCAGTGTTCCAAATGTAGTCTGATCAAGGCACAATGCAACTCTACTCTCACATCGTATACTGAGATGCCAAGTCTAAGTTAATGGAGATCATATTATCTACCTTAGTTTATATATAACACCGCCCACTCACATTGAAGTTGGAAGCCAAGAAAGACTCCAGGTTTTCTTCAAAAGATTACCCACAAATACATATCTTTCCTATGGGTCATTTGTGAAGCTTTTTGAAAACTCATCAAATATGACTTTGCATTTGTGTGTTTTGAAGTCCTTTATGTTTTTAATCTCAAGTTAATGCATATCAGGTTTAGGAACTGCTAGAGAATGTTCTTGTCTCAAATGGGGAAAGAGGCCTAGAGGCAGGACCTCCCCAGAGGTTTTATGGACTGATTAAGTAAGAAAATATATGGTTGAGAGATGTATCTGCTTTGAATTTTCTCTTGCTCTTTCTTCCAACTTCTAGCTAAGAAGAAGACATGTGGTTTTATAATAGTCAACCTGACATCCTCTTTTCTTATTTTCTTAAATGATGAAGGACTTGGGGAAGATTTTCTGATCTGGTGCTCTGGGGATGGAACTTTAAATGTTGGCCTAAATATGTTAAGGCGTAAAGAAAGAAAGCACTATGTAATTGTCTAGTGAGTTTGGTGTGAAATATGTGTAAAATAAAGTGGTGCACATAAAACCTATATCAGATAGATTACCATGTCAGGGAGGGATTGAGGAGGGGAGGAGGGACAAAATTTGTAACTGAAAACTTATTAAAATGAATTTTAGAAATTATGTTTACATGTATGTGGGAGAAAACAAAATATCATTAACAACAAAATAAAATAAAATAA
>NW_020952489.1:0-2039 GCF_900497805.2 Vombatus ursinus
GGACACTCATAGCTAATCACATACGGGTTCTCAGTGATCTTTGAGATCAATGTTATGCAACTGATTATCATCTGAAGAAGAAGCATTTAAAAAAAGTCTTTTCATGTGTCTTGGAATAAAATACATTAAAAACTTCAAAATTGTTAGTCTAGTTGACTTTCATAATCCAGGTGGAAAAATATTTTCTCTCTGATAAGTCAAAGGGAAGGGAGACTAAAGAGAGTGAATAGATATATGGAGTCTCCCTGAGTATCATATAAATAATGACTATATGAGATAGAGGTTACAATATATACTGGACCTTTACCTTTGAAGATGTAGGGCACTCTGTAAAAGGAAATTGAATCTCTTGGCATGGGCCATCACTTTGCAGCCATAGTGCATGTTTGCATGTTTATAGACTATGGTCCAACAACTAGCAGGTTACATGACTAGCAAAGGGTTACTTGGAAATATATTGGATATGCTTTTTTAAGCACATGTCTTCTTAACTTCAAATCCAACATCATACCTGCTTCACAATTCCTCCATAAGGTAATTTTATATATTCTATCCTGTATTAGTATCCCATTATAATCTTTGACTCATTAATTAGTTAAAATATTTTAAAATATATTCATAATGTTATACTGTATCACCCCTGGAGAATATGTAGTTTCATATTCACTCTCTATTTTGTAAAATAAAAAATATTCATTTTCTTCTTGGAGACAGGATGTTGATATGATATGATATGATATGATATGATACGAAATGATAAGAGATGATATGATTTCAATTTGAGTGAATTCACCACATTGCAATTAAATTAATAAAATTACAGTGAAATAATGTAGGAAAATCCCTGCTCACTTTCTCTAAGACATTGCAACCCACTAATTGCCTCATTATATATTCAAACATTCCTCAGAGAAAGATTCTTCCTTTTCTTCTCAGATTATGATCTTTGTATGGAAGAAATGATCAAGCTGAACAAAACCTCAGAGAGCCAGGTGACTGAATTCATTCTCATGGGCATCACAAACCATCCTGGGCTGCAGGGCCCCCTCTTTGTTGTGTTTTTATTCAACTATATAGCCATATCTCTTGGAAATCTGGGTATAATCATCCTAACCAGTGTTGATTCCTACCTTCAAACCCCAATGTACTTTTTTCTCAGGCATCTGGCATTTGTTGATCTAGGCTATTCTACAGCTATTGGACCAAAAATGCTTGTTGGTTTCATCGAGGAGAAAAATATCATTTCCTATAGTGGATGTGCAGTGCAGCTAGTTTTCTTTGTGATTTTTATCACCAGTGAACTTTTCATCCTGTCAGCTATGGCCTATGACCGTTACGTGGCTATCTGTAAGCCCCTCCATTATATGATCATTGTCTCAGACAGAGTATGTTGGATTTTGGTGGGTATCTCATACCTCTATAGCATCACGGTATCCCTGCTGGTCACAATAAAGCTTTTTAAATCATCTTTCTGTAAATCAAATGTAATAAGACATTTCTACTGTGATGGTCTCCCTCTATTATCCATTATATGCTCAGACACAAATGACATTGAACTAATCATTATGGTCTTTGCCACATTCAATTTTGTTTCTTCTCTTTTGGTTATCCTTATCTCCTACATGCTCATTAGTCTGGCCATCCTCAGGATGAATTCTTCTGAGGTCAGGCACAAAGCCTTCTCCACCTGTGGCTCTCACCTCACAGTGGTGGTTGTATTCTACGGGACACTTCTCTTCATGTACCTGCAGCCCCAGTCTAGCCACTCCATTGACACAGACAAGATTGCTTCTGTCTTTTACACCCTGGTCATCCCCATGCTCAATCCTTTGGTCTACTGCTTGAGGAACAAAGAGGTAAAAGGTGCCTTCAAAAGTCTCTTTAAAAAATGTTATATAAGCATCCTCTTTAGTGCACAATGTAGAGTGTGTTTCTGATGTATTATTGGAAGCAAGTAAGTTTGTCTTAGACAAATTAAATTTGTCTTTGCCAACTTCTCACTGATTATTGTCATCCTTTAGAGAAATATATATATATGT
>NW_020952489.1:2139-3950 GCF_900497805.2 Vombatus ursinus
CAGAGAATGATTTTTGATGGTTGTTACGTTTTCATTTTATGGTCAACTACCAATAAACGCTAATTTAACGGACCATTTAACTGAATGAACCTATTAGAAGATTTAATACAACATATATCCATAAAACAATCTATTCCATTATATTCTACAATAGTAAACAGCCGAACCTAGAAGTTTTCTTGCTTGTGAAAATAATTTATCAAGCATTTATAAAATGTTGACATCGAGTACTGTTTTAGACATTGGACTTAAACAGATAAAATTTGAAAGATATTTCTTGCCATCAATGAACTTACATTTTATTAAGAGCAACAACATTTGCATGAGTCCCACACTATCAGACACAGCAGCTAATCTGCTTTCAAATACATCTTATTGCTAAGGACTTTATCCTTATTATGTCTTCAATTTCCTCCTTACTGACTCCAGTCATTTCTCATAACCTTCTCTGGAAAGTGAGACAAACTAATTCCCTAATCTTTGTAATGTTTTTCAAATTCTTGAAAAAAACATTTTCTTCTCTTCCCCCACCTTAAGTCACATAATCTTCATTCTTGTAATAGAATGGAAAAAAAATGCAGGAATAGACAGGATGTCCCAAAATCTTAGTACACATTTAAATGTTTAAAACTTAAAAAGAAATGTCTTTTGAGAAATTCTGTACATTTCCAGTACCTCAGTTCAAATAACAGGTCTGTTACTTATGACCTGTGATATTCTGGGCAATAAGTTTATCCTCTCAAATTGACATTCATTTATAAAATGTGGGAGTTTGATTATGTAAATTTTAGCACCATTACAGTTAAAATTTTGTGAAGCCATGAATCTATTCTTTGTGCTAGCAACAGAATGTCATCAACTGATCCTCACATGTCATGGGCTTTTATCTCTCCATTATTATTGTTTCCTCCCTCTGTTGACTCTAGAGCTTATTAATGTCCATTCTGAACTCTGTTGCCCAAAATTGAGCGCAGTGTTCGAAATGTAGTCTGTTCAAGGCACAATGCAACTCTACTCTTAGGTCTTATATTGAGATGCCACGTCTAAATTAATGGAGATCATATTATCTTCCTTACTTTATATATAACACCTTCCACTGACATTGAAGTTGGAAACCAGGAAACACTCCAAGTTTTCTTCAAAAGAATATCCACAAATACATGTCTTTCCTATGGTTCATTTGTGAAGCTTTTTGAAAACTCATCAAATATGACTTTGCACTTGTGTCATTTGAAGTCCTTTATCTTTTTAATCTCAAGTTAATGCATATCAGGTTTAGGAACTGCTAGAGAATTTTCTCATTTCAAATGGGGAAAGAGGGCTAGAGGCAATACCTCCCCAGAGGTTTTATGGACTAATTAAGTAAGAAAATATATGGTTGAGAGATGTAACTGCTTTGAATTTTCTCTTGCTCTTTCTTCCAACTTCTGGCTAAGAAGAAGAAATGTGGTTTTATAATAGTCAACCTAAAGCCTCTTTTCTAGTTTTCTTAAATGATGAAGGACTTGGGGAAGATTTTATGATCTGGTGTTCTGGGGATGGAACTTTAAATACTTGCCTAAATATGTGACGACGTAAAGAGAGAAAGTAGTATGTAATTGTCTAATGAGTTTGGTGTGAAATATGTGTAAAATAAAGTGGTGCATGTATAACCTATATCAGATAGATTATCATCTCAGGGAGGGATTGAGGAGAGCAGGAGGGACAAAATTTGTAACTGAAAACTTATTAAAATGAATTTTAGAAATTATGTTTACATGTATATGGGAGAAAACAAAATATCATTAACAACAAAATAAAATAAAATAAGC
>NW_020952490.1:0-5746 GCF_900497805.2 Vombatus ursinus
GGCAGATAGTGAGATAAAGAGACAGACAAGCCCAGCTAAAAGGAAAGGGAAATAGGAAAGGGGAAGGAAAAAGTAAGAAATGACAGATAGGAAGGGGGATGATGACAAACTTGGAGGATGAGGGATAGATTTGAGAGAGAAGGATGAGCCATTGTGTGTGTGTGTGTGTGTATTAGAGTAGAAGTAGGGGAGTGAGTTGAAGTATATTGTATCATGAAGTACGCCTTATATATGTAGCTCAGAACATGGAAGGACAGTTTTGTGTATAGGAAATCTTGTCAGCTGAACGCTGCTCACACTAACAATACTTTGCCTGGCATGTTGTATAGTATAAATTATGATTAAGAGGTTTATGTAGAATATACAAAAGATAACTATGCCACCTGAGGGGGTGAGATTAGGAGGGGAAAACAATTCTATACAGACTCAATCTGGAAGAGGGAAGCAATGTCACATGTGGCTACATGATTTGTTCTTTGTTGAATCTCAGGCACCACATGCTAGAGACAGGTAAGACTATGGGCTAAGGAACATATAACTTGAGACATCAGGAATGTGTGTATGGCAGGTGGGATAGATATAAGTAGTAGAGAATGAGGAAAATGGGGGTGGATAGTCTGGGGGGAGAGTGGAGGGGTCATGAAAGAAATAAAGATCTGGAAGATCCCTGGGGGCTCTTCCAATTCAGTCCCCCTCCCCCTTCACATTCATGTTACCTTTCCCCTAAACCCTCCTAACCCCACTCCCTTTTCCCAGAACCATGGTCTCCTAGCCCCCAGCCTTCGGTTCTCCCTCCCAGCCTCAACCTTTCCTGCCTTCGGCAGAAACACCAGCTCGTTCTTCTAAGCCCTGGGGGCTTCCCCGGCCAGGCTAGGGCCCTGAACCCTCCCGCCCTGCTGCCGCTTCCTCTATAAAGGGACCCAGGCGTCCGGGCCCAGGAAGCCCAGCTCATAGCAGGTAGGGGCCCCTGGCTGAGACACTCCTGAACCCTGAGCCATTCCCCCTGGCCCTTAAAACCCCCTGATTCCACATTCTCTCACCATAGCTTCCTGTGTCTATTATTTCCACCTGCCTCTCTCTGGGTCTGCCTTGGGCTCCGTCTCTACCTCATTCTTTCTGGGTCTCTGACTTTCTCTCTTTCAGTCTCTTTCAATCTGCTTCTGTTTCTGTTCCTCTCTGCCTGTTTCTGTTTCTCTGTCTCATTTCTCATTTCTGTCAATTAGTCTCTCTCTGTACTTCTGTTTTTCTCTCTACATGTGTCTCTCTCGGTATCTTTGTCAGCTTCTTTATGTCAGTATGTTTTCCATATCTTCCCTTTTCTGTCTCTGTGCTTATTTCCCATTTCCTTTCCCTCTTTCTCCCCCTCCCTCCTCCCCATTATCTCCACCCTGGGCCCTTCTCCACTTTCTCTTTCTCTCTCCCCAGGTTCTCCCCATGACCTCATCTGGAGTCCTGTGCCTCCTGGGGGCGCTGTGCCTCCAGGTGCTTTGGCTGCAGCTATCAGGGGCTCAGGTGAGAGGCAACAGGACGGGATGACCTGGGGGTCAGGAGCTTAAAGGGGCAAGAAAGAAATCTTGGCCCTCTGGTACCTTCTTAACCATGTTCTTTCATAGGGGGCTCCCAATCCTGATAACTCCCACTCATCTAGCCCAGCCCCACCTCAGACACCTCAGCATCTCAGCCAGAAGAGCCCAAAAAGAGACACCCTCAAACCAGCTGCCCACCTTGTTGGTAAGAATCTAGGTGTTACACCTTCTCCACTTCCCTCCTAAACCCAAGCATCCAGCTCCCAGTTTCCCACCCTCCCCTCAGTGACCTGTACATTTGTTCTCCCCAGTCCCATAACACTCCCTGACTTCTGTGTCTCTCCCCTAGGAGATCCCAGCACCCAGGACTCTATACATTGGAGGGCAAGCACAGACCACGCTTTCCTCCGACATGGCTTCTCTCTAAGCAACAACTCCCTGTTGGTCCCCACAAGCGGCCTCTACTTCGTTTACTCCCAGGTTGTCTTCTCAGGAGCCAGCTGTTCTTCTGAGATTACTCCTACCCTACTCTACCTGAGCCATGAGGTGCTCCTCTTCTCCTCCAAGTACCAGGTTCATGTACCCCTCCTGAGTGCCCAGAAGTCTGTGTGCCCAGGGACCCAAGGACCCTGGATGAGATCAGTCTACCAAGGAGCTGTGTTCCTGCTCACCCAGGGAGATCTGCTTTCCACTCATACAGATGGTGTCTCTCACCTGCTCCAGTCCCCTAGTAGTGTCTTTTTTGGGGCCTTTGCACTATAGAGAAAGAGAAAAATAAAGAGGAAAATGGCTTCAAGGCCCACCTCCATGGCCCTTTCCTCTATTCTGAAAGTTTCAAGGGTCCACACCAACATTCCCTGCTTCCACCATTGCTTCGGTTTCTTTCAAGTATTTCCCTTCTCTGTAACCTCCAGAGATGGAATTCTGGGTGGTGTGAAGGCTCTCCAGAATGGGGGTTGAGGTGAAGGCAACCAAACACCCCACTACCCCTGAACCACTGCCAGATGCTGGACTGAGAATTTCAAGTCTAACCAGAACTACCTAGACAAAAGTAATTTGGTTGGCTGGCTCATAGTCTGAATGGGGTTTAAGACTGGCCATGGAAGGAAAAAGGAAAGAAAGGGTGTGTAGGGTGGGTATCAGGGGTTGGTTGGGACAGGGAATGGGGGAAATTATTTATGAATGGTGATTATTAAATTATTTATTTATAAAGAAGCAGAGAATGGGAAGAGGGAGATAGAAAGACAGACAGACATCTCAGAGGAAAAATATTTATTGAACTTTGCTGAGGGCATAGGTCCAGATAGGGTCCCTAGCACTCTGTTGTCCCCATTTTTACAAGCCCTTCTCCTTTTCACCTGAAACACTCCCTCCCTCCCTCATTCCTTTTCTACTTTTTCTCTTTTGCCTGTGTGTCTACCTGATATGTCTCCCTGAGATATCTTTCTGTCTTTCTATCTCCCTCTTCCCATTCTCTGCTTCTTTATAAATAAATAATTTAATAATCACCATTCATAAATAATTTCCCCCATTCCCTGTCCCAACCAACCCCTGATACCCACCCTACACACCCTTTCTTTCCTTTTTCCTTCCATGGCCAGTCTTAAACCCCATTCAGACTATGAGCCAGCCAACCAAATTACTTTTGTCTAGGTAGTTCTGGTTAGACTTGAAATTCTCAGTCCAGCATCTGGCAGTGGTTCAGGGGTAGTGGGGTGTTTGGTTGCCTTCACCTCAACCCCCATTCTGGAGAGCCTTCACACCACCCAGAATTCCATCTCTGGAGGTTACAGAGAAGGGAAATACTTGAAAGAAACCGAAGCAATGGTGGAAGCAGGGAATGTTGGTGTGGACCCTTGAAACTTTCAGAATAGAGGAAAGGGCCATGGAGGTGGGCCTTGAAGCCATTTTCCTCTTTATTTTTCTCTTTCTCTATAGTGCAAAGGCCCCAAAAAAGACACTACTAGGGGACTGGAGCAGGTGAGAGACACCATCTGTATGAGTGGAAAGCAGATCTCCCTGGGTGAGCAGGAACACAGCTCCTTGGTAGACTGATCTCATCCAGGGTCCTTGGGTCCCTGGGCACACAGACTTCTGGGCACTCAGGAGGGGTACATGAACCTGGTACTTGGAGGAGAAGAGGAGCACCTCATGGCTCAGGTAGAGTAGGGTAGGAGTAATCTCAGAAGAACAGCTGGCTCCTGAGAAGACAACCTGGGAGTAAACGAAGTAGAGGCCGCTTGTGGGGACCAACAGGGAGTTGTTGCTTAGAGAGAAGCCATGTCGGAGGAAAGCGTGGTCTGTGCTTGCCCTCCAATGTATAGAGTCCTGGGTGCTGGGATCTCCTAGGGGAGAGACACAGAAGTCAGGGAGTGTTATGGGACTGGGGAGAACAAATGTACAGGTCACTGAGGGGAGGGTGGGAAACTGGGAGCTGGATGCTTGGGTTTAGGAGGGAAGTGGAGAAGGTGTAACACCTAGATTCTTACCAACAAGGTGGGCAGCTGGTTTGAGGGTGTCTCTTTTTGGGCTCTTCTGGCTGAGATGCTGAGGTGTCTGAGGTGGGGCTGGGCTAGATGAGTGGGAGTTATCAGGATTGGGAGCCCCCTATGAAAGAACATGGTTAAGAAGGTACCAGAGGGCCAAGATTTCTTTCTTGCCCCTTTAAGCTCCTGACCCCCAGGTCATCCCGTCCTGTTGCCTCTCACCTGAGCCCCTGATAGCTGCAGCCAAAGCACCTGGAGGCACAGCGCCCCCAGGAGGCACAGGACTCCAGATGAGGTCATGGGGAGAACCTGGGGAGAGAGAAAGAGAAAGTGGAGAAGGGCCCAGGGTGGAGATAATGGGGAGGAGGGAGGGGGAGAAAGAGGGAAAGGAAATGGGAAATAAGCACAGAGACAGAAAAGGGAAGATATGGAAAACATACTGACATAAAGAAGCTGACAAAGATACCGAGAGAGACACATGTAGAGAGAAAAACAGAAGTACAGAGAGAGACTAATTGACAGAAATGAGAAATGAGACAGAGAAACAGAAACAGGCAGAGAGGAACAGAAACAGAAGCAGATTGAAAGAGACTGAAAGAGAGAAAGTCAGAGACCCAGAAAGAATGAGGTAGAGACGGAGCCCAAGGCAGACCCAGAGAGAGGCAGGTGGAAATAATAGACACAGGAAGCTATGGTGAGAGAATGTGGAATCAGGGGGTTTTAAGGGCCAGGGGGAATGGCTCAGGGTTCAGGAGTGTCTCAGCCAGGGGCCCCTACCTGCTATGAGCTGGGCTTCCTGGGCCCGGACGCCTGGGTCCCTTTATAGAGGAAGCGGCAGCAGGGCGGGAGGGTTCAGGGCCCTAGCCTGGCCGGGGAAGCCCCCAGGGCTTAGAAGAACGAGCTGGTGTTTCTGCCGAAGGCAGGAAAGGTTGAGGCTGGGAGGGAGAACCGAAGGCTGGGGGCTAGGAGACCATGGTTCTGGGAAAAGGGAGTGGGGTTAGGAGGGTTTAGGGGAAAGGTAACATGAATGTGAAGGGGGAGGGGGACTGAATTGGAAGAGCCCCCAGGGATCTTCCAGATCTTTATTTCTTTCATGACCCCTCCACTCTCCCCCCAGACTATCCACCCCCATTTTCCTCATTCTCTACTACTTATATCTATCCCACCTGCCATACACACATTCCTGATGTCTCAAGTTATATGTTCCTTAGCCCATAGTCTTACCTGTCTCTAGCATGTGGTGCCTGAGATTCAACAAAGAACAAATCATGTAGCCACATGTGACATTGCTTCCCTCTTCCAGATTGAGTCTGTATAGAATTGTTTTCCCCTCCTAATCTCACCCCCTCAGGTGGCATAGTTATCTTTTGTATATTCTACATAAACCTCTTAATCATAATTTATACTATACAACATGCCAGGCAAAGTATTGTTAGTGTGAGCAGCGTTCAGCTGACAAGATTTCCTATACACAAAACTGTCCTTCCATGTTCTGAGCTACATATATAAGGCGTACTTCATGATACAATATACTTCAACTCACTCCCCTACTTCTACTCTAATACACACACACACACACACAATGGCTCATCCTTCTCTCTCAAATCTATCCCTCATCCTCCAAGTTTGTCATCATCCCCCTTCCTATCTGTCATTTCTTACTTTTTCCTTCCCCTTTCCTATTTCCCTTTCCTTTTAGCTGGGCTTGTCTGTCTCTTTATCTCACTATCTGCC
>NW_020952491.1:0-1045 GCF_900497805.2 Vombatus ursinus
TGAAGGATGGGAGGTTGGGGAGCTTGAGAAACCTGGGGGGTGGGGAATATGAAGAACTGAAAGAGAGACTGAGGGAGGGAGAGAGAGACACAGAGAGAGAGAAAGAAAGACTGAAAGACTGAAGGACCAAGAGAGGGGGAACCAAAAGAGCAGAGAGGTGAAGAACCGAGAGGTGAAGACTGAGGGAAGGATTATGAACTCATTTTGAGACTGGAAAAGCTGAAGGCTGAGATAGGATGCTTGAGACTGGTGTCAAAGACATTATGACGTTCTACTAGAATCCTGTTAGGAAGGGCAGGTCTCGGTTTCAATCTCAGTTTCAGAAACTGGGAAGGATACAGTTTCTCTCTGTGGAGAGGCAAGTGGTTAGTTGCAAGTTTCCCTGTATGTGAAGGGTGATAATGTGGAAAGCTGGTTCTAACCTAACTTTACGGTGAGGAGCAGGGAGGCTTTTACAAAGAAATTAATGAACTCACTGGAGTCTCCACATAGAAAGAGAAATCAAATAAGGCTCTAACCCAACCCCAGCCTGGCACTTAACATTACTCTAACTCAAATTTAACTCCGTCTTTAATCCCAATTCTAACTCAACACTAACCTTGAATTTAAACCCCAAACCAAAGCCAACTACAACCTCACAATGATCTTAATACTCACCTTCCAAATCCATTTGGCATTTTATCCTCAATACGATGCAACCTTTATTCCAACACTAACTTTAAACCCTAATCTGCACCTCTAACCTGAACTCCCAACACTAATGTTGACCTCATCCTATTAAACCCATTTCTAGCCTTACCTATTAATTCAATAAAGGTTTGTCAAAGGTATTGCACAGGCAAGCTCCCATGGGAAATATAAAGATGAATGAGACGCAGCTGTCCCCACAATGTTTGGAATTTGGTAGGGTAAATTACATACATCCAAATAATTTTAATATAAGGTAATACGTGATGTGTCAAAAGAGAGGCACAAGTACTAGAGTAGTCAGAAGAGAAAATATCTGGCTCATCAATAACCTAATTCTTCCTCTGGTATCTTCCCC
>NW_020952492.1:0-1045 GCF_900497805.2 Vombatus ursinus
GGGGAAGATACCAGAGGAAGAATTAGGTTATTGATGAGCCAGATATTTTCTCTTCTGACTACTCTAGTACTTGTGCCTCTCTTTTGACACATCACGTATTACCTTATATTAAAATTATTTGGATGTATGTAATTTACCCTACCAAATTCCAAACATTGTGGGGACAGCTGCGTCTCATTCATCTTTATATTTCCCATGGGAGCTTGCCTGTGCAATACCTTTGACAAACCTTTATTGAATTAATAGGTAAGGCTAGAAATGGGTTTAATAGGATGAGGTCAACATTAGTGTTGGGAGTTCAGGTTAGAGGTGCAGATTAGGGTTTAAAGTTAGTGTTGGAATAAAGGTTGCATCGTATTGAGGATAAAATGCCAAATGGATTTGGAAGGTGAGTATTAAGATCATTGTGAGGTTGTAGTTGGCTTTGGTTTGGGGTTTAAATTCAAGGTTAGTGTTGAGTTAGAATTGGGATTAAAGACGGAGTTAAATTTGAGTTAGAGTAATGTTAAGTGCCAGGCTGGGGTTGGGTTAGAGCCTTATTTGATTTCTCTTTCTATGTGGAGACTCCAGTGAGTTCATTAATTTCTTTGTAAAAGCCTCCCTGCTCCTCACCGTAAAGTTAGGTTAGAACCAGCTTTCCACATTATCACCCTTCACATACAGGGAAACTTGCAACTAACCACTTGCCTCTCCACAGAGAGAAACTGTATCCTTCCCAGTTTCTGAAACTGAGATTGAAACCGAGACCTGCCCTTCCTAACAGGATTCTAGTAGAACGTCATAATGTCTTTGACACCAGTCTCAAGCATCCTATCTCAGCCTTCAGCTTTTCCAGTCTCAAAATGAGTTCATAATCCTTCCCTCAGTCTTCACCTCTCGGTTCTTCACCTCTCTGCTCTTTTGGTTCCCCCTCTCTTGGTCCTTCAGTCTTTCAGTCTTTCTTTCTCTCTCTCTGTGTCTCTCTCTCCCTCCCTCAGTCTCTCTTTCAGTTCTTCATATTCCCCACCCCCCAGGTTTCTCAAGCTCCCCAACCTCCCATCCTTCA
>NW_020952493.1:0-6801 GCF_900497805.2 Vombatus ursinus
TTTTACTTCTCCTTCAAACTAAGACTAGAATTTACAGAGAAGGTGCATTGGTAGGAGGAGTTTTCTTAACTTGGTCATTTAGCCAATGAAATGACAAGTCTACTCTCTTTCCCTTTTACCTCTATACCTTAGGATGCTTTCTTGTCCATCTTGGTACTCTGAACTCACTGAATTTAGCACTGGCCCTCTTACTATATCCTCATTTTTCTGCAATTTCAGTTCATCATCCCATACATATCATTGCTGTGAATAGACTCTCTGTGTCTCATCTGATATGCCACATGAAAGTAAAGCAAAACAAAACAAAAACAAGAAAATTTTACTGTGAGGGAATACATTCATGAATCTTTGGGTTCAGGATCTAACTATTGCATCTCCTGTGCCTTCCAGTACTTTGACTTTGACTCATGTTTAGAGAATTCAAAGTATTCTTTAGCAAAAGTGGGTATGGAAGGCAAATAGATAATGGAGCACGGGGGTGGTTAAAGCATTTATGTTAGATATTTTCTTTTTCTACTCCAGTGCCTTCTTTGCTTCTGATCCTTCAATCCCAAGAATGTTGTGGAAGCCCTTCCAATATTCTTTATTCTTTCAGTTATACATAAAGGCTGAAGCCCCCATTTCAATTATGAAAGACAGCAAAGGGAGGGGGGGGAGAGAGTAAAAAGTTTCTCACGTGAGAAAAGGTAAATTCTGAGAAATGACAAAAATAAGGATAGAACAGCAAGTAGTTAAACAAGTTAAAGAAATTAGGTTGTAATGATAAAAAGGAGATGAGAGTTAAAGAGAGGAGCAGACAGTAAAGTCTAAAGACATTTATGGAGAAAGGCATAGAGATGGTAAAGGGATGGGTTTAAATGGAAAAGAAAAGGAGAGCCACAGAGACTTGTGGGGCAGGGTTTCAAGGAGAAAGGGAAATTCAAAGGTATCTATGATCATATTATATTTCAAGTTATGTTGCAATAGTCCTTCCTGAACAACCCATTAACCCTCTTTACAATATTTGTCCTCCCACCAATTCTCCCATCTTTTCCTTAGGATCATTCACATTCGACATTTTTTTAAATTTAATTCATTGAAGTGGAGTCACTGTAGATGCAGCAGAGAATGAACACCAGCCCGAGACTTATGGAAATCATTGCGAATTTCTTTACTCCCTCACCTAAAGGCACCTCTAACTTCCAAGGCAGTCCAGGGAACTAGGAGAGAACAAGAATCTAGAACCGCAAATGCACTTCGGCAAATTGGAGGGGTCCTTTAAAGGTTCAACATCCCAATTCTCCAATGTGACACTTACATACAGGACACCTGTGATAGTTCCATGAAAGGACCTCCCTACCACCAATCAAAATGAAGACTAGGATCTCTTGGTTGCAAGGGAGCAAGGGAGCAAGAGGCTGTGGGCAGGGAAGAGAAGAGCTATGAATAATTCCATTAAAAAAGAAAATAACAACAATAAAAACAAGAACAACAAAAAACAAAGAAATAAAAAGAAAACAAAACAAAAAAAAAAAAGACCTACTTCCAGGAAAGGAGACCAGAGGGGCTCAACAAGCCTTAATAAGGCACCAGGAAGCTGAGTTTAGTCAGGAGAAACTAACTCACACTGATTGGGGTTCGTTGCTTCAATTCTTAGGAGTTTTTAAAAGGGAGTTGAGTTTGAGTCAATGTCTTCCTGTGGAGTCAAAAAAGCAGCTTCATCCTTAGAGGTCTGAGGTCTACCTGAGGGCCAACTTACTTGTTCTTTCTGGACCAGAATCCCCAAGAGGACCCAGGTATTCTCCCCCACAGCACCTCCCCATTCCCCTTCACAAAGCAACTAGGTGAGCTCTATTTCTTTCCTTCAGCTTGAGTTTCATAACACAGCTGAGAATTGCAGACTCAGCCCCAGAGTCCAAGGTACACCAGGACATCTGCTCTTTCATTCTGAAGGTCTTTTGCAGGGTCAGTTCAGATGACCACAGGACTGGGGCTGGCAGAGCTCAGGGTAAGGGGTGGGGAGCAACAGTCAGCAACATGTGGTCTGAGTCTCAGAACAGGGGTTCAAGGTAGTCAGCATAGTGCATGCTGGGCTTGTGTTCAGGAAGGTCTGGGCTCTGCTCCTGACTCTTATTACTGGTTTCCTGCTGAAAGGCATTTCACACTTTAAAGGCTCAGTTTCTTTTTTTTTTTCAACATTAATATTGAGGGGAAAGAGGTGATAATAATGGTGGAACATATTCTTTCAGGTTTAAAGGGATTAAGGATCATAAAATGCATTGCAGTAAATTAAGCAGTAACAGAGTGATCTTTTATCATTTTTATTATTGTTGTAAAAACTGGCTTATTTGTAAATAGTTGTAGGGTAGACAATCCTAATATTATTCTCAATTTACAGATGACAAAACTGAGAGAAAAAAAAAGATTAATTGAATTTTTTATCATCCCACAACCATCCCAAAACGTGATCAGGATTTGGAGCAAGTTCTGTCCAATTCCAAGGTCAGGATTCTATCTGGTACATAGAGTTGAATCCTTAGTAAAAGAACACTGCTCAGCGAAATGGACTTGGATGTGCTTTTCCATACAATTCATACTGGAGCTCTAGGATACCATCATTCTTCTTTCTTTAATGACACTACTGTAATTGCAAGTATTAATGAATTCCTGAACTTCCCTTAAACTTTCTTTAGATGGAAAAAAAAAGTACCCTTAGGCTTGAGTAATAGACAGAAAGGTTCTTTAACTTTCCAGTAAACTCTATCTAGAATCTAAGATAGTCAAATCTGCAGCTTCTTTACTTCTGTTAAAAACTGAAACTTGAAAAAGTGATTGATAGCTCCCACCACAAGAGTTACTTCCCAATGAACCATTTAGCCAAGTGACGACTGCCCTGCTGGGCATCAAAACTGTATTCCATAAGAATCACAAAGCCCCCTGATGGAAATATGAGTGAAAATGCCTGTCATGTCTAAGTTTTCATAAAACCTTTTTTTTTTTTTAGTGAGGCAACTGGGGTTAAGTGACTTGCGCAAGGTCACACAGCTAGTACTTGTCAAGTGTTTGGTCTGAGGCTGGATTTGAACTCAGGTCCTCCTGACTTCAGGGCGGGTGCTCTATCCACTGAACCACCTAGCTGCACCTATAAAACATCTTCTAAAAGACCTAAGGAGTCAAGGTTTTGGGAGGGATGGTATATGTGTGGCCTTAGGCAAATCACTTCAGACTTGGGCTTACTTCCCTATCTAGAAATGTAACATCCCAGTCCTCATAAAAAACATTCAAGAAGAAAGTCCCCACAGAGCCAAGCTATAGATGTGGGTGACTGTGTGTAAGGTGGCATGGATCCAATTTCATTCAAGTTTCCAGGATTGTGGCCCATATACAATCTCACTTGCTCATCATTATATCACCATAGATAATATAACCATTTGAGCTAAGCCCATAAACACCAAACTGTGCCTTCTCTACTCTGACAAATCATTATATAACCAGAGTTAAAGAAAACACAAGAGCTTATTGTTGGCATGTTGCCTTCTTTGTGTGCTCCTCTATAAATTAAGTGAGCACTGGTCAGTGAATGCATAATGTGAACGTGAATGCTGTAGGGGGGATGCTCAGATGCTACTACACCCTACCTTGGCCTGCTGCCCCCAAGAATAAAGTGATTAGGCAGATGCTGTTTGGGGAGATTCCCGCACTCCTTGTCTTATCAGCTGCCACAAGAGTAATGGAATATTATCCCCCTTCTATTTCTCTACTGTCTTTTAAGTCTGACTGAATCCAGTGAATCTGTGATGGAGCTGAGCTCCAGTGTTACAGAAGACTTGGACAATCACTTCTGATCTGGGTCCAGTTTTCTCATCTGAAAATGACATGTCCTATAATATGCCCACCAAGAACTGTTTAAATCGTTAAATCCTTGGTTCCTTAGATCACAGGAGTATGAGTGGACATATAATGAATGAGAAAATATGAACATTAAACAAAAAGGTGTTAAGAAGAATTTTTGCCTTCTTTCTTTTAGTCTCCTAACAAAATGTGAGCAGTATATTGGATTGGATTTGATAATACAGTCAACAGAAACACAAGAAAGGTAAATAAGTAATTATCCAGGACAGAATAAGTAAATGGAATAAAATACTCCATGATTAGGGGTTACTTAAAAAAAAAAAAAAAAAGACCGTCTTCTATGGTAAAAGCAAAAGCCAAGAAAACTGATAAATAAAACACAGGGAATAATGATTTTAATAGAATTTAAATAAATAAGGGAAGTCAATGTGGAGGAGTCAAAATGAAGGACAATGTAGTAAAATCCACAATGTCTCACTAAATAAATCAAGGTATTTATAAGGAACTGAAGGGTAAAAGAGAGGTTGAGTGAACAGGTTTGTAGTATAAGAAAATCTAATCATAGGGATAAATTATTTACTTAAAAGAAGAAGATTCCTAAAGAAATTATCATCATTTATTAACAACCATTTGTTAAGTGTTACCTAACCTAAGTGTTGGTTATACAAAGAAAGACAGAAACATTCCCTGCCCTCAAGGATCTCACAGTCTAATGGAAGAGACAACATGCAAGAAAACAAAATCAAACCAAAAACAAATATCTATACATGTAAGATAGTGAAGATAGAGATAGAAAAATATAAAAATAACTGGAACAATAGATTAGAGATGGAAGATTTTAGGTAATTTCAAAAGGAAGACAGTGGGAGAATGGAGGACTTAGAGAGGCCTGTTGTAGAAGGTAGGACTTTGAGCTGATTATTGAAGAATGGGGAAGTTAAGA
Organism: Vombatus ursinus; assembly: GCF_900497805.2. Lineage (NCBI taxonomy): Eukaryota > Metazoa > Chordata > Mammalia > Diprotodontia > Vombatidae > Vombatus > Vombatus ursinus. Next base: position 4,775 of record NW_020952493.1, read on the forward strand.
GGCACAGGAAAGAAAAGACAGCATTGTAGATATCAGAGCCAGCCAGTGAAAAGTCAGTCAGAGGATATGTCATGTTCAAGGAATAGCAAGAAGAAGAGTGTTGCATTGTTAGTTATATAGAGTGGAATAGATTGTAAAGAGATTAGAACATTTGGAAAGGCCTAGTTATGAAGACCTATATAAATGCCAAACAGAGGAGTGAATTCTTGATCCTGGAGGTAAATGGGAACCAGTGGAATTTATTGACAAGGGGCAGACATGGTGACCTCTGCCATTTAGTAATATCACTTTGGTAACTAAGTAGAGGATGGATTGAAATGGAGAGAAACTTTGGTCAGGAAGACTAACCACTAGAATAGTTCAGGAATGAGGTGATGATGGTATGCACCAGGGTTAGAGCACTCTCAGAGAAGAGAAGAGGTCACATAAAAGAGATACTGCAATGGTAGAATAGACAAGTCATGATAAAAAATGAGATGTGTGGGGTGAGTATGTGAGCAATTGAGGCTAACCCTTAGGTTTTAAACCTGGGTGACTGTGAACACACTAGAGCCCCAGACAGTAAAAGGTTGGTGGTTGTACTTTGTGGTATAAGTGGACCAAAATGATATCACAGTTCAGTCAAGGTACATTGTGTCCAACCATGGTTAATCAGGCTAATATGAGCTCAGAAGTTTCTACCATCAGTTAGGCCAAATGGGTGGATGGGAAAAAGTTATTCAGCCAGGAAAGTGGCTGAAGTCGGTGCTATGGAGTGCTTAGAGCTTGGTGAGACCTCAAAAATGCCGTGGTCATAGACTGCATCCCTGGCCAACACTAGCTATTCTGATATTTGTCTTACCACTGGACTATGATGACTCTGAAAGAGAGAGTAAGGTTGATAACTGTACAACTCTGTTTCACTTAAATCCAATTGACGAGCAAGTCAAGACATCAATCATCACATCACATTGTGATGTCTTTGGTTCTCTTCAAAGGAAGGACAAATAACAATAACAAGTAATCTGAATAGCTCTAATGGATTCAATTATCATCTCTATGCAGAGGCAGCCTCAATGTATTTATATATTTATCCAGCTCTCTCTCTCTCTCTGTATATATATATACACATATACATATATATATAAACTATAATATGTGTATATAGTTTAATATGTCCACAGGACACAAAGTTTGAGATATTCAAAAGGAAGTGATGAAAGTAGTTGTCAGAAGAATTTAGACCTGGTTTAGCCCATTTGCTAAGACAGGTTTACTGGGGTGTAGGCACTGTGCATGTTACAACTTCTTGGAGCCACAAGTGAAAGTTAACTGGACACCACAGGTGGATGAACATCCTTGAAAAGGGCTTGGCAAGCCCCACACTGGAGGTAAGCATCTTCCCTGAACACCCCATGCACCTCTGAGATCACTTAGGTAAATCATAACGAGAATATCCCAAAAAGAGCAAGATTAGTGGGTGTGACCTGGATCAAACAAAAAAGGCTTGGAAGGAGTGGAAATACAAAAAGGATAGAGGGTAGAGCAGAGCTATGAAAACCTAGAGGAGAGAGAATATCCAGGTGGAGATGGTGAGTGATACATTCAAAGATTGCAAAGAAGAATTCAAGGATGAGGATTAAGAAAAGGTCATTAAGATCTGAAAACAGACATAATAAGTAACTAGGGAAAAAGCAGTTTGAGTTGAATGATCAAATCTGTTTCAAAAAGCAATATTACAGAAATAAATGACAGGAAATGAAAACCTGACTCTCCTACATGTATAAAGGAATGTATTAAATAATTTCATAAGGCAAAAAAGAGTGGCAAATTGCTAAGAAAACTGAACACCCACCATTTTTTGCTCATAAGAAACATATCTATACAACAAAGCATACTTAAAATGCAAAAACACAAAACTGATAATTATATTACCAGACACAGGAAATATAACAATTTCTAATAGATAATGGAGATAAACAAGGAAATTTCATTGTGCTGAAGGAACCATAAACAACATCAATATAAAAATTAATGCACCAAATAAC
>NW_020952494.1:0-2077 GCF_900497805.2 Vombatus ursinus
CTCTCTCTCTCTCTCTCTCTCTCTCTCTCTCTCTCTCTCTCTCTCTCACACACACACACACACACACACACATACACATACACACACTCACAAACACACACACACCTCTAAGACCAAGACAGTAATTGCAGCAATTTTCCTAGAAAGAGGAAGATCAACTATGTAATTTTTGATCACTTTATTACCTCAAGAGCAAAGCCACTGAGTTGATTGGAAGATATAACTTTGATGTTAATGGCATTGCTTATAAAGCAGCCCCTGAAGCAGAGATAAGGTAGTAAATGCTCAGGATCAGTTCTCTAGAAAAAAAAAAGTATACATAACCTTTTTTTAACCTATTTTAAGGTATTATTTTCTCCATCACTTTCTGAAATCTAGATCATAAACAAAAACAAAGTCCTTATTTGTAGCACTGATTGATTTTTACAGTTTGGGTGCTTATGCTTAAAATGTAATTATCTCTTTGTCAGTTAACTTGGAGGTGGGTCCAGAATACCACTGCAGTATGACTACCTTTGGGAAGGAATATAAAGCACAGAATGGTACTAAGGGCCTGGAAAGACCTTTGATCCTATGAGAGAGACATATTTCATTATAATGTCAATGTAATATCCTGATGCCAACTTCAACTTCAATTAGATTGTAGCTAATAGATTTTTTGCTGCTTTATATGCTTCTATGTCTGAATAGGGGTTCCTGTGAGGTTTTGTTTGTTTTGCTTTTTATATGTTTTGATTTGTCTGTGGGATGAAATAAAGGTTGACTAAGACTTAGTAACTTAAATTATTTTATAAGAACTGGAGACCCATCTTGACCACACTGGGAGAAACTAAGGGAACATGCTATACTATTAGCATATAAGTTGATTTTTCAGGAACAATTCTAATAAACTAACAAAGAGGCAGAGAACAATCATTTTTGTAGATCATTATCCAGGATTAAACATGGTCCATATGAGACCAGAAATCTTGATATGGAGAGCACAATTTGGAAATGGGTTACAGTTGAACTTCAAGTGAAAAGCAATCATAGATTTCACAGAGGAAGTAACTTAAACCGAACTATGTAGTAAGTTTTAGTGTTTCTTCCCACCCTTTGAAACCACCCATTCTCCACTTGTGAATCCAATATTTTGGGGAGTGGGCCTCAAATCAGTTGATACTAGGTCACTATAAAGAAAGCATGGTTCATCTGTAAAAGTACTATGGGCATTAGTGGGCTACCAGTGTATTATCAGTCAATTGTATACTTGGAAGCAAAAATGCTAATGCCATATACAACTATATTGAGAAAGCATTTGTCCCAAATGATGGAGGTGATGGTACTGCTATCCTCTGTCCTTTTAGAGTTTTTGTTGTTGTTCAGTTGTTCAATTGTGTCCAACTCCACCCAACCTTGTTTGCAAGGTTTTTTTTTTGTTTGTTTATTGTTGTTTTTCAAAGTGCAGAAGTAGTTTACCATTTATTTTCCAGGGTGTTCTCATTTTACAGATGAGGAACTAAGGCAAATAGAGGGTAAGTGAATTTCCCAGTGCTACATAGTGCATAAATGTATGAGGCTGGATTTGAACTCAGATTTTCCTGACTGCAAGCTGAGTGCTTAATCCATTGAAGCACCTAGCTGGCCCCTTTCAGAATGCACCTGAGTATTTTCTTCAGTTCTGGTTGTCATATTTTAGGAAGTGCATTGATAACTAAAGCATGTAAAGCTGAGATGTATTGGAGATGTTTCCATATATGGGACACTTGGGGCAGCTAGGTGGCACGATGTGTAAAGCACTGGCCCTGGAGTCAGGAGGACTTGAGTTTAAATCTGGCCTCACACAAATAATACTTCCTAGCTGTGTGACTGTGAGCAGGTCATTTAACCCCAATTGCCTCACTAAAAATAAATAAATAAATGAAAATGAATTTAGATGTGTTTGTTTGGGGCAGCTAGGTTGTGCAGTGGTTAGAGCATCAGCACTGGATTCAGGAGGACCAGAGTTCAAATCCAAACTCAGACATATAACACTTCTTATCAGCTGTGTGGAGTTTGGTAAGTCACTTAACCCCATTGCCTAACCAAATTAACAAAA
>NW_020952495.1:0-2085 GCF_900497805.2 Vombatus ursinus
TCTCTCTCTCTCTCTCTCTCTCTCTCTCTCTCTCTCTCTCTCTCTCTTTCTCTCTCTCTCTCATGCACACACACACACATACACATACACACACTCACAAACACACACACACCTCTAAGACCAAGACAGTAATTGCAGCAATTTTCCTAGAAAGAGGAAGATCAGCTATGTAATTTTTGAACATTTTATTACCTCAAGAGCAAAGCCACTGAGTTGATTGGAAGATATAACTTTGATGTTAATGGCATTGCTTATAAAGCAGCCCCTGAAGCAGAGATAAGGTAGTAAATGCTCAAGATCAGTTCTCTAGAAAAAAAAGTATACATAACCTTTTTTTAACCTATTTTAAGGTATTATTTTTTCCATCACTTTCTGAAATCTAGATCATAAACAAAAATAAAGTCCTGATTTGTAGCACTGATTGATTTTTACAGTTTGGGTGCTTATGCTTAAAATGTAATTATCTCTTTGTCAGTTAACTTGGAGGCGGGTCCAGAACACCACTGCAGTATGACTACCTTTGGGAAGGAATATAAAGCACAGAATGGTACTAAGGGCCTGGAAAGACCTTTGATCCTATGAGAGAGACATATTTCATTATAATGTCAATGTAATATCCTGATGCCAACTTCAACTTCAATTAGATTGTAGCTAATAGATTTTTTGCTGCTTTATATGCTTCTATGTCTGAATAGGGGTTCCTGTGAGGTTTTGTTTGTTTTGCTTTTTATATGTTTTGATTTGTCTGTGGAATGAAATAAAGGTTGACTAAGACTTAGTAACTTAAATTATTTTATAAGAACTGGAGACCCATCTTGACCACACTGGGAGAAACTAAGGGAATATGCTATACTATTAGCATATAAGTTGATTTTTCAGGAACAATTCTAATAAACTAACAAAAAGGCAGATAACAATCATTTTTGTAGATCATTATCCAGGATTAAACATGGTCCATATGAGACCAGAAATCTTGATATGGAGAGCATGATTTGGAAATGGGTTGCAGTTGGACTTCAAGTGAAAAGCAATCATAGATTTCACAGAGGAAGTAACTGAAACTGAACTATGTAGTAAGTTTTAGTGTTTCTTCCCACCCTTTGAAACCACCCATTCTCCACTTGTGAATCCAATATTTTGGGGAGTGGGCCTCAAATCAGTTGATACTAGGTCACTATAAAGAAAGCATGGTTCATCTGTAAAAGTACTATGGGCATTAGTGGGCTACCAGTGTATTATCAGTCAATTGTATACTTGGAAGCAAAAATGCTAATGCCATATACAGCCATATTGAGAAAGCATTTGTCCCAAATGAGGGAGGTGATGGCACTGTTATATTCTGCTCTTTTCAGAGTTTTTGTTGTTGTTCAGTTGTTCAGTTGTGTCCAACTCCACCCAACCTTGTTTGCAAGGGTTTTTTTTTTTGTTTGTTTGTTGTTGTTTTTCAAAGTGCAGAAGTAGTTTACCATTTATTTTCCAGTGTGTTCTCATTTTACAGATGAGGAACTAAGGCAAATAGAGGGTAAGTGAATTTCCCAGTACTACATAGTGCATAAATGTATGAGGCTGGATTTGAACTCAGATTTTCCTGACTGCAAGCTGAGTGCTTAATCCATTGAAGCACCTAGCTGGCCCCTTTCAGAATGCACCTGAGTATTTTCTTCAGTTCTGGTTGTCATATTTTAGGAAGTGCATTGATAACTAGAGCATGTAAAGCTGAGATGTACTGGAGATGTTTCCATATATGGGACACTTGGGGCAGCTAGGTGGCACGATGTGTAAAGCACTGGCCCTGGAGTCAGGAGGACTTGAGTTTAAATCTGGCCTCACACAAATAATATTTCCTAGCTGTGTGACTCTGAGCAGGTCACTTAACCCCAATTGCCTCACTAAAAATAAATAAATAAATGAAAATGAATTTAGATGTGTTTGTTTGGGGCAGCTAGGTTGTGCAGTGGTTAGAGCATCAGCACTGGATTCAGGAGGACCAGAGTTCAAATCCAGACTCAGACATATAACACTTCTTGTCATCTGTGAAGAGTTTGGTAAGTCACTTAACCCCATTGCCTAACCAAATTAACAAAA
>NW_020952496.1:0-5054 GCF_900497805.2 Vombatus ursinus
CTATTATTTCACGGGTGCCACTACATTTTATTCAACTGTCTGCTCGGGTAATATAACCAGCAATTCACTAGTGGAAATTATGAGCTGATTTTTCTCTTACTACTACCATCTTTATCTGACTCAACTGATGTTCTTCCTCCACCTCACATTGAAAAAGTGAACTCACTACTATGCTGATTAACTCACCAGTTGCTGGAGACCCATCTTCAATGGGACACCTTTGCAATAATGAAACAGTATTTGATACTATTGTTATCCAGAAGATAATTATTGGATGACCCTGACATTCTACCTTCATCACAAGATCAACATTATTTTAACTCCTTGTCTTTCAGGGAAGAGTTTCTTAATGAAGTTAAACTATAATTTATTACAAACTCCATTGAACAGTGTCTGAATTATTTTTCAAACTCTTGATTTTTTCTTTTTTTTCCTATCTATAAGTGGTGTATGATAGTTCATGTCCTTCTACACAGCATGAGAGGGAGTTTCCATCAGGTCTTGGGTTTTCTATACCAGCCATTTCAATTCTCATTCTTTATCTGGAGCAGTGCCAGTTTTATCTTGCTCTGTAAAAGGTAAGCTTGACATAAGGGCAAGAGCAGAAAGACATTTTCCAATTGAACCACATCCATGGTAAGGACCTGAAGTTCTGGGACATCAAGCTATGTGTCCAAAGTCAAAATAGTAGGAAGTAATATAGATGGGATTCTGACTTCTAATTCAGTGTAAAACATGATAGCCAATCTTATCCAGAGGGAGGAATTGTGAGTCCTAAAGAGTATCTACTGCACACTTTCTGGAAGGTTATAGTCACAGAGGTAGGAAAAGAAAAAAGAAAAAAAAGTTTGTGCATCTGGAAGGAGACCAATTTCTACCTGAGCATATAGCTTAGGAGAACACAATGCTGACCTCTTGGGTATAGAGGGTTTGATCATCAAGGCTTCAGATGATCCTGCCATTGACTGGTTTCCTAAATGCAAGGACAGTATCTTTCCTTCTATCAGTTTTTCTTAATGTTTGTTAGCTCTCCCACCAATAATAAAATAAAATCGTATCTAACAAAAGAACATCACCCAGTTAAAATGGATTGTTAAGAGGTTGCATTGAAAAGACCCATGTGTTATGAGTCTTTTAATGCCTGATTGAACATATCATTTCTTTTTAAATGAAATTTCATAGGATCATCATTTTTTTGTGATGGAAATATACTTAGACAACATCTAGTGTATACCCATAAATTACAGATGAGGATACCAAAGCCTAAACTAATTATGTGGCTTTCCTCAAATCCTTAGATTTCCTATTTACAAGCCTGAACATGTGGAACAAGACTTTTGATTCTAAGTCCAGCATGAATTTCAATCTACCACATTGCCAATACAATTAGATCAGCAACAGTCAGAGATGGAAGGTGAGTCAGACATTCTGTAGTGCAACTTCATGAAGTATTTGGTAAATTTTTGTTTTCCATTTTTACAGGATTATTGAATTCATAGATGGGAAAGTTTGAAGATGTAATTGTTTTTAGTTCATCTAGATTTTAGCAAAGTTTTTGATAAATGATCTCCTTTTATTCTTGTGGAGAAAGTAGATGCCAATACAAACAGAGAGATTCCTAAGTGGTTGGGTGGTGGTAAACTAGACATTTCATTAATTCTTCAACATCAGCATGGAAGTAAGAACTAATGGGTTTCTCCAGGAATCTGTTTGGACCTTCACTAATTTAGCACTGTTATCGTGATTCAGTAAAAATATACATGATATCAAATTTTCAGATAAAAAAATGTTTAGAGGAATAGTTAGGATAGTTGGAGGATTACAAAGTCAGGATTCAAAATCATCTAGACAACCTAGAGCATTGGACTGAATTTCAGAAGGTCAAATTCAACAGGACTAAACATAGAATCTTGCCTTGGATGATATTAAGCTAAAATCAACTGCAAAATTGTATCAATTGGAATTCAAAATCTTATAAAAGTAAATGTTAAAAACTATAGCTATATGTAATTGGAAAAAAATACTATTGTTTTAAGAAAATGTATCAAGGATGTGTCATAGTTAGATATGTATCTTTCTTTGAAAAATATATATGTTTTAATAATCTCTGATCTCAATATAACAACCATATGACATAACCATAACTATAAAAATGTCAATGGAATCTTTCAGTGGCTCAAGAGAAATGTGACTTCCAAGAATGGGGAAATGATAGTTACATTATATTCTGATTTTATCAGAACTCATCTATAGGGTGGTCTTTGGTTCTAGGCAATATGATTTAAAGAGGAATTTCATAAATTGTAATGTAATCACAATAGAGAAATGAGAAGAGGAATGGGTGGGTGGTTGTGGGAATACTGGTAGTGGTAGGGTAGTAACACTTATCCTAGTCAAAGTAGTCATTGTCATTATTATAGTGGTAGCAATGGTGATAGTGGTGGAAATAGAGGAGGAAAAGAAGGAGCAGGAAGAGGAGGAGGAGGAGGAGGAGTAGCAAAAACAGAAGGAGGAAGAGAAGGAGAAGGGGAAGGGAGAAAAGAACTTCTCATAATTCTACATGCAGAGGCTAGATATTCCTTTATTAGGTATGTAATAGTGAGGGTTCTTTAAGGATAGAAGTTTGCCTACAGAGATGTTGAGGTCCTTCTGGCTATGAAATTCTGGGATTCCATGGGTCTGCTGGTGCTCTCCCTCCCTAACTTCTGCCTCTGGGATTCCCTAGTTTACTGCAAAGCACAGGATAAGATACAACCTCCTACATGTTGCTTATCCTGATTCACCTCATTGTCAATGTTTGAACCTTTTAAAAATACTTTGGATAACTTTGTATCTGTTATATTTACTAATTTATATACATTTATAAAGAAATATTAAGTGATTGACCTAAGTTTATACTATTAGTGATTGGTATAATCAAAAATTTCACTATATCACATGAACAATGAGTATAATAAATACAAATTTTGAGCTTTGAGCAATTTCATCAGAAAAGTTATTCCAGTGTTGGAAATCTCTACAGCAGCCACATAATACAAGTTTTCTAAACTTGAATAAGTTCTAGGGCATTTCATGAGACAGAGAAATTAAATGGCTTGCCTGCTGTCACATAACTACTAAGCATTAGAGTTGGGATAGAACCCTTGGTCTTTCTCACTCAAAGTCCAGCATTATTGCATTGCCTCTGAATGTTTTTTTTCATTCATTCATCAAATATTTATTGAGAAGATAAATATGAGGAACTTTGATAGATAATGAGTATCCAATGTTACATGTGAAATCATCTTTTCCTTAAAGAAAACCATGCCTACCACAAGTTTGGGAGCTAGATTATGGAATGAATGGACCAGACAAAATGTATCTCTGCTTGCACAATTTATTTCTGGGGAAAATGATTCAAAGGAATAAGCAAGAAAACCAGGGGTACAAAGATACCTCCAAATGTAAGAGTTATGGTTAAGCTAAAAGAGAATGGGGCATCAGCAAGTAGGTGTATCAGGACAGACTTCTTGGAAGGAGTAATCCAAGCTCAGCTTTAAAGGAAATTTAAGGTCATTAAGTGAGTTGCAGAAGGAATGCATTTCAAGCATGAGGAAGAGTTTGGGCAAAACATAAGAGTTACAAATAGAATGTCCTGACTGGTCATTCTATAGACGGAATGTAACTTGTCAAATGGGACAGTGTGGCTGGATTATAGAACAAATGGTTGCAAGTAATTTGTAATGCTCCTGGAAAGGCAGGTTGGAGATGCATTTTCAAGTGACTTAAATACTTAAAGAAGGACTTTGTATTGCATCTTGGGGATAGGAGGTGTTTGAGATTCCGGAGCTCAATGGGAGAGCTGCAGTAAGGGCATTGCATGGAGTATCACTGTTGTCTCTAGTGCAGGAATATCAATTTGTCATCTCATGAAAGATAATGTATTATATAGGGGAGAAATTGGAGGTAGACCAATTAAGCAGTTGCAGTTGTTCATTCATTACAGTCTTCCCTAACTCTCTGTGTCCCCAGTTGGGGTTTTCTTGGCAAAGATCCTGGAGTGGTACAGCAATTCCCTCTGCAGCTCATTTTACAGATGAGGAAACTGAGGCAAATAGTGTGTAGGGACTTGCCCCAGGTCACACAGCTGATAAGTGTCTGAGGCCAGATATGAACTCAAGAAGATGAGTTTTCCTCACTCCAGGCCAGCACGCTATCCGGTGAGCCACCTAGCTGCCCCTAGATCAGTTAGAAGGGTATGTTAAAAAGCAGGTGAGAGATGCTATGAGTGTAAGGGGAACCTTGTTTAATGACTCTTGAGTAGCAAGACAGGTTGGATACAAATAGCATGTGGGGTTAGAACAGGTAAGATTGAACAATTGATCAGTTATCAGTTAATGACTGACTAATTACTTGAGTCTGTGAACCTGGGAGATTAGAGGGAAGGAGATGTCACAAACAAGTAATGGTGAGGGACAATTGAGATCTTTTTGTATGAATTGGTTCTGAGATGTCTATGTGACATATAGGTCCAAATATGTGCACATCAAACTTAAGAGATAGACCAAAGTGGGAAACACAAATCTTTTGGGTATATATTTACAGTTATTGATCTCTCTCTGTATATCTATCTATCTATCTATCTATCTATCTATCTATCTATCTATCTTTCTGTCTATCTATCTATAGATATAGTTAGACAGAAAGATAGATAGATAGATCTATATCTATATCTATATCTAGATATAGATATAGATAGATAATATATACATATATGCATATATATACATCTTATATGTGAATTTTTAGGAGTAATTGACATATAGATGATAATTTAACTTGTGGAATTTGATGTTATTACTGAGAATGAGTATAAAGAAAATAAAAGGAAATTATAAAATCAACTTTGATAACATCATTGGTTAGGGGGTAGGACATTAATTATGTTCCAACAAAGGAGCCTCAGGAGTGGTCAAACAACTAAAAGTAGAATCAAGGGAATAATTTTATCAAAGACCCAAGTGGGAGAGGATATCCAGGATGCTGGGGAATTATCAATGGCAAATGTCACAGAG
>NW_020952497.1:0-13449 GCF_900497805.2 Vombatus ursinus
AGGATATCCAGGATGCTGGGGAATTATCAATGGCAAATGTCACAGAGTGTTATGAATGATGTATATTAAATTATGAGTGTATATTAATTCATGTACCATAAGATGTAAGCTAAGAATTACAAAAACTGAAAAAAGAATACTAATTAAGAGAACTTTTGTCACTCAGGAAGAGTGTATTCAAATGACTGATCTGGTCAGAAAACCCAGATTATCATTTGCTGTGAAGTGAGAAGAGAAAAAAAAAATCAGACAGAAAATGGAGATAGTTTTTTGCAGGTGGTTGACTGATTAAAGAAGGAGAAATAAAGATTTATAAACAGAGGGCCATGGAAGACTTAAGTGAAGATATTTTTAAAGTGTGAGAGAGACTTGGAAAGGGAGAGCACATATAGTTTGTCTTTCATTCTCAAAGAGGACCATGACATCAGGAAGATGATAACCTGACTTGCAGTGTAACTTGATTTGATTGAGGGAGGTCTGTGGACAACAGAGAAGTAACAGTCACTAGGAAGACATAGAAAATTAAAGTAATAAAAAAAAGTTAATTTCCATTTCAAGCTGCTCTAGGATATGGGAGGGATTAAGATCAATCCACAGATAGAGAGGTATTGTTATTGGGGAATAAAAGATTCAAATCTTCCTAGAAATGAGTGGAAAGGAACAGAGATTAAAGGATGACATTGTGTGATTTCTTTCTTTTTTTTTTCAATTTCTCTCAATAAAGTGAACTCATGTTCTGACAGAAGGAGTATGAGTGTTAGAGGTTATGACATGTAGGTGGTACAGTAGATAAAGTACTTATTTCAGAGTCAGGAAAACCCAATTTTATTACTATTATATGTACCAGCTATGCAACCCTGAATGAATTATTTAAATTATTTTAACCTCAGTTTGCTCATCTTTATATTGGGAATACTTATGAGAATCAAATGAGGTAACATATACAAAGTGTATTACAACCACTAAATTGCTATCTAAATTTTATATATTATTATTTTTAAGAGGAAAACCACATCAGAAAATGTGTATGTGTGGATGAGAATTAAATTAGAAAAGCATGCTTAAAATGCCTTTCATCAGTGAGAACTCAGATATGTTAAATTACATATATTTAGGGAAATCGGTGATTTTTTCCAGGCCTTCTGAATAGCATATGTATAAGAAATGAGAAAGAATATGGTGGCCATAATCCATGATTAGGGTTTGACAAGATGTGGTTATCCATTGGACTAGAGCACAAATGACTCCAGCATAGAGGACTGTAGAAATGATTAAATAAAGGTTTGGAATTAGAAGAGAGGAAAGTAAAATTATTATACAAGGAAATAAATGAACAGAACAAAGTAGGGAGGCAGTATGGGAAGGACAGAGACAGACAGACAGAGAGAGAGAGAGAGAGAGAGAGAGAGAGCAGAAAAGAGGAAGGAAGGAAGGGACAGAGGGAGGGAGGTAGAAAGAAAGGGAGAAAGAGATGTGTTAGAGGACATAAGGTAATGAATAAAGGAAGAAGGCAGGTAAGCACAAAAGGCAGGAAAATTGTTATAACACACTCTAGAAGAGCATTATTAAAATTGGCTTTTCTCCTATGGTCTCAACCAATTTTTTTCTTTTCAAACAAGAGACAAAAAAAAAAAACCACAGCAATAAGAACAACAACCAAAAACCCTATATGATCAAAATGAAATAGGCTGCACGTTAGAATCATATTAGTGAATATATATGTATGTGTGTGTAAATATGTATACATAATAAATTATGCAATAATAACATAATATGGTATATGAAATATATATGTAAATATATATATTGTCTTCCCATACTCCTCTTCAACAAGTTCATATACAGCAATAATATTATATACTTCTATAAATGTTTATATAAATATATTTATATTTATTTTCAATATATACATATGTGTGTATGTGTGTATATGTAGATAGATAAAGACATCAATAAATGAATTTGTTGCTGGGGAGAATGGGAAGTCCATGTACAGAATTTGGAATTCAAGCTGTCTAGAATATAGTTAGGAAAGCTAAGGATTGGGGATGAAGAGAGCAAAAAATCCATGCATGAAGGACCACCACTATAAAGGTCCAGAAGTTAAAGATGGAATAGAATGATGGCATGCTTAAAAAATAGCAAGTAGGGCATTATAGTTGAATAGTAAATTAATTGGAAGGGATTAGAAGAATAGAAAGGTAGGATCAAGGTTGTGAAAGGATTTAAATGTTAAATGCAGGAATTTATAATTGATCTTAAAAGAAAATGGGAAGAATGAGAGATTCTTGAGTGTGCATATATATGTAGGTGAATGGGAAGTAGGTAGGGGGATATTTAATCTGATTAGATCTTCATGAGAGAAGATCAGTTTGGCAGCAGATTTCAGACAGGGAGATTAACCAGAAGGCTATTGTAATAAACCAGGGAAGAGTGATGAGTCCCTGTAGTGGGGTAATGACTATAGGAGTTTAAAGAAGGAAAAGTATCTGGAAGGTGTCATGAAGGTAGAAGACAAGATATGACAATTAATAAACTGTCTGAGGTGTTTTGGAGAGAGGGGTTGCCAATAACAACAAGGTTGACAGTTTAGGTGACTGAAAGCATGAGTAGACACTAGAGAATAATGGGAAAGTTGACATGAGTGGAAAGTTTCAAATTGAAAGATATTAAGTTTTGAGGATATAACTCTGCCTGATTTCTTATTTCAGTCTAGTCATATAGAATAATGAAATAAGTACATTGAAAGTTTACATTTTTTCATTACCTTGACGTACTTGGCATCAGAAAACCTGAGTGTGACTTCCAACATAAGCCTAGCTACTTGTGTGATCATGGGTAAGGCTGGTGTCTCTGATCACTTCAATTTGCTCATCTCTAAAATGATGGGGCCCTCTGGGTGACTTCTAAGCTCCCTTTTTGACTCTGAATCTAGGATTTTATGCTAAAATGAGCAGTGACTCTCCATGAGTTGTGGTTACATGGCTATCATAGGTAATGAAGGTTTAACAGTCTTTTGGTGAACAGTTCTACCATGGTAGTTGCCCACCACTCAGTCTTTATTTAAAAAAAATGATATCTTGCCTTAGGTCCAGCATTTTTTCTTCTCACTGAGTAATCTTTCTTTTTTTTAACTTAATTTTTTTAACATGTGTTTTTAAAACTTTGATTTCCAAATTTTCTCCCTTCCTTCCTCCCCACCCACCCTCATTGAAAAGGTAAGCATCTTGCCACAGATTATACATGCATAGTCATGCAAAACAACTCCATAGCAGTCATGTCGTGAAAAACTAAAAATATTTCCCTTCATCCTATCCATTCATCCATTTATTCTATTCTGTCTTTTGACCCTGTCCCTCCTCAGAAGTATTTGCTTTTGATTATCCCCTCCCCCAATCTACCCTCCCCTCTTTCAACCCCTGGCACTCTTGTCCGCTTCCCCTCTTATTTTCCGGTAGGGCAAGAAAGATTTCCATACCTCATTGTGTACGTTATTCCCTCCTTAAGCCAAATCCTATGAGAATAAGATTCAATAATTCCCTCTCACCTTTCCCCATTTCCCCTCCACTGTGAAAGCCTTTTCTTGTCTGTTTCATGTGAGATAATTTACCTCATTCTACTTCTCCCTTTCTCCGTCTCCCCGTATAATCCTCTCTAACCTCTTAATTTTATTTTCCAGATATCACCTCTTCATCTTCAACTCACCCTGTGCCCTCTATCCATCTATCTATCTATCCATCTATCTATCAATCTATTTATCTATCAATCTATCTATCTATCTACACATACATATGATTTTTTCCTCCCACTAAACCTAATACTGACAAAGGATTCATGAGTTGCAAATATCATCTTTCCATGGAGGAATGTAAACAGTTCAATCTTAATAAGTCTCTTATGATTTCTCTTTCCCCTTCACCTTTTCCATGTTTCACTTGAGTTTTGTATTGGAAAGTCAAATTGTCAATTCAGCTCTGGTCTTTTTCTCAGGAGTGCTTGAAAGTTCTCTATTTCATTGAATATTCATTTTTCTCTCATGGATTATACTCAGTTTTGCTGGGTAGGTGATTCTTGGTTGTAATCCTATCTCCTTTGCCCTCTGGAATATCATACTCCATGCCCACTGAACCCTTAATGTAGAAGCTGCTAAATCTTGTATTATCCTGATTGTGTTTCCACAATACTAGAATTGTTTCTTTCTGACTGCCTGCAATATTTTCTCCTTTACCTGAGAATTCTGGAATTTGGCTACAATATTCCTAAGAGTTTTCTTTTGGGGATCTCTTTCAGGAGGTGATTCATGGATTCTTTCAATTTCTATTTTGCCCTCTAGTTCTAAAATATCAGGGCAGTTTTGCTTGATAATTTCTTGAAAGATGATGTGTAGGCTTTTTTTTTTGGTCATGGCTTTCAGATAGTCCAATAATTTTTAAATTCTCTCTCCTGGATCCATTTTCCAGGACAGTTGTTTTTCCAATGAGATATTTCACATTCTCTTCTATTTTTTTCATTCTATTGGATTAGTATTACAGTACCTTGATTTCTAAAATTGTTACTAGCGTCCAATTTTTTTCCATTCTAATTTTTAAGGAAGTATTTACTTCAGTAAGATTTTGGACTTCCTTTTCCATTTGACCAATTTGGGTTTTTAGGGCATTCTTCTCCTCATTGGTTTTTTGGACCTCTTTTGCTATTTGGGTTAGGATATTTTTTTAAGATGTTATTTTCTTCAGTATTTTTTTGGTTCTCCTTTAGCATCACTCTCAATTTTTCCTCTACTTCTCTTACTTGCTTGTCAAAATCCTTTCTGAGCTCTTCCATTGCCTGGAACCAA
The DNA here is from genome assembly GCF_900497805.2 of Vombatus ursinus. Classification (NCBI taxonomy): domain Eukaryota; kingdom Metazoa; phylum Chordata; class Mammalia; order Diprotodontia; family Vombatidae; genus Vombatus; species Vombatus ursinus. The sequence continues at coordinate 4,835 of NW_020952497.1, forward strand.
TTCAAATTTTTCTTGGAGGCTTTGGATGTAGGAGCTTTGGCTTCATTGTTTTCTTCTGGTTGTATGCTTTGATCTTCCTTGTCACCAAAGTAAGACAATATAGTCTGACTTTTTTTGTGCTGCTTGTTCATGATCCCAGCCAATTACTTGAGTTATGAACTCTTTGTTAAAGTAGGGATCTGTTTCCAGTGTGGAGAATGTACTGTCCCAAACTTCAGGGGTTTTGTGCAGTATTTTCAGAGATACTTCTGAGGACCTGTAAATTGTCAGTTCTTCCAAGGTGGTATGATCAAGAATGAGGTGTTTATTCCTTTCCTGGCTGGTGCTCTGGTCTATGAGTGACCACAAGCACTCTTTTCTGTCTTGGAACTGTGAGGTGGATTTCCTCTCCACAAGTACTACAAGCTCCACCACGCCAGAGCTCCTCTTCACCCCAGGACCTCCACCCACAACTGTGACCCAGATCCAAGCACTGGCAAAGCAAGAGAATCTTGCACCAGCAGAGAGATCTCTACAATCTCCTTCTGATCAGTCACTCGATTCCCCCTCAGTCTGTGGGCTGGAAGCTCAGGAGGCAGCCACCAGCCCTGGCCAACCTCAGGGACTGGAACTGAGACCTCTGTGCTTCTCTCTTTCACTGCAAACATAGACTTTTCCTGCTGACCTTCTAAGTTGTCTTTGGTGTTCTTGGGTTGAGAAGTCTGGACACCACCACACCTGCCCATGATTCAGAACTCTGAGTCCTGCTCCAGCTTTGCTGTGGCCCGCGCACTCATGCCAAACTGCGTTCTTCTCCCAGAATGGCATGATATACCTTTCCAAATGAACCATCCAGGTTGCCTTGGGCTGGAAATTTGTTTCACTTTGTGTTTTTGCGGGTTCTGCTGCTTTAGAATTTGTTTAGAGTCATTTTTTATAGGTATTTGGAGGGGTTTGGGGGAGAGTTCAAGCAAGTCACTGCTTTTACTCCACCATCTTGGCTCTGCCCCCTGAGTAACATTTCCTGAGGAGACCTCCCTTTCTACACTATTTAGCAGGGCACAATGAGTAAAATTCAACTTGGAGCCAGGATTCCTGTGTTTGAATGCTACCTCTGGCACTTTCCAGCTGGGTAAGAAAGAGTATATCACTTAACCTCTCTGGGTCTCAGCTTTCTCATTTGCAAAATGGGAATGATGTCTGTAGAATTACTTGCAGAATTATTTTGAGGTTTAAATTAGGCATTGTTGGTAAGGCATTTTGTGAACTTTAAAGTATCAGTTATTGTTATAATTACTCATACTTCTTGAACTTTTTTTCTTTCTTTTTAACCAGACATATGATTTCATTGGATTTGGGAATCTAACAAGGAAGCCCCACTACCCATCCACTTCATCCAGTGCTTTGTGGCTTCTTCACTTACAGAGATACCGTGGTAGTTGCAGACGCACTTATTTGCCTAGAGCCACCTCATAAGAAGCAGTGCATGAAAGTTTTCCTGACTCCAAGATTATTTTTCTATCTACTCCCTTATCTCAGGCAAGATTTTTAGACCCTCCCTTCCCATTTGACTTTAAAAACTCATTAACCTTTTCTACAATTTCAAATAAAATGTTAAATATGTAGTTGCACTCTAAGTATATAATTTAAAATAATAACTTAGAGTTAGATTAATCTGTTGTATTTTAATCATTGACAAAAATGATTTTGACTCATTTCTCCCGTCCTTTGGTTACACACAAACTCATTACCATGAAAGAAATTTACTAGCACCAATTACTTCTAAAATGAAAGGGGATGAATCACAGTCCTTAGCATTGAGGATGTTGTATCTCTTCATTCCAACTCTACAACATTCATCGATAACAGAATAAGCAGTTCCATGCAGAAGACTAACGATTGACTCAATTTAAAATTAAAACAACTGGACTTTCTGGGTGAGGTATAAACAAGGTCTCATTAGAGGAAGAAATGAAGACAAAAGGAAAGAACCAATAAGACTGTGGGAAAATCAGGAAGTTGGCAAAAGATTGACCAAAATGGAGAACAAAATCAATGTAACTGAGTTCATTCTGCTGGGCCTTACACAAAGTGCAGAGCTTAGAAAAATTTTCTTTGTCATTTTCTTATTCATATATATTATCACAATTATAGGAAACATACTCATTGTCATAACCATGACTGCCAGCCAAACTTTGAGATCACCCATGTACTTTTTTCTAAACTTCTTATCTACTGTGGATGCAATCTACTCTTCGGTTGTTGCTCCAAAGATGGTTTTGGATGTACTCTATGAGAAGACAACTATCTCTGTGGAAGGCTGTCTGACTCAGCTCTTTGCAGCCCATTTTTTTGGTGGTGTTGGAATCATCCTCCTTGTAGTCATGGCTTATGATCACTATGTGGCCATCTGCAAACCCTTGTACTACATGACTGTCATGAATCATCATGTGTGCCACTTGTTGGTGGCAGCGGCCTGGATGGGAGGCTCAGTACATGCCACCATACAACTTCTCTTCATGGCCCATCTTCCCTTCTGTGGCCCTAATGTTATTGATCACTTCATGTGTGATTTGTTCCCATTGCTGAAACTGGCCTGCATGGACACCCAAGTTCTTGGCCTTTTAGTCATTGCTAATAGTGGAGTAATGTGCCTGTCAATCTTTCTCATACTAGTTGTCTCCTATGTTGTTATCCTCTCTTCCCTGAAGGGTGGGAGCTCAGAAGGAAGGAGAAAGGCCCTTTCCACTTGCAGCTTTCACTTCACAGTGGTGGTCTTGTTTTTTGCTCCCTGCATTTTCTTATATGTGAGGCCAGTAGTCACTTTTCCTATAGATAAAGCTGTAGCTGCATGTGCTTCTATGATTACTCCTATGTTAAACCCCTTGATTTATACCCTTAGGAATACAGAGGTAAAAAATGCCATGAAGAAACTCTGGATTAGAAGAATGCCTTTGACTGTTTGGGTAAAGTTAGCTTACTAATTGAAAATCATTCAAATATAGCAGAAGGATACAAATGTTTTGATGGATTAATATTTAATCAATGCACGTACTCCTTTCAGTAGCAAAGATCACAATCTTTTCATAAATTTCCACATTGAATTTTCCTAGGCCAATTTTTCCCCCTGTAAATCATTAAGAGAGGTTTTGGTGGACATGACAAACCCAAATATTAAATAAGCCTGAAGATATTTGAAATATTCCATATCCATAGTCATCCATCTATGAGAACGATTATAATTAATGTTGTTATAGCCCATCAAGGTTTGCAACATGCTTTAGATATAGTTTCTCAAAGCACTTTACAAATATCACCACATTTTGTCTTCACAACATCCCTCAGAAGTAAGTGCACTTAATATCCTCCCTTTACAAAGAAGGGAATTTAGGCAAATATAGTGTATACCTGACTCTCACAGTGTCCCCCAGATAGTCATTGTCTGATACAAAAAAATTCAAACCAATATCTTGCTGATTTAAGTCCAGTGTTTTATCTATTGTATTCCCCACCTACTCCTAGTTATTGCTCTGCTGAGAAGAGAGAGAAGTGCATTACCTCACTTTCTCTCTGGGGTTAGACTCAGGCATTACAATTATATACTGTTCTTTTTTTTCCACTGTGTTTTTAATATCAGTTTTCTGTGTATATTGTCAAAGTGACTGTGAATATTGTTTTTCTCATTATCTTTCCTTCACTAATAAGTGTTCCCGTGATTTTCTGAATTCTTTATACTTCTTATTTCTTAGAGTACAGTACTATCCTATTGCATATTTCATTCTTGTACCATAATTTGTAGCCATTTTCTCATCCAATGGATATACTTTATTTCTCTTCTTTGTCATTGTGAAAGTGCACTTATGTATGTCTGGGTATCTCTCCTCCACTTTTCACCTCCCTTTCATGGGTTCCCTTCCCCTGTTAGAATGTTAGGTCCTCAATGGTAAGGACTGTCTTTTTTCTTCTTATATTTGTATTCAGAGAACAGTGTCTGGAACAAATGAAGTGCTTAATGTATTCTTTATGACTGACAGGCTGGTTGGCATGTTGATATTTTCAGATCTTTGCCATAGGCAGTCTAAGTTTAACGTTTGCAACGTTAGACAAAAGTATAGTTCTTTGAATGTACTTGGACCCTAACAAATGCTTGCTAAGTCATGGTGTTATTTATTTCCCTGCTTTAGCAGGCTCAACACTTGATGACAAAGCTTCTTCTTCAAATACTGAGGGAATAGAGGGAATGGTCACCCTGAATTCATCCTATTTCCTTATTAGGAAGATGTAATGGTGAGAATTTGTCCCTGTTTTTTTTCCCCCTGATATAAAACCTACATTTGTTTAACTATGATTTCCATCTCTCATTCCTTGTGCAGTCTTTTAGGGAAAAATATTGAAGAAATATAATCCCTTTTATATCTCTTACACTTGAGTCCCCTTCTGGTACTTGAAAAAAAGTAATTGTTTCCACTTCTCCCCACCCCACAATACACTGAACCATTTTTTAGGCTCACTTTAAAGCTTGCATGGGATTGTGATAGGGAACTGGAAATTGAGTCAGTAGGATTTGGGTTCAAATCAAGCCTCTTTCAAATTTTCCTCCATTTATGAGTCTCACTTTTTGGATCCATTGTATGTGGATAAAATCAATTAATGTGCACAGATTCCATCACAGTCAACAAGCAATTAGTAAGGACTTATTATGTCCCAGGAGTCTTTATTTTTTTCAATTTGTGCTGGTGAATAAATGATTAACTCCACTTGCTTCAAAGGGAAAACTTTACTCAGAATATAAAAATTTGAGTGGGAAGGAAGGTATTACCTCAGGAAATGTTTTGTTTCATTGGATTCAATTCATTGATATAACTAGAGACTGCAGTTTTTTGCATTTTGAGGTGCAGTTAAGACTTATCTCTTTCCTTTGTTGGCAGATAGGATTTACTTTTGCAAAACCTTAATTACAGAGAAAACCTGTTTGGAATGAAAAAAATGCCTATTGGAATCTCACTAAACTTAAAACAATGAAAAGAATAATTAGTATTTAGGAAGTCAAAGAAGTGCCCTGAAAAACAGCAAGAGGTTCTAGATTTCTATGGAGTTGGGTTCATTTGTGATGAAACATTCTCTCCTTGTAAAACTTTTGTTTAGTTTTAAAAGAAGAAAATATACTGAATTGCATTTATTCTCATTGAAGCTGAGCCAACTTTGGACCCTGTCTTACACTGGATGTCAATAACAGTCTTTCAGAACAGTATTAGGAAGCTTTCAAGAAGAACCTTATATGATCTATCGAGCTAATAACTGAGGATACAAAAGAATGCAAAAAGACAATCCTAAAAATCAAAGACCTCACATTCTCATTGGTGAGATAATATGTAAATACTTTGGTATATAGGAGATATAAATAGGAATTGGAAGGTAATCTCAAACAGGAAGGGAAGATAAAGAAGGGCCATGGTGATGATAGGGATGGTGATGATAATGATGGTTAGCTTCCAGTCACAAGTCTCCAGTCTGAAAATGACTTCATTCCTTCAGCCTTTTATGGCACTCCTACAAAGCTCAACAACAGTTATAAAGCATTACAGATATATAATAGCAAATTTGTAACTGAGCTTCTGGGAAGGAAAAGATGTTTACATATACTTTTAAATTCAATCAATATTAGTACTTTCTTAAGCCTAAAGAATCAACAAAACATAAATCAAACCCTCACATAATTGATAATTTCTGAGGTATAAATTTTCTCACTGAAAATTTAACAATCCTCTCTCCTCAGAACTGTTAGAGGTGGACCAAGACAGTCCTTTTTGTACCTGCACTGCCTCTTAGTTCCAGTGCAGTAAGTTGTGATGGATGTATTTCCTGCCAGCTAGCTTCATTAGATATCAAACTACCAGATGTTCACCTTCATATTGACATAGATAAGTGGATTTTAAGAAACTATTCATAGTCTTTTGTCTTCAGAAAAGCCTAAAACATATTGTACTCTATAAAGAGGCATAGAATTGCTGAAACTAAGCCTGAACCAGGCATTAGCTTTTAAAAGCAAATTCAAATTGAATAAAATATGTTTGAAAAACCAAGATCCAAAGTGCTTGCTCCACAAAAATGTACATCTTGTTTTCTCTTGAAAATATAACAGAGTAGATAGTAAAGAAGTTTGTTTTGTTGTTTTTGTTGTTATTGTTGCTTTTTTTTACATCAATTGAGAGAATGTGTACTTGAATCCTGTCTCTCTCTATTCTGGACAAATTTATTTAATTCTAGTGAATCATTCTCCATTTTCTTCCCATACTGCTCCTCAGAGTAGCATTAGTATAAATTAATAATTATTTTTTTCATTTAATTTATATCTTCATCATCAAGCTAAATATATATCTACATCTATGTTTATATCTATATCTATCCCTTTTTCCATCTTTTTTCCATGATATTTTGAGTATTATCCTTGAGTAAAATGTATGTTCCTTGAAAGTAGAAACAATTTTTCATTTTTGTCTTCATGTAAACCATACTTAGACTGTACCTTACACACAGTAGATACTCCATAAATGTATTTTGAATTGTATGAGTCAGATGAGTTACTTATCTGTGGTTGTTTCAGTTGCACCAATTAAAATATAAGCTTATTGAGTGCAAAACTGTCCCTGCTATGTACTAATGCCTGGTATATAGAAGTTGCTTAAAGTTCCTATTGATGGATGTATCCCTATTAAATTTCTCTTTTGAAATCAGATACAGCAGAATCATTGAATTCAGTTTTAAATCTGAGTATTTTTCAGGGTACATGCCGTCCCATATTGCTTTGGGTCACATCCAAATTAAAGAGGTATGTGTGAAATACATGTCCGTGTCCTATCAGAAACATTCCAGAGAGTCTGTCCCTAACCAGATAACAGTTTTCCTCTTGGTGTTTTAATATTCAGAGGAGAGAAGTCAACATCAGAGCTCTTGATACCTTAAAGGCACACCTCTATTTTTCGGTCATCCATTCTTAGATGATATCTTTTTATGAGGCTTATTTTATGCATACCCTTTTTATTATTTTATTTTTTTATTATTTGCTACCAGTCACTTACACTCTCTATATAAAATCTTTTCAATTTCTTTGAGTCACATGCAATTTTAAATCTGCACTTTTAATGATCCACTATTTTATTCCTTAATATCATCATCAGGAGCAAATTTATAAGTCGGGCACTGGCCCAGCAGAAGAACTCAAAATCACTGAAATATCTAATTTAAATTACATCATTTGCTTATGGCAGTGCTGAGATATCCATAGTGATGGAATCTGAAGCCATAATTTAAACAAAGTTTCCATAGAAACTCACCTTATATCTTTATGATCTTACAATTCCATATCTTATACATCCTTTATCATGAGTTTTTAATTGTCAAAGCTGTTGCCTTATAAAAATTCTTTAATTAATTTCTGTAAGCATTCCCTCTGCCCAATTTTATACTTCATGCATTTTAAATTCAGAGGAGAGAACTGATTTCCCAAAAGTCACACAAATTGTTTGGGCCCAACATATTCAGACATTCATATGTATTATTTTTTTTAATTAAGTCAATATGTTCAGATGTAAGAGGAGGATTTAAAAAAAAAATGATAGATCACCAAGACTGGAGGGCAGACAGTTTGAGTTCATATAGGTGCTCAGACATTTCCTCACTGTGAGAATTCATTTAACAACAGTTTGACAGTTTTACTTGTTTTTTTTTTTAACTATAATATGAGGAAAAACAACTGGTCGTATGCCCCTCTCCCCAACTTGTGAGAATAAAATTAGATGATTTTTCTTTTTTTTTATGATATTTCTAAAAGTCGTTGCACAGTTCCTGGAAGGTTGTAGGTACTATATTATTGTTGTTACTGTAAATATTAATGATGATGATGATAAAACACCAACTTCTATAGTGAAATCAGCCAGTCCCCATTGGTTTTGGACAATGTTATGTTGTAGATGTTCCACTGGCAGAGGAGATGGTCCTTTTTACCCCAGCAGAATATAATCCCCACTAGCAAGTCTATATGAAATCAAGGGACCACAAATACTGAAGTCCGTATGGATGATTCTATAGTTTCCTTTGGCTAATGTGTCCTTAACATTGTTATCATTATTATTTATTGTTGTTATTATTTATGGTTGTAATCTCTACATAAGAGTTATATGAATGTTTTGTACCTTTAAAATTATTAAACAAACCTACTCTGCCTTTGTATAACTGGTTGAGTTGACAGAGATAGTGCTAACCTTCTTACAACATAGCATTCTAATTTCTTGTTCAGATAAAAGTGAGGGGACTGCATAGGATTTAGAACTACAATGTACCTTAGAGATCATCCATCCATTATAAGCTTTGTCTCTCATTTTATAAATGAGAACTGTTGGGTCCACTGAGATGAGATGACCAAAGAAAATTTACACAGGGTATAAACAACAAAGCTATGTTTTGTTCCTAGGCTCTCTGACCCCAAATCCAGATGTATTTTTCACTGTATTACTGCGAAGGTAAGAAACCTTTAGGTTTTCTAGGTGTCATGAAAACATTAACAAAAGGTAACTTTACAATCATCCCTATGGACTTCAGTGTTTATGGCAAATTGACTTCTCCAGTGGGGATCAGAT
>NW_020952498.1:0-3325 GCF_900497805.2 Vombatus ursinus
GATAGATAGATAGATAGATAGATAGATAGATAGATAGATAGATAGATGGATGGCACAGGGTGAATTGAAGATGAAGGGGTCATATCTAGAGAATAAAATTAAGGGGTGGGAGAGGATCATACAGAGAGAAAGAGAAAGGGGGAGGTAGAATGGGGTAAATTATCTCACATAAAACAGACAAGGAAAGGCTTTTACAGTGGAGGGGAAATGGGGAAAGGTGAGAGGGAATGAGTGAATCTTACTCTCTTTGGATTTGGCATAAGGAGCCAATAACATGCACACTCAATTTGGTATTGAAATCGATCTTACCCTACAGGAAAATATTGGGGGAAGGGGACAAGAGAGCACGAGGATGATAGACGGGAGGGCAGATTGGGGGAGGGGGTAATTAGAAGCAAACACTTCTAAGGAGGGACAGGGTCAAAAGAGAGAATAGAATAAATGGGTGGAGGGATAGGATGGAGGGAAATATACTTAGTTTTTCACAACATGACTACTATGAAAGTGTTTTGCATGATTATACATGTACAACCTGTATACATGTGTAAGGGAGGGAGGAAGGAAGAAAATTTGGAACCCAAAATTTTAAAGTCAAAAGTTAAAAAAAATTGTGTTCACATGCAATGAGAAATAAGATATACAGGTAATGGGGTATAAAAATCTATCCTTCCCTACAGGAAAATTGAAGGGGAAGGGGCTAAGAGAAGAGGGGGGAGAAGTGGAAGGGAAGGCAGATTAGAGAAGGGGTATTCAAAATGCATGCCATCTTGGGGTGGGGGAAAGGATGAGATGGGGAGAAAATTTGGAACTCAAAATCTTGTGGAAGTGAATGTTGAAAACTAAAAATAAATAAATTTTAAAAATGCATTGTAAAATAAAGTATAATTTAAATATTATTAATAAAAATGATTTTTTTGTAGAAGTCACAAGGATTTCTAGATTTCTGAGATCACTGTCTCCTTCTTTCCTAAGGATTGGAAAGGCCTTCATTTCTTCCTTTCCTGTTATCAGGCAGTAGGGGAAAAAAAAGTTTCTCTCCCAAAGGTCAAGAGTTGTTCCTTTAGAGATCCTAATTAATACCCTATAATTGCCGATAAGTATTTTTACCTGAACAAAGGCTTATTTCTTCTTCAGACACATCCCAGATTCCTTCTACTGACTTGCTTTCGAGATGACATGGTAATTGCAGCTCTTGGGGGAGATGGGCTCAGTAAAGGCTGTGTCTATAACTTCAGCCCTGACCATCCTCACAAAATACATACTACACACATGTATACACACACACACACACTCAAACACCCACACACCCATACACACATACTCACACTCTCACACACCTACACCCAACTATAACCTCTGCTTTGGCAGCACAGATCAGATAGGTGAGTGACTTTATGCCTTGGTTACAGAGGTAAAGATTCCTAGAAACTTCTTCTAGGAGAATGGGATTACTTCCCTAAGTGCTTGAGATACAGTAGGGACTTTGGAGAAGAGGCCTCAGTAAGTGTTATTCAGTTCTTAAAATGCATCAAGGCCATATTTTCTGTCCTAGAAGTTTGTCTGGTGTCTCTGGCTTTGTCTCTTCCCAAATGTGGTCCCCAACCAGGCTAAAGGTAATATGTGTAGATCCAGCATTCAGAAGGTTGTAATTCAGATGCCGGGAGAGTCTGCATTATAATAATTCTCCTGAGAGAAAACTGGGTCCTGATTTTTCTCTTTATAACTAGATTCGGGGAAGGAGATGAAGGAGCAACAGAAGGTTCTCATTTCTGATTCAGGCTCCGTATCTTAGAAAATTTATTGTGAGCTGTCCAACAACCTGAGTGTGGAAGCTCAGAATCCTGACTGACTTTTTGCATTGGCAGGACACTACGGGTCTTAGACTCCTGACTGCTGCTCTCGATGGCTTTAGATCCTTCAGCTTGACCTTTATCCCCTCCTCACCACTCAGGCTGTAGGGCTCTGAAAAAATGTGAATGACAGGCTGACAGCTCCTGTGGGGATTATTAAAGCAAGTTCTACACAGCCTGATCTCTCTCCCTCTGCTGGGGTCTTATAGACTCAAAGATTCAGAGCAGAAAAGAAGTCAGAGCAGTTGATCTGAAGTCCTCCTTTTACAGGTGAGGGAACTGAGGCCCTGAGGGAATCAGTGACCTTTTCAAAGTGACCCAAAGTCATAGTTGATGAGGATTATATTTGAATCCACATGCTCTCTGGACTCCTACTGCAGCCCTCATTCTACTGCCCTATTCTGCTTCTGGGATGGCATTCAATGCCTATTAATTTCAATGTAGCTTTTACTGGGAAACTGGAAGGTGTTGTCAATGTCTTTGACTTTTCATTCCTGTCTACTACATCCTTTCCTCTGGCTTTTTTTATTCTTTTCCATGATCTTGACATTTTTCCATGCATAGAATCATGGTCAAGCTAAAACTTAGTAACTTCATACTTTAAAAAAACAAAAACAAAAACTACTTTTTATGAATTAGGAAAGCCAGCTCTCTGCCTTTCTGCCTAAAATGTCATAGATGACCAGGGATCATGATAAACTGGTATAAATGATATGACATAAACTCAAATTAGAGGCATAGGACATGGGTTCAAATTCTTCCTCTGCCTCTCACAGCTCCTGTTTTGGGGAAATCATTTCAAATTTGCAGGCCTTGGGTTCTGTATTTTAATGGTAACAGTAGAAACAATACTGATAAAGAAGCCATTGAATCAGCTATAGCCTAAAGATCTTTCCAAAAATAGCTTCAATATTGAAGTGTCTTCTTGATAGAGACAGGAATGTGGCTTTTCCTGGTCCTCCCAGTTGTTTGGAAAATAAAAGGCTGATACTAAACAAGTAATGTCTACCCAGAGTTATCTCCAGCAAAGCAGTGGAGGGGGCTGTGTTAAGCGATGAGGGGATTTATGATGCAAACTGTGCATGTGAAATATGTGTTTTCTCAGCATTTATTTGACCCTTGATTGCAAGGACTGTGTAAGATTGTATTCAGCTAGACTCAGTTGGTTTAGAAAGGGAAGAGCTTCAGTGAGAGAGCACTGTGCCTCACCTAGAATATCGACATGGTCTCTTCCACTGTTGTTCCTCCTTAGTTCTCAAAGAGGAGCAATGATATCAGAAGGGTGAAGTCTGGACTTGCAAGTGAATAGGATTTAAGTGAGGCAGAGCTGAGCAAAGTCACCAGCCTCACTATCTCCTCCAGAGTCATCAGAGTCCAGTGGCAAGACTTAGGCTCAAACACTGGCAATGGCCTCCCATTGGATTTTGAAGTAAATTTCCAACAGAGTTTGAGACTTGGTCCTATCATCTCCTCAA
>NW_020952499.1:0-3351 GCF_900497805.2 Vombatus ursinus
AGATAGATAGATAGATAGATAGATAGATAGATAGATAGATAGATAGACAGATAGATAGATGGGTGGATGGCACAGGGTGAATTGAAGATGAAGGGGTGATATCCAGAGAATAAAATTAAGGGGTGGGAGAGGATCATACAGAGAGAAAGAGAAAGGGGGAGGTAGAATGGGGTAAAGTATCTCACATAAAACAGACAAGGAAAGGCTTTTACAGTGGAGGGGAATGGGGAAAGGTGAGAGGGAATGAGTGAATCTTACTTTCTTTGGATTTGGCATAAGGAGGGAATAACATACACACTCAATGTGGTATGGAAATCTATCTTACCCTACAGGAAAATATTGGGGGTAGGGGACAAGAGAGCAGGAGGAAGATAGAGGGGAAGGCAGATTGTGGGAGGGGGTAATTAGAAGCAAACACTTCTAAGGAGGGACAGGGTCAAAAGAGAGAATAGAATAAATGGGTGGAGGGATAGGATGGAGGGAAATATTAGTTTTTCACAACATGACTACTATGAAAGTGTTTTGCATGATTACACATGTATAACCTGTATACATGTGTAAGGGAGAGAGGAAGGGAGAAAATTTGGAACCCACAGTTTTAAAGTCAAAAGTTAAAAAAAAATTGTTTTCACATGCAACGAGAAATAAAATATACAGGTAATGGGGTATAAAAATCTATCCTGCCCTACAGGAAAATTGAAGGGGAAGGAGCTAAGAGAAGAGGGGGGAGAGGTGGAAGGGAAGCTAGATTAGGAGAAGGGGTATTCAGAATGCATGCCATCTTGGGGTGGGGGGAAGGATGAGATGGGGAGAAAATTTGGAACTCAAAATCTTGTGGAAGTGAATGTTGAAAACTAAAAATAAATAAATTTTAAAAATGCATTGTAAAATAAAGTATAATTTAAATATTACTAATAAAAATGATTTTTTTGTAGAAGTCACAAGGATTTCTAGATTTCTGAGAGATCACTGTCTCCTTCTTTCCTAAGGATTGGAAAGGCCTTCATTTCTTCCTTTCCTGTTATCAGGCAATAGGGGAAAAAAAAGTTTCTCTCCCAAAGGTCAAGAGTTGTTCCTTTAGAGATCCTAATTAATACCCTATAATTGCTGATAAGTATTTTTACCTGAACAAAGTCTTATTTCTTCTTCAGACACATCCCAGATTCCTTCTACTGACTTGCTTTCGAGGTGACATGGTAATTGCAGCTCTTGGGGGAGATGGGCTCAGTAAAGGCTGTGTCTATAACTTCAGCCCTGACCATCCTCACAAAATACATACTACACACATGTACACACACACACACACACACACACACACTCAAACACCCACACACCCATACACACATACTCACACTCTCACACACCTACACCCAACTGTAACCTCTGCTTTGGCAGCAGAGATCAGATAGGTGAGTGACTTTATGCCTTGGTTACAGAGGTAAAGATTCCTAGAAACTTCTTCTAGGAGAATGGGATTACTTCCCTAAGTGCTTGAGATACAGTAGGGACTTTGGAGAAGAAGCCTCAGTAAGTGTTATTCAGTTCTTAAAATGCAGCAAGGACATATTTTCTGTCCTAGAAGTTTGTCTGGTGTCTCTGGCTTTGTCCCTTCCCAAATGTGGTCTCCAACCAGGCTAAGGGTAATATGTGTAGATCCAGCATTCAGAAGGTTGTAATTCAGATGCCGGGAGAGTCTGCATTATAATAATTCTCCTGAGAGAAAACTGGGTCCTGATTTTTCCTTTTATAACTAGATTCGGGGAAGGAGCTGAAGGAGCAACAGAAGGTTCTCATTTCTGATTCAGGCTCCGTATCTTAGAAAATTTATTGTGAGCTGTCCAACAACCTGAGTGTGGAAGCTCAGAATTCTGACTGACTTTTTGCATTGGCAGGACACTACGGGTCTTAGACTCCTGGCTGCTGCTCTCGATGGCTTTAGATCCTTCAGCTTGACCTTTATCCCCTCCTCACCACTCAGGCTGTAGGGCTCTGAAAAAATGTGAATGACAGGCTGACAGCTCCTGTGGGGATTATTAAAGCAAGTTCTACACAGCCTGATCTCTCTCCCTCTGCTGGGGTCTTATAGACTCAAAGATTCAGAGCAGAAAAGAAGTCAGAACAGTTGATCTGAAGTCCTCCTTTTACAGGTGAGGGAACTGAGGCCCTGAGGGAATCAGTGACCTTTTCAAAGTGACCCAAAGTCATAGTTGATGAGGATTATATTTGAATCCACATGCTCTCTGGACTCCTACTGCAGCCCTCATTCTACTGCCCTATTCTGCTTCTGGGATGGCATTCAATGCCTATTAATTTCAATGTAGCTTTTACTGGGAGACTGGAAGATGTTGTCAATGTCTTTGACTTTTCATTCCTGTCTACTACATCCTTTCCTCTGGCTTTTTTTATTCTTTTCCACGATCTTGACCTTTTTCCATGCATAGAATCACGGTCAAGCTAAAACTTAGTGACTTCATACTTCAAAAAAACAAAAACAAAAACTACTTTTTATGAATTAGGAAGGCCAGCTCTCTGCCTTTCTGCCTAAAATGTCATAGATGACCAGGGATCATGATAAACTGGTATAAATGATATGACATAAACTCAAATTAGAGGCATAGGACATGGGTTCAAATTCTTCCTCTGCCTCTCACAGCTCCTGTTTTGGGGAAATCATTTCAATTTGTAGGCCTTGGGTTCTGTATTTTAATGGTAACAGTAGAAACAACACTGATAAAGAAGCCATTGAATCAGCTATAGCCTAAAGATCTTTACAACAATAGCTTCAATATTGAAGTGTCTTCTTGATAGAGACAGCAATCTGGCTTTTCCTGGCCCTCCCAGTTCTTTGGAAAATAAAAGGCTGATACTAAACAAGTAATGTCTACCCAGAGTTATCTCTAGCAAAGCAGTGGAGGGGGTGGTGTTAAGCGATGAGGGGATTTATGATGCAAACTGTGCATGTGAAATATGTGTTTTCTCAGCATTTATTTGACCCTTGATTGCAAGGACTGTGTAAGATTGTATTCAGCTAGACTCAGTTGGTTTAGAAAGGGAAGAGCTTCAGTGAGAGAGCACTGTGCCTGACCTAGAATATCGACATGGTCTCTTCCACTGTTGTTCCTCCTTAGTTCTCAAAGAGGAGCAATGATATCAGAAGGGTGATGTCTGGACTTGCAAGTGAATAGGATTTAAGTGAGGCAGAGCTGTGCAAAGTCACCAGCCTCACTATCTCCTCCAGAGTCATCAGAGTCCAGTGGCAAGACTTAGGCTCAAACACTGGCAGTGGCCTCCCATTGGATTTTGGAGTAAATTTCCAACAGAGTTTGAGACTTGGTCCTATCATCTCCTCAA
>NW_020952500.1:0-1550 GCF_900497805.2 Vombatus ursinus
AACTTGAAAATGCCCAAGGTGAAGATGCCCAAGTTCAGCATGCCAGGGTTCAAAGGGGAAGGCCCAGAGGTGGATGTGAACCTGCCCAAGGCTGACATTGACATTTCAGGCCCTGAGGTGGACATCGAGGCTCCAGATGTGAGTATAGAAGGCCCAGAGGGAAAGATCAAAGGTCCCAAGTTCAAGATGCCTGAAATGAATATCAAGGCCCCCAAGATCTCCATGCCCGATTTTGACTTGAATCTGAAAGGCCCCAAAGTCAAGGGAGATGTAGATCTGTCTTTGCCCAAGATAGAAGGTGAGGTGGAAGTTCCAGACGTGAACATCAAAGGCCCCAAGGTGGACATCAGTGCTCCAGATGTGGACGTCCATGGCCCAGATTGGAATCTGAAAATGCCCAAGATGAAGATGCCCAAATTCAGCATGCCAGGCTTCAAGGGAGAGGGACCAGATGTGGATGTGAATCTTCCCAAAGCAGACATTGACATTTCTGGACCTAAGGTGGACATTGAGGCTCCTGACATTAACATTGAGGGTCCAGATGCAAAAGTGAAAGGCCCCAAATTTAAAATGCCTGAGATGAATATTAAGGCTCCCAAGATCTCAATGCCAGACTTGGACCTCAATCTTAAGGGTCCTAAAATTAAAGGTGATGTGGATGTGACCCTTCCAAAGGTAGAGGGTGATTTGAAAGGGCCATCTCTTGACATCAAAGGCCCCAAGGTGGACATTGATGCCCCAGATATTGACATCCATGGCAAAAGTCCAAAACTCAAGATGCCCGACATGCATGTTAACATGCCCAAGATTTCCATGCCGGAGATAGATCTGAATTTGAAAGGCCCCAAAATCAAGGGAGATGTCGAAGTTGATGTCTCTGCACCCAAATTAGAAGGTGACATCAAAGGTCCCAAAGTGGACTTAAAGGGCCCAGAGGTTGACATTGCAGCCCCTAAAGTCAATATTGAGGGGAAATCGAAGAAATCACGTTTCAAGCTTCCCAAGTTTCACTTCTCAGGCCCGAAAGTTCAGATGCCAGAGGTAGATGCCAAACTCAAAAAGCCGGATGTTGACATTTCGGGCCCCAAAGTGGACATCCATGCCCCAGATGTGGAGGTGCAGGGCAAAGCAAAAGGCCCAAAGTTCAAAATGCCCTTTCTGAGCATTTCTTCACCCAAGGTCTCGATGCCAGATGTAGAGTTAAATCTGAAGGGCCCCAAAGTGAAGGGAGACCTGGATGTTGCAAGCCCAACCTTGGAAGGTGATTTGAAAGGTCCTAAAGTAGATCTTAAGACGCCAGAAGTACATCTTGAAGCACCTGATGTGGACGTCCATGGGCCAGACTTTAATGTGAAGATGCCCAAGATGAAGATGCCCAAGTTCAGCATGCCTGGGTTCAAAGGAGAAGGCCCAGAGGTGGATGTTAATCTGCCCAAGGCAGACATTGACATTTCAGGCCCCAAGGTGGACATCGAGGCTCCGGATGTGAATCTAGAAGGTCCAGAGGGGAAGATCAAAGGCCCCAAGTTCAAGATGCCTGAGATGAACAT
>NW_020952501.1:0-1737 GCF_900497805.2 Vombatus ursinus
CAGAATCTGCTCTTTGGGGTAGTAGCTAAGGAAGTCAGATGTCCCTCGACACAGTTTTCATTTGTGTTGGAGCTAGATTGCATCATGGAATTCACTACATTATCTGTTCCCCCAAACTATCCCCTCATCAAAATCTTCCTATTACTCTCAAGGGCACCAGCATTCTCCCAGTCACTCCAGCTCACAACCTTGGTGTCACTCCCAACTCCTTACTCCCACTCACCCAATCAATGTAGCCAACCGGTGCCAAATCTTATCATTTATTTCTTGGTGTCTCTTGAACCTCCTCCTTTTTCCGTATTCACAAAGCTACCCCCATCACACCACACCCCCAACTCTGGTCCTCATCATCTCTTTCCCAGACTCTTACAATAGCCTTCTAACTGGTCTCCCTGCCTTCAGTTTCTCCCTGTTCCAGGCCATCCTCCCCTAAGCTGCCAAAGTGACTTCCTAAAGCACAAATCTGACTGTATCACTCCTCTAATCAATAAACTCCAATGGCTCCCTATTGACTCTAAGGCCAATTATGATTTCATTCTTTTAAATTTATAACTTTGTGTACATCTTATGTACATAATTAACAGTGCAGCAGGGTGGTGCCGTGGATGGAGCACCAGAACTGGAGTCAGGAAAACCTGAGCTTAAATCTGGCCTCAGACACTTATTAGCTGTGTGACCCTGAGCAAGTCGCTGAACCCTGTTTACCTCAGTTGCCTCCTCTGTAAAATGAGCTAGAGAAAGAAATGGCAAACCACTCCAGTATCTTTGCCAAGAAAGTCCCAAATGGGATCACAGAGAGTCAGACAGGACTGAAACAATAGAACAACAAAGCACATGTCTTTCATTTATAAATAAGCATTCAGATATTGGGGGTGAGTGCATAAAAATTTTTACACAATTAAAAAAGCTTGGAGAATATTGCACTAGGCAATATTTTAAGACTATAAAGTAAAGGGGATGTGTTTACCTGCAATGGTAAAGGGACTTCCCTTTCTGGGAGTTCCCTATACTCACAAGTCCAGGCTCTATCCTTATTAGTATCTTATTCTCCCCATCCTTTCCAATAGCTTTCAGACAGAAACATTCCTGGAACAAGTCAATTTCCTGATCTCCTTCTGTATGCAATGTTCCATAGACAACTGTCCAGGTAGACAAAAATAACTTCTTCTTATAGCTCACTAAAAGCATTGGGGTGTCCACTCATTCTCTGTTTGGGGTGTAGGCTGTATTTAGGGAAGACTAGCACCTCTAGCGTGAGGACTGTTGAGACCTTTTCAGGGCTGCTTTCCACCTTTGGTGTTCACTTGCTCCACCCAAGTCTCACCTGTGACTCCAAGAAGCTATAGCATGGGCAGTGGTCACGCTCCAGTAAACCATTTCAGCAAACAGAGTAAACCAGGGTAAGGGTAACTGAGGGGTCTCAAACCCATCAGTGAGTTGGGGGGGGGCTGTCTATGCCAAGCATGTGAAGACTTCCCCTGGTGGAATTGGCGGAGAACAATTTGTTCCAACGGTCATAAAACTGGCTGAAGCAGGCACTATGGAGCGCTTAGAGCTTGGTTAGACATCAAAGATGCCAAGGTCATCCACTGCATCTTGAGCCATCATCAGTCATCTTGACTATGTTCTGCCACTGGATTGTGATGACTCTGGAGGAATGAGTAAGGCCAACAACTTGTGTAACTCTGCATCACTTAAATCCAATTTATTCACAAATCAAAGACATCTCCCATACCA
>NW_020952502.1:0-1725 GCF_900497805.2 Vombatus ursinus
CAGAATCTGCTCTTTGGGGTAGTAGCTAAGGAAGTCAGATGTCCCTCTACACAGTTTTCATTTGTGTTGGAGCTAGATTGCGTCATGGAATTCACTACATTATCTGTTCCCCCAAACTATCCCCTCATCAAAATCTTCCTATTACTCTCAAGGGCACCAGCATTCTCCCAGTCACTCGCACTCACAACCTTGGTGTCACTCCCAACTCCTTACTCCCACTCACCCAATCAATGTAGCCAACCGGTGCCAAATCTTATCATTTATTTCTTGGTGTCTCTTGAACCTCCTCCTTTTTCCATATTCACAAAGCTACCCCCATCACACCACACCCCCAACTCTGGTCCTCATCATCTCTTTCCCAGACTCTTACAATAGCCTTCTAATTGGTCTCCCTGCCTTCAGTCTCTCCCTGTTCCAGGCCATCCTCCCCTCAGCTGCCAAAGTGACTTCCTAAAGCACAAATCTGACTGTATCACTCCTCTAATCAATAAACTCCAATGGCTCCCTATTGACTCTAAGGCCAATTATGATTTCATTCTTTTAAATTTATAACTTTGTGTACATCTTATGTACATAATTAACAGTGCAGCAGGGTGGTGCCGTGGATGGAGCATCAGAACTGGAGTCAGGAAAACCTGAGCTTAAATCTGGCCTCAGACACTTATTAGCTGTGTGACCCTGAGCAAGTCGCTGAACCCTGTTTACCTCAGTTGCCTCCTCTGTAAAATGAGCTAGAGAAAGAAATGGCAAACCACTCCAGTATCTTTGCCAAGAAAGTCCCAAATGGGATCACAGAGAGTCAGACAGGACTGAAACAATAGAACAACAAAGCACATGTCTTTAATTTATAAATAAGCATTCAGATATTGGGGGTGAGTGCACAAAAATTTTTACACAATTAAAAAAGCTTGGAGAATATTGCACTAGGCAATACTTTAAGACTATAAAGTAAAGGGGATGTGTTTACTTGCAATGGTAAAGGGACTTCCCTCCTGGGAGTTCCCTATACTCACAAGTCCCGGCTCTATCTTTATTAGTATCTTATTCTCCCCATCCTTTCCAATAGCTTTCAGACAGAAACATTCCTGGAACAAGTCAATTTCCTGATCTCCTTCTGTATGCGATGTTCCATAGACAACTGTCCAGGTAGACAAAAATAACTTCTTCTTATAGCTCACTAAAAGCATTGGGGTGTCCACTCATTCTCTGTTTGGAGTGTAGGCTGTGTTTAGGGAAGACTAGCACCTCTAGCGTGAGGACTGTTGAGACCTTTTCAGGGCTGCTTTCCACCTTTGGTGTTCACTTGCTCCACCCAAGTCTCACCTGTGACTCCAAGAAGCTATAGCATGGGCAGTGGTCACGCTCCAGTAAACCATTTCAGCAGACAGAGTAAACCAGGGTAAGGGTAACTGAGGAGTCTCAAACCCATCAGTGAGTTGGGGGGGGCCGTCTATGCCAAGCATGTGAAGACTTCCCCTGGTGGAATTGGCAGAGAACAATTTGTTCCAACGGTCATAAAAGTGGCTGAAGCGGGCACTATGGAGCGCTTAGAGCTTGGTTAGACATCAAAGATGCCAAGGTCATCCACTGCATCTTGAGCCATCATCAGTCATCTTGACTATGTCCTGCCACTGGATTGTGATGACTCTGGAGGAATGAGTAAGGCCAACAACTTGTGTAACTCTGCCTCACTTAAATCCAATTTATTCACAAATCAAAGACATC
>NW_020952503.1:0-14538 GCF_900497805.2 Vombatus ursinus
TTGAGGAATGGCTTGTAGTCTTATAAATTTGACTTAATTCTCTATATGTTTTAGAAATGAAGCCCTTATCAGAGAGACTGGTTGTAAAAATTCTTTCCCAATTTTCTACCTTCCTTCTAATCTTAGCTGCATTGGCTTTGTTTGTGCACAACCTTTTCAATTTAATGTAATCAAAATTATCTATTTTGCTTTCTGTAATGTTCTCTATCTCCTGTTTGGCCATGAATTCTTCTGTTCTCCATAGATCTGACAGGTAAACTATTCCTTTCTCTCTCAGTTTGCTTATAGTATCAGCCTTTATATCTAAATCATGTACCCATTTTGACTTTATTTTGGTATATGGTGTGAGATTTTGGTCTATGCCTAGTTTCTGCCATACTCTTTTCCAGTTTTCCCAGCAGTTTTTTTTCAAAGAGTGGGTTCTTATCCCAGAAGCTGGGGTCTTTGGGTTTATCAAATTATATATTACTATAGTCATTGACTACTGTGTCTTGCATACTTAACCTATTCCACTGATCCACCACTCTATTTCTTAGCCAGTACCAAGCAGTTTTGATGATTGCTGCTTTATAATACAATTTAAGATCTGGAATGGCTAGGCCACCTTCCCCTGCATTTCTTTTCATTAGTTCTCTTGATATTCTGTACCTTTTGTTCTTCCAAATGAATCTTGTTATTATTTTTTCTAACTCTATAAAATAATTTTTTGGTAGTTTGATTGGTATGGCACTGAATAAGTAAATTAGCTCAGGTAGAATTGTCATTTTTATCATATTAGCTGGGCCTACCCATGAGCAACTGATGTTTTTCCAATTATTTAGATCTGATTTTATTTGTGTGAAAAGTGTTTTGTAATTGTGTTCATAGAGTTCCTGGGTTTGTTTTGGGAGGTAGACTCCTAAATATTTGATAATGTCTGCAGTAAGTTTAAATGGAATTTCTCTTTCTATCTCTTGCTGTTGGGCTTTGTTGTTAATACATAGAAATGCCGATGATTTATGTGGGTTTATTTTATAGCCTGCAACTTTGCTAAAGTTGTTTATTATTTCAAGTAGTTTTTTACTTGATTCTCTGGGATTCTCTAAGTATAACATCATGTCATCTGCAAAGAGTGATAGCTTTGTTTCTTCTTTGCCTATTCTAATGCCTTCAATGAGGATCATAGATTTATGAATGAACTTCAGCAGTCATGTACTACAAACCCTTCATTTTACAGATGAAGAAACTGAAGAGGTTAAATGATTTGACCAGAGTAGTAGATAGTAAGTATCAGAGCTAGGATTTTAACTCAGGTCATCCAATTGCCAATCTAATGTTCTTTCCACATTACAGCAGAACTGACCCATCTCTACCATAGATGGATACCTGGAGGACAGGATCTCCAGTCACAAGGTGCTTCATCCTCATTCTATGGCTCTCAAGCTCCTAAGCCATGTTGTTTTAATTCACATGATACAGACACCCCCTCACCTACCTGTACTCAGGTGAAACCCCTCCCTTCCTCTCATCACCACCTGTCTCAGGCATGCCCCTTCAAAGTCCCTTGCATCCTCCCGTCTGGTCTCCTTCCTCCTCCCATTCTATTGTTCAGAAACTCCCCGTAATCCCAGACTTCTTCCTGCTGTCCTCTTATCTTCTGGCCTTCACAGAGACCTGACTCCTCCTCCCTCCCTTCCTCACCTCAAGAGATCCTGCATCCTCTGCGTGAGACCAGCACCTCCTATAAGGATCTCTCTTTCTGTCCCTCACTCCTCCTAAATCTATTCTTCATCCTCTTCATTAGATCTAGGCCCTTTGACCATCACTCCTTCTCTGGTATTCCTTTCCCCCCTTTCAATTCTTGATATCATGGTTGGCCAGCCTGATGCTCTCAAATCCCTCTCTCCCTTGTCCTGTCAATGTTCATGCCTCACTATACGGGCCGCACGCCGGCCCTCTGCCAGTCGTGCGCCAGTACCCACTTCCCTTAAAAGAAGTGCACTGCCAGAGTCTTACCCATGCCTGGGTCCTCGGTCCTCAGCCGGATCACCACACAGAGACAAGCCATCGGGAGGCACCAACACCAGAGCTTTATTCAGAGGCCAACACAGCAAACCATCACAGCAAGCCCAAGCAGCAAGGCCAGAGCAACAGAGCAGGAGCCAGGGGAGAGCGCACGTGTGTTCTGACCACACTTGTTCCTAAGTACCTACTTAGCCCCTCCTCCCCAGCCCGCTACTAGCCAATGATTGTAGGGTCAGATACCGGAAGGGGCTGTCTGAGTTTGGCACACCAAGGGAGAGGGAGTGACGTAGGAGGCTAGGATTGGATACAGGAAGGAGCCATCTGGGATTGACGCATAGACAAGAGTACGTGACCTAGGAAGTCAGACTCAGGAGGGGACTGGGTCAGTGCTGCACAAAGTCAGGAAGGTCACAAGAGGCATCTGGGGATGACGTTGCATATAGGGAGGGGACTAAGCAGAGGGAACTCAGTCCTCTGCCATCCCACTCCCACGTGGCACCGCCCCTTGCCTCAGGAGCTCAGGCTCGGCTACTTCCTTGCACCCAGCTTATCTCATAGCACTGCCCAATTGCCTCATGGCTTCTCCGAATCCAGCCCATCCCAGTACACACGACTCTGCCTACCACAGTCCCTGCCTCGACTTCCAAAATACCCAAATCTTACCTTACCCATGCCACAGCACCCAACTGGCAGCTGCCAACATCAGACAGTCCCTCACACCTCACCAAACCCCCACCATCCACCTCCTCTACCCTGACACCCCAGCTCCTGAACAGAGCTGAAGAAAGTCATGCAACTGAACCAGCCAGGCCCACAATTTACGTTTCCTGACCTCAGCTGGACCCTCATACAACAAAGCAATCCTTTTGCCCCTCCCTAGTTGAATCTCTATCTCACTCTCCACAGCCGCTCTTCTCTCCTCGATCCTCTCACCCTTCCCCCTTTTTCCTACCCAGCCCTATCAGTGGATGACATCATCTCATATATTACGGAGAAAAAAGAGGCTCTATGAATTCCTTCTTCTCAAGTGGTTCTCCTCTCACAGACATCCTCTTCCTTCACTCTAGTGTGATCCCTTACGACCTTTTTCCTTTACTATTGCAATAGTATCTCACTGGGTCTCTTTGCTTTCTGTGTCTCTGCTCTCCAATCTATTCATCCATATGGCTGCTGAATCGATACAGCTAAAAGCACAGATCTGATCATGTCATTCTCCCACTCAAGAAGCTCCTGTGGCTCCCTATTGCCTCTAGCATGAAATAAAACTCTTCTATTTGGCATCTAAAGCCCTTTACAATCTGGCTTCTGCTTCTCTTTCTCAGTTTATTTCACATTATTCCTTGTCGTGCACTGTCCAGTTAAGTCAAATTGGCCTATTTGCTCTTCTCCTTTCACTATTTTATGATTCCTCTCTCCATGACTTTGCATTGCCTGTACCCTCTACCCATAATGCCCTTCCTGATTATCTCTGTCTCTAGAATCCTTTCTTCAAGCTTGGTTTTGGACCCCCATCTGGATCCCCCAGTTTTTAGCCCCCTGGTTATAAATCACTCTGCATGTATCTTGTGTTTACTTCCCTGCATTCACGTTGTTTCAAGATCAGATGAGACAGTTTACGTAAAGGGAAGAAGAACTGTGCCCATGGAAGGCTTTTCTCTCCCCAGGACTGGCCAAGCTGTGCCAGTTACCCTGACCCCAAACGCATCCTGTACGGTACATGCTGAGCCAACCGCAACAATGAGGCCAGTTTCACCAGCTGCTTTCCTCCTTCCCCACAGAGTAAAAATATAACCAACGGCAGGAGTCAGAATTCTCCAGATTCCACAGGGGGACACGGCACTGAGCGTCTTTTCTCCTAAACGCTGATGTCCGATTCGTAACGATCCAGAGCACATTTGTACATGGAGAGACATCAGGGAGTGATGGAGAGAGCCGGACCTTGGGGACAGGAAATCTGGGTTTGAGGCCCTACTTCTGCCATTTACTAGCGGTGTGACCATGTACCAGTCAGTTCTTCTTCTCTAAGCCTCAGTTTTACTCTCTATTAAAATGGGGGCACACCTCCCACATAAGGTGGCTGATTAGATTCATTCAGAATCATAGAGGATGGGAATCACTCGGTCCAAACTATACCTGATCAAAGAACTGTTCTATAAGACACCCACTGGTCATCTAGCCTTTGCTTGAATACCTTCAGTGTGGGAAACACCACTCTGTCCTGGGTGACAGTATGGAGGCAAATAACATAGGTTCAAATCCTGCTTTTGATGCCTACTAGTGCCTCTGAGTGACATTAAGCAAATCATTTCACCTCCCTGTGCCTGAGATTCCTCAGCTGTCAAGTGATGCCTTGGGTAGAAGGAGCCTCCAAGCTCCCTTACAACTCTATAGGATGATCCTAAGTCATTTAACTTCTCTGGGCCTCAGTTTCTTTACTTGTTAGGAGGCGATCTGGTCCAATCCTTTCATTTTATGGATGGAAGAAATTGAGGAGCAGGAAGGATAAGAGACTTGCCCAGGGTCACAGATCACAGCAGAGCCTGAGATCTGTGACCAGCTGCTCTTCCCAGTGTGCCTTGTGTTTAGAGCTGTCTTCAGCCGGTGGGGTCATTGACTTATTTCAGAGAGACTGAGTTATTTACCTGATGGGAGGAGGGGTACTTGGATGGATTTTGAAGTCTGCTGCTGAGGGTGACATGAAAGACTGGAGGGTGAACTGGCCCTCAGCCTCAGAGCTTGGTGTTGACGTTCTGCTTTTGAATCATCACTTAATGTCTCGGGATCTCTGTTTCCTGTCAGATGAGGTGGTTGAACTTGTAAGATCTGTATGATCCCCCAAGGCTGTTGTTGTGTGGAAAAGTCACAGGGGCTTACAGAGCACATTTCTTTTCCTTTATTTTGCTGGACCATGAGAGAAACGCAGAACAAACTGGGAGAAGGCAAATGAGACCCTCCCTTCAGGCAGCTCAGACTCAGAATGTAGCAGCCCACATCGTAGCCCTATTCTCTGCAACTGAGTTTAAATTTGGTGCTGAAATGTCTCTACCATGTGTCCTGAGGAGTCCTCACCTTTCACTGGCCTTCAAGTGACCCACGAGCAAGGACAGAGAGTATGGGTTTAGTTTTCTCTGAGAAGTTGCCAGCTAAACATCACATACCATCATGCACAGGTGGGACGTAAAATTGGGTCATTAAAATAAGGTTGAATTAGTAAGGCTGGTCCTCCAGAGCAGGGTCCTTCCTCTTTCTTTGTCGTGGGCTCTCCTCTAAGGGGCAGTCTGCTGAAGGCTATGGATCCCTTCTTAGAGTAATGGTTTTTAGTGAATAAAATAAAATGCATAAGATCATGAAGGAAGCCGATTATATTGAAACAAATATGTAATTTTTCCACATCCAACTTCTTGAACCCTTTGAAATCTATCCCTGGATTCTTTGGAGGAGCCCAGGTTAAGATGCCCAACTCCAGAGGCAGGCTAGTCCGTCCTGAAGGTGTGCCTGCTGTTGGGGTTTCAAAGTATAGCCCTTTTAAGCTGGAAGACCTTTTATAGTATAGCTTTTCTTTTATAGATGGGGAAACAGAAACTCAGAAAGACAAAGTAAATTGCAATGGGTCATATTGTCTCTGCAACTTTCTAAGTGTGGATAATTGAGAGGCATGAGAGAGCTTGGGGCATTTGATCCAGTAACTACTACTTTTTGCCTAAAACACAAACCCTCATTAAATCAGCAATATAAGTATTTGGGGAGCACTAATTACCTCTTTGTTGTTTTCTAGTTGTTCTATTGTGTCTGACTCTTCCTGACCCCATAACAGTTTTCCTGGCAAAGACTGGTTTGCTATTCCCTTCTCCAGTGGATTAAGGCAAACAGAGGTTGAATAACTTGCCCAGGGTCACACAGCTAGTGCACGTCTGAGGCCAGATTTGAACTTAGGTCTTCCTGACTCTAGGCCCAGTGCTCTATCCACTGAGCCACCTTTTAACATAATAACATTAAGAGAAAATATTATGAGAAGCAAATCAGACAGTCAATAAGCATTTATTAAAGGCTTACTGGGGCAGTGAAGTGGCTCAGTGGATAGAGCACTGGGATTGGAATCAGGAAGACACATCTTCCTGAATTTAAATCTGGATTCAGACACTTACTAGCTGTGTGACCCTGGGCGTGTCGCTTAACCCTGCTTGCCTCAATTTCCTCATCTGTAAAAGTAGTTGGAGAAGCACATGGCAAACCACTCCAGCATCTTTGCCAAGAATACCTCAGATGGGGTCACTGAGTCAAACATATCTGAAACAACTCAACAACAACAACAAAGGTTTACTAGGTGCCAGGGATGCCAAAACCAGAATAGAGACCACACCTGCCCTCAAGGAGCTTACATGCTAATGGAGGATACAATCTGCAAACAGCCATATCCATTAAAAATAAATGCTGTGTAAAAGGAAGGCCCTCTCAGAGGGAAGGCTCTAGCTTTGTGAAAGACTTTGCAGAACTAAGATTTGAGTCTCGAAAGAGTCCAAGGAAGCTAACAGGGGGACGCGAGGACATGGGGACAGCCAATGAAAAGGTACAGGAGCGGGAACTAGATGGTCCTGTTTGAGGAACCACAGGGAGGCCAGCGTAGCTGGAGAGTGACAAAGTCTAAGACTGAAAAGTGTCAGGGGAGGTGGAGCAGGTCGTGTAGGGCTTGAAATGCCAAACAGAAGACTTTCTATTTTGTCCTAGAGGTAACAAGGACTGAGCCACCCAGGCAGAAGTCAAATGTCTTCCTGAAAACCTCAAGAGCAGTCAATCTTTGCTTAATTTAGCTTCATATTTGATCATCTGAATTTTTGGCAGACAAATGGGCCTTCTTTCAAGGTCTTTCCTCTTTTAACAATATAAATAATTGAAACCTGTTTGAAGAGAAAGGAGACCAGAGTTGGGAAGACTCCTTCTGAGACTTAAGATTCAGTGATTCTAGGTTTTTGAATGAAGCCATACTGGGATAGAATGCAGGTCCTGGAATCAGAAGGACCTGAGTTCAAACATGTTCAGACACTTACTAGGTGTGTGGACCTGGGCAAGTCACTTAACTCTGTTTACCTCAGTTTTCTTATCTGTAAAATGATCTGGAAAAGGAAATGGCAAACTGATGGGGTGCTTGGATGCTTGTACTCAGACCCCACTTCTAATATCATATTTCTCCCTAGCCTCAAGGCACTATGCCTGACAGTTTCCCTCCAGCCCAAGGACCTTATCTTTGGCAATAACTCATGAGTGGGCCCAGTGAGGCAAACTATCTCTCCCTGTTGCAAGAACAAGCTGACCTTTGTAGAATTTCCCTTGTACTATCTTGTATCAACAGAACTGTCCAGTATAGATGCCCACAGTTACCGTATATAATCCAGAGGTCAAGCTATAGATGTCAACTCCCAAAACTATCTTGTTACAGACACAACAGACCAAAAATGTACTCCTTATGAAACTCTCTCTCTGGTTTCCAGTAGTGAATGACATAGTTGTATATTATCAACTAATTAGCATGCTTGGCACATAATTCACTACTTTTCCTATATAAGCTTTAGCATCATTTCTGGTAGGTTGTAAGTTCCCTAAGGAGCTCTGTCCACCATGGCAGAATTCCTTAAGGACCTCTATTATTCTGTATAGCGTAATGATAAGTCTTTGCCACCTTGACTTAAAGAGTGCTTGAGTCTGTGAATTCATTCCAGATGATCCCATCTTATACTCCAGTCTTTGAATTGTCTAAATCTCTCAGACCTCAAGAAAACCGCTCCAGTATCTTTGCCAAGAAAACTCCAAATATGGCCAAGAAGGGTCGGACAGGACTAATTAATCAGGCAACAAATACTGAGATTTTTTCATAGCACAACATGACTGCATGTTGGTGAAAAGAATCTCTCTTTGCTTCTATTGGCAGTCCCTTCCCAGTAGTCTGTGTGCTGACTCTTGTGTCTTCAGCTCTTACATCTTGTGTCTTATTTGCTCCTTTGTACCCAGGCCATGCTGAAGACAAATCGAGGGACAGTGGGAGGCTTCTTCCTGGCTGGCAGGGACATGGTGTGGTGGCCAGTGAGTATTTCCCACTCTATCCCCTTGTTATTTATTTGAACAGTGGCATTCTATACTGTCTCCCAAGTTTCAGACTTAGGAGAACCAGCTGAGATCTGAAATAAAAGAGAGGAGAAAGGCTGGGCTTCCCTTTGGACTTCCCCCAGAGCTCAACTCACTTCTCTATTGTACTTGTTTAGAATGTAAGTGAGGTACAGGGGAAAGGAGATGGGATCTTTTCCAGTGATCTGGAGAGGAATAAAGGTGGGAAAGAGGGGGATGTGCTTGACAGAGAGGCTCAGTGAGGATTTCATTGGGTTCCATTCCCTGCTCTGTGCCTTCTTCAGTGTTATTTCTTGGTCCAGAGTTTTTCAGTCCCCGTCAAGTACTCAACAGAAAGATGAATGAAAAGAAACGTTCTATGACAGCTTAGTATACCAAGATCTAGTGGCAGGTAGCAGACAGGCCAGGGTGGAAAGGAGAAGCAGCCTGTTCTTATGGTAGAGGGGAGGGGGCCAAATCACCAAGCAGTATTAATAGCCCCAAGAAAAGACAGGTTTGAATCCCAACTCTGCTACTGCCTAGTTGTGTGACCTAGGGCAGGAGCCCTCCCCTCTCTGGGCCTCAGTTTCATCTTCTGTAAAAGGAGGGAGTTGGATTAGATATTCCCAAAGGTCTCTTTCCATTATCATGTCCACGATCTTGCATTTTTATAAAAGGTTCTGATGATTTCACAGCCTGATATCAGCATGTTCTTCCTTTGGTTTCCAGATTGGTGCCTCTCTCTTTGCGAGTAATATTGGCAGTGTCAGTTTCGTGGGACTGGCTGGGACTGGTGCAGCCTCAGGAATTGCTGTTACCGTGCTTGAGACAAATGTAGGTGATGCTTCCTTGGTGTTTTTCTCTTAAGCCTACCCCCACATATGCAAGGAGACCTCCTTCTTAACCTAAGGGAATCCATTCAGCCAGTCAATCAAGAAACATTTATTAAGCCTTTACTGTGTGCCAGGCACTGTGCTGATCACTGAGGTTACAAAGGAACTCATTTTATTATGGGGAGACAACAGATAGCTGACTAGATCCATCTAGAATATATACGGAGTAAATGGAAGGCAATTGCAGAGAGGATGGCCCTAGTGGGGGTGGGGGAAACCTAGGAAGGAGATGGCCCAAGAAAAACCTCTTACAGAAGGTAAGACTTGAGATACTTCGAGGAAGTCATGGAAGCTCAGAGTTGGGGATGAAAAAGGAGAGCATTTCTGGCATGGGGGACAAGCCAGTGAAAATGCTTAGAGCTGAAGCAGGGGAGTGTCTTGTGTGACACTGAACTGATTTCTTCCATTTAAAATAAGAGAGGGGGACCAAATGACCTCAAAAGTCCCTACCAGCTCTAAGTAATTGACTTCTTTAAAAAAAGTATATCCTTTTTTTTTACAGCACCTTCATCTTCCAGTCTATCTCACTTCCTTCCCCCTTCCTGAACTAGCCATCCTCCCCCACCCCCATAATGAAGAGTAAAAGAGGAGAAAACACTCAGCAAAGCCAAACAACTTATCAGCCAATCCCATAGTATATGCAGTGTTCCTCACCCATTGTTCCCCACCTCTGCAAACAGAAAGGAGAAAGGTGCATTCACCTGTTTCTTTTGGGGGACCAAGGTTGGCCATATCACCACATTCGGTTGGAATTGTTTTTGTTCTTTCTGAGGGTCTATGATTTTCAGGCTTCAAATCCAGCTCTCTCTTCATCCCCTTAGAGCTGCTTCAGCCTGAAGGGCTTTATCCTTTCAGCTGAGGAAGCTTCCAGGGAACAGGTTGCCAGATACACAGGTGGATGAAGTGAGCGGGAGACCAGGATCCTCGCCTGTTCTTGGGCTAGACCACTGAGGATGCCAAATCCCCAAAGAGAATCAGACACAACAACTGGTCAGGTGCCCACACCAAATATGCTGGAAATAATTAGAGATGCCAAACAGGGAAATCCCCAACAACATTCTTGCAGGCTCAGCCACATTCTGAAGGTCTAACTCCCATTTGGTCCTTCAAGAGGTGTGTCCATGCTGCACTCTGACATGTTTCCTGAAGACTACCGCATCATTGCCTTATCCTAAACTGGGAGAAGGAGTCATTCATTTATTCAGTCAACTGAATTTTTGGGTGCCTACTGAGGTAGAATTCTGCGCTGGGCATGAAGGGAGAAAAAAACCTTAAACAAAATGTCATTCCTTCCCTTATGCAGCTTATGGCTTAGGAGGAGGAGGAAATAAAACTGTGGTTAACTGCAGTAGTATGCCCTGTAGACATTGAATACCCTGACTCAGCCTTTAGGCCACAGATAGAGGTGCCCTATGGCCTGGCACGAGCTTGATGTAAGTCAGATCAGGCTGTGGGGAATTCTGAGTGGTTAAGGGCAGGGCAGAGAGGACACCTCAAGACCTTGTGAGAGCTCAGCCTACAGAGATCTGTGGGGATCCAAGGATGGGCACACATGCTCCCTGCTCTAGAGGGGCTGCAGTCTGCTTGTCGAAAAAGTAGATGAGTGTTGGCAAGAGGGACCTCTGGAGTGTGTGTGTGTGTGTGTGTGTGTGTGGCCAGATATGGTTTTCTCTCCAGGCTTTCTCCCTTCCCATCTCTGAGGCCTCTGACCTCCTTAGTCCTGTGAATAA
Organism: Vombatus ursinus; assembly: GCF_900497805.2. Taxonomy (NCBI): domain Eukaryota; kingdom Metazoa; phylum Chordata; class Mammalia; order Diprotodontia; family Vombatidae; genus Vombatus; species Vombatus ursinus. The sequence continues at coordinate 10,724 of NW_020952503.1, forward strand.
CCCCAAAGTTCCTTGTTCACACCAGTGGCAGCCTAGGGTCTCTCTCTCCAGAGACTCTATCTCCACATTAGACTGTAGAAAAGAGATGTGTGGTTCAGTGGATAAAGCATTGTCCCTGGTGTCAGAAGACTTGTCTTTCACTTCCGTCTTTAATACCACCTGAATGATTTTAGGCTTAATCCTCCTGGGCCTCAGTTTCTTCATCTTTAAAATGAAGTGATTGGACCAGATGGCCTCAGAAATCCCTTACAATTTGAAATGCATGATCCTACGAGCAAATATGTAGGACTGTGGGAAGGTCCTTTTTTGATTCTGTGCCTCAGTTTCCTCAAATGTAAAATGAGAGACTTTGACTCCATGGCCTCAAGGAACCTTTCCAACTTTGCAGAGTCAGAATTAGGCTTGATGTAAGGAAAAAACTTCCTAACAATGAGAATTGTCCAGAAGTGGGACAGTCTGCCTTGGGAGGTAGTGAGCTCCCCCCCCCCCCCCATTGGAAGTCTCCAAGTAGAGGCTGAAAGGGCCATTTTCTAGCAATGTTGGAGCAGGGATTCTTGGTCAGGTCTGGGTAGGCCAGAGATCTCTGAGGTCTCTGTTATACTTGATGCCCAAGAATTTTGAGTCATCTATGTACCCACCCCTTCAAACTCATGTGTCCTCTGGTCCACTCCCATAAACTTACCTCTGGACCCTGATCTCAGGGAACTGCCCCTATTGAAATGATCTGATAAACTAAATCATGCGAAAGTGCTAACCTTTGATAACTTTTAGACTGTTCTAGCTAGGTGGCACCAGTTTCTAATCATCTTATTTATTCAAATGGCATTTTAAAAACTGTGAGCCTACTGTGTGCCAGGCACTGTGCTAGGTACTGTACATGTAAAAACAGGATGAAAACATCCCCTGCCTTCAGAGACGGAACATTCTGGCAAAACAACACCCTCAGATACAAGGAAATACAAAGTAATTTTAGGGGGCATAACACCTGGGGGAGGGAGGAATCAGGAAGGAGGTAGCATTGACCTGAGTTATGAAGGATGCTGGGAATCATTCTTTAGAGGCCGAGATGAGGAGGAAGAGCATTTCCTGGAATGACTTGTGCAAAGACATAGATGGAACATGGAATGTGTGCATAAGGTGCAACAAGTTGACCAGTATGGCAGTAGAGACAAGGAACCCAAGGGAGAGAGAGAGAAAGTTATTCACCTACGGTCACCTAGCCAGTAAGCGTCAGTCAGTTCATGAACCCAGGTCTCTTGATTTTACATCCAGAGTTCTGTCTATGATAACAAGTTGTATTCTAGGTTATTCAAGCTGGAAGGGACCTTAGAGATCTTCTAGTCCAATCCTCTCCTTTTACAGAAGAGGAAATTGAGACCCAGAGAAAGTAAGGGACTAGACCAGGGTCTAATGTATTCATCCATCCAGAAGTTGCTTGCATTTTAAAAGGTGAATCTCAAAGACTTCCTATTAAAGGCTAAAAATTCACACTTAAAGGAATGACTGTCATGGTGGGGTCCATTGATTAAAGCTGTAAGAGAGTTCTTTCTCAGCAACCATATTTCCCAATGTCCCTTTAAATCATATCATGTGGGTATCAGAGGAATAGAAGGAAGAAACCTGGGATCTTGGGGAATCAAGCATTGGTTGGGCAAGACCAGGGAGAAGATAAGCCTAATTCCTGTATGATCTCTCCTTGTTTTTTTTTTGTTTTTTTTTTTTGCAGGGTTTGCCATTGCTGCTGGTCCTAGGCTGGCTCTTTGTCCCCATTTACATTAAGGCTGGGGTAAGTACCCAAAGACAGGGGCACTTTCTCCTCCAAAATTCTTCATCATCAATTATTCATACAATACACTTGTAAGACTATCTGATCATCTTTATACAATGCTTCAAGTTGTCCAAATCTCTTTAGCTATAACAACTCTGGAAGATGCATTGTATGTGAGGTTTTATTTTATCTTCTTAATTTCATAAGTGAGGAAACTGAGGCTCGGAGAGGTCAAATTACTTGGGTAAGTTGGGTAAGTAAATTACTTACCCAGGGTCACATAAAGGACAGGACTTGAACTATGGTTCCTGGCTCCCATGTTAGGATGATGCCTTCCCACTCTAGCATCAGGGGAATGGTATTTCTTGGATTATTGGCACAGTGTTTCAGAAAGGTCCCTATTCCCCCATCCTTGTGTCCAATGTCCCCATGATGCTTTGTGGTACAGTGTGATTCTTGCTTCTTCCTACCTGTGCAGGTGGTGACCATGCCTGAGTACCTGAAGAAGAGGTTTGGAGGGAAAAGGATTCAGATCTACTTCTCTATCCTTTCCCTGTTCTCATCTGTGGCCATGAGGATCTCAGTGAGTCCATCTTAACTCTGTAGTTTGGTAGGATGTAAGTTCCCTGAGGACAGGTGCTGACTCCTTTCTCTCTCCATTGCCTAGCATATCTCCTGGCACAGAGTATGTGCTGAATTGAATTTGGGGGCTGCTACCAAGTGTAGAAAGCCTGGTGTGAGAGAGCTGGAAGCTATCATTGGTATCTTTAGAATGTTGGTGGTCTGGTCACATGAGCTTAATAGAAGGAAGAATGCCTAATATAAGGAATGAAGAGCTATCTCTGGTCCTAGAACAGAGAATCAGGGGACTGGCCTATTGATGGACAGTTAATTGATCCTGTGCTGGAAAATACCTCTCCATAGCTTCTTGGCTGGCTCTGTGATCTCTCTAGTGATGTGGGCAAACTCAAGGTAGCACTCTGTTAGCACCAACTCTAGGAAAGGTAGTGGAACTGGCTGCTGGTGAACTGCATGTGGACCCCTTTGGGGGATTGCAGGGTTGAAACTGGTCTTTTATTTTATTTAAATTTAATTTAATTTTTAATTAATTTATTTTGATTTATCAACAGTCACTTCCATATGCTTTTGAGTTTAAAATTTTTCTCCCTCTTCCTCCCCACCACCCTCCCCAAGACAGCACACAATCTGATACAGGCTATACATATACATTCCTATTAAACATATTTTCACATTAGTGATGTTGTAAGTAAGAATTAGAACCAATAGGAGGAACCACCAGAAAGAGGAAACAAAACTCAACAGAAGAGAAAAAAAATAGCAAATAGTATGCTTTGATCTGCATTCAAATTCCATAGTTATTTCTTTGGATGTGGATAGCATTTTCCATCACAAAACCTTTGGAGATGTCTTAGATCCTTGTATTGCTGGGAAGGGTTAAGTTTATCAATATTAGTCATGACACAACATAGCTGGTATTGTGTACAATGTTCTCTTGGTTCTGCTCACTTCACTTAGCATCAGACCATACAAGTCTTTCCAGGTTTTTCTGAAGTCAGCCTGTTCATCATTTCTTATAGCACAATAGTATTCCATTACATTCATATACCACAACTTGCTCAGCCATTCCCCAATTGATGGGCATCCTCTCAATTTTCAATTCTTTGTCACCACAAAAAGAGCTGTTATGAATATTTTTGTACATGTGGGTCTTTTTCCCATTTGTATGATCTCTTTGGGATACAGCCCTAGAAATGCTATTGCTGGGTCAAAGGGTATGCACATTTTTATAGCCCTTTGGGCATAGTTCCAAATTGCTCTCCAAAATGGTTGGATCATTTCACAACTCCACCAACAATACATTAGTGTTCCAATTTCCCCACATCTTGTCCAACATTTATCATTTTCTCATTTTGTCATGTTGGTCAATCTGACAGGTGTGATGTGGTACCTCAGAGTTGTTTTGATTTGCATTTCTCTAATCAATAGTGATTTAGAGCATTTTTTCATATGACTATGAATGGCTTTA
>NW_020952504.1:0-3122 GCF_900497805.2 Vombatus ursinus
ATCTATCTATCTATCTATCTATCTATCTATCTATCTATCTATCTATCTCTCTATCTGTCTGTCTATCTATCCATCCATCCCACCCATCCATCCTTTTACCCATCCATCCTTCTACCTACCTATCCATCTATCCATCCATCCATCTATCTATCTATACATCTTATATATCTATATCTACCTTGAATTGTAGCCATCTTTATTTATCTTCATCTTTAATATATCTTTATATGTATCTTTGTACATATTTAACTCTCTCTCTATATATATCTTTAGTTATCTATAAAGATATAATAATTGAATACATGGGAACTGATGAGATTCTCAAATGAGATAGTATACTGGGAAAAAGAGAAGAAGGGTCCGGAGAGAGCCTTGGAGAAACCCACTATTAATGGGCATGAATTGCATAAAGTTCAAGTAAAGGAGGCTGTTAAATAGATGTCAGATAGGTATGAAAAGAACAAGAAGGAAACAATGTCTTGATAGAGATAAAAGATGTCCAGGAGGAGAAGTGATTTATAGTGTCATGCTTCAGAAGGGTCGACAATTTGTATAATAATAATAACATAATAAATAGAAATAATCTTAAAATATTTCAGAACTCTAGTCAATGAAATCACCAATCATGATTCCAGAGGACTAATGATGGGCCATGCTACCCGTGTCCTCAGAGAGAAGTAATGGACGGGATCCAGGTGCAGAATGACACATTCATGGTTTTGGATCTGGTCAATCAGGGGATTTCTTTTGCTTTACTGCGCATATTTGTTACAAAGGTTTCATTTTTATTTTTAGATTAGGGAGCTAGAAAGGGAGGGAGAGAAAACAAATGATTTGTAATTGAACAAAATTATTTCTTCTAAAAAAGATATTTTTTTTTAATTTAGTATTTTATTTTCCCACAGTTACATGTAAACAAATTAACATTTGTTTTTAAAACCTTGAGTTACAGATTATCTCCCTTCCTCCCTCCCCACTCCACTCCCCCAACTGAGAAAGCAAGCAATTCAATATAGGTTATATATGTGTAGTCATCCAAAATGTTCCCATAATAGTCATGTTTTGAAAGAAAACAAAGAACAACCGCCCCTCAAAGCAAAACAAAACATAACAACCTCAAGAAAAATGAAGAAAGTAAAAAAAAAAGAATGTTTCAATTTGTATTCAGACCCTGTCAGTTCTTTCTCTGGGGATGGATAGCATTTTTCATCATAAGTCCTTCTGAGTTGTCTTGCATCATTTTATTGCTGAGAATAGCTAGGTCATTCACAGTTGGTCATCTTACAATTTTTCTGTTACTTTGTACATAATATATTTCATATATTTTCATATATACATATACATAGTATATTTGCATCAGCTCATGTAAGTCTTTCCAAGTTTTTCTGAGAGCATCCTGCTCATCATTTCTTATAGCACAATAGTATTCCATCATAATCACATACTACAGCTTGTTCAGCCATTCCCCAACTAATGGGCATCCCCTCAATTTCCAATTCTTTGCCCCCAGAGAAGAGTTGCTATAAATATTTTTGTTCATATAGGTCTTTTTCCTTTTTATTTTTTTAAAGAGCTATTTTTAAAGTAAAAAAATTGATCTTGGAGAAAACAGTTTTAGTTGAATGACAAGATTGGATAGACTATTGCAAAGGGTTTGAATGAGAGTGACAGAAGAGAAAAATGGAGGTACAAAGGGGACAAGGGTACAAGGAGTTTAGCCAAGAATGAGAAGAGAGATAAAGGATAATAGTGATCAGGGATGGTAGGATAAGGAGTAATTTTTAAAGCTGGATGAGTTTTGAGTGTGTTTGTAGGCACTGGGTAGGAGCCAGTGGTTGGGGAGAGATTAAAGGTGGGAGAGGTTGCGGGACTCATCGAGTGTTAACTGCTTGTAGTAAAGATTTCTTTTCAGAGATGGGGTGAGTTCAGCCCTTTCCACGACTTTTGGAGGGCTGTATTCAGTTCTAGACATCACATTTTAAGAAGAATCTAGACAAGTTGGGGTGTGTCCAGATGGGGTTGATGGCGAGACCAAAGCAAAATCAGCCAACAAGTGTTTTTTCAGTGCTTACTATTTCTTAGGCACCAGGAAACAAAGACAAAGCAAAACCAGTAGTTGGCCTCAAGGTGCTCACATTCTAATGGGAGAGGCATGTGCACACACACATACACACACATATACACACAAGACACATACAAAGTAGATACAAGGTAATCACAGAAGGGAAGGCTCCACCAGCTTATGGGCATGATAGAAGGCCTTCTACCAAAGCTGAGGTTTGAGCTGAGCTTTGAAGAAAATGAAGGAATCTGAGAGCTGGAGGTGAGGAGGAAGAACTTTCCAAGCACAGGTGATGGCCAGTGTAAGGTTACAGAGATGGAACACTGTGAGTGAGGGACAGCAAATGGACTGGTATGATTGGATTGTAGAGTAGATGGAAGGAAAGGAGTGATATTGAAAAAGACTGTAAAGATAAGAAGGGTCCAGGCCTTGAAGAAGTTTAAAGGCCAAATAGAAGAATTTATTCATCCTAAAGGTAACAGAAGACATTGGGGTTTATTGGAGGGGGGAGCGGGTCATGATATGATCAGTGAACATTAGTTGAAAGGACCGAGGATGCTTGGCCTGGAGAAGACATGACTAACTGTAGTACTGATGTCTATGGGGACACGAGAACTCTCACGTCTTTGGAGGGCCGTCACATGGAAGCTTTGTTCTTCTTGGACCCATGGGGCAGAACCAGAACTATGAGGGTGGCAATGTGAGAATAGAGAAGGGGACACATTGTGATATGATAAGACTTGGTAATGAAATGGATATGTGGCATGAGTGAGAGTGAAAACTAAAAAATACACTGAAGTTATGAGGCTGGTAGTGGTCTAATAGTAATAGGGAAGTTTAGAAGTGGGGGACGGGAAAGATAATGATTTATGTTTTGTACATGTTGAGTTTGAGATGCCTAGAGGACCTCTAGTACAAAATACCCAAATAAAATAGTTGATGATATGGAACTGTAGCTCCAAAAATTGATTGATCTGTCTGTCTGCCTGTCTGTCTGTCTATCCATCCATCCATCTATCTATCTATCTATCTATCTATCTATCTATCTATCTATCTATCT
>NW_020952505.1:0-2026 GCF_900497805.2 Vombatus ursinus
GGCCAGGGAGGGGGTTACTTAACCTCTTATTTATCATAAAAGCAAAATTCTATACCCATCCTATAATACCCAAGTTCTCCCATGAGCTCCATCCCCAGCTGCCTGGTAGACTTTAAGAACTAAGTATTCCAAAGACATGTCAAATTTAACATGTCCAAAAGAGATCTCATTATTTTCCATTCCACCTCAACTGACCCTTCTTCTGAACTTTCCTATTTCTATTGAGGGCACTACCATCATTCAGTCAGCCCACTGTCAGCCTCATCTTCCTCACCCCACATGTCTAATCAGTTGCCAAATCTGGTCATTTCTACCTCCACAACACCTCTTGCATTAGTCCATTCACAGGGCTAGTCACCAACTTGCTCAGGCCCTCATCATCTCCTGCCTAATCTCTTGCACTAGCCTCCTAACCTATTTCCCATAAGACCCTTCTCCTTCTGAGCAATCCTCCACACAGCTGCCAAAGGGGTTTTCCTCAATTGGATCACATTAGTGTCCTACTGGAGAAATTCTAATGACTCCAGATTCCTTTAGGATCAAATATAACCTCACCCTTCCCAAGCTGGCCACAACCTATCTTTCTAGACTACATTATCCCCCTTCACACATTCTACAATCCAGCTTAAGTCCACATGCATTTATGAAGTCATTCCTATGTGCTAGATGCTGTGGTAAGTACTAGGAATACAAAGATGAAAAAGAAACCAGTCCTTGCCCTCAGAAATCTCCTGAGGACATCAGCTAAGTGAATACAAATTAATGGGGGAGATTAGGAAGGGCTTCCTAGAGAAGGTGACATTTGAGTTTAGTCTTCAAGAAAAATGGGGATTCCAAGATGCAGAAGTAAAGGGAGAGAGATCTTCCCAAGCATCGGAGAAACCTTGGATCGTGGGTTTCTAGGGTTAGAAGGGACCTGAAAGGCTCCTTTTTAAATGCCTACTTTTACAGATGAGGCAAATGAAGGCCAGGGAGTTGGAGTGATTTGTCTCCTGAAAACATCAGGTGCAAGATTTGTACTGAGGCTTTCACTACTGTCTCTGGAATGAGGTTTCATTCCGCTGTCCCACAGTGTCTCCCTGTTGTTATACCAACTTGTGCATGTCATTAAAGAACCATGAAATGAAGATTATCTAGACATTACCTAGTCTAGGGTAGCCCAGGCTGGGGATCATGGAATCCTGGAGAGCTACTGAGTCATTCCAAGGGGGTCCATGGTTAGTATCGTGTTTTCTCATTCTTCAAACACTATCAGAACAGCTACTATCACACTGGGGTCCACAAACATGTTTTATGTAAAATAGAAATCCTCACTCTTCAATAAATTCAAAATATTAAAAATTGTATCTTTTTTTTTTTAAATGTGGAGAGAAGCAGATTTTCTGCCCTTCACAGCTATGGGTAGGAGATAAGGAGATGTATTCTTGACTACCCAGGGAAAAGAGGCATTGACAAAAGATAAAATAGATCATTTTGATTACATGAAATTGAATAGCTTTTGCACAAAACAAATGCATCTATGATAAGAAAGCTGTTGAATGAGGGGAAAATGTGTCTATCAAATATCTCTATCTAACAAAAGTCTGATTACAAGGTATACAGACAACAACCAGAAATAGATAAGACCGAAAGCATTTCCCCTATAGAAAGATATGAACAAGCAGTTCTCAAAAGAAGAATTGCCATCTCTTAACAATGATATGAAAGAACGCTGTGACTCACTGATAATAAGGGGACTGAAAATGAAAAAATCTTGAGGTTTCACTTCACACCCAGGAAAATGGCAAAAACAACCAGAGACAAGAATAGTCACTATTGCAGAGGCTGTGGAAAAATAGATACATTCATGCATTGTTACTTTTTTCTTAATAAAAAATAGCTTTATTGTAAAATTTATTAAAAGTTACTTGTGTTTGTAAATGTTAACAACACCATTCAGAGCATCTTTATTGATGCATGTAAATTTTCCAAGGATATGGGGCCAGGGAGGGGGTTACTTAACCTCTTATTTATCATAAAAGCAAAA
>NW_020952506.1:0-1823 GCF_900497805.2 Vombatus ursinus
CCAAGATGGCTGAGTAAAAGCAGTGACTTGTTTGAGCTCTGCCCCAACCCCTCCAAATACCTATAAAAATGGCTCTAAACAAATTCTAAAGCAGCAGAACCCACAAAAAGACAGAGGGAAGCAAATTTCCAGCCCAAGACAGCCTGGATGGTTGATTGAAAAGGTATATCATGCTAAGCGGGGAGAGAAGCACAGTTTGGTGTGGGCGTACAGGCCTCAGCAAACCTAGAGCAGGCCTCAGAGGACTGAATCGCAGGCAGCTGTGACACTTTCCAGACTTCTCAACCCACGAACTCCAAAGATAACTTAGAAGGTCAGTGGGAAAAATCTGTGACTGCATGGACAGCGAGAAGCAGAGACAGCCCCAGTCCCAGAGCTCAGCCCCAGGGTGGTGGCTGCTTCCTGAGTTTCCATCCCACAGACTGAGGGGGAATCCAGTGGCTGATCAAAGGAGTATTGCAAGGATCTCTCTATTGGTGCAGGATTCTCTTGCTTTGCCTGTGCTTGGATCTGGGTCACGGTTCTTGATGGCAGTCCTGGGGCCAGGAGGAGTGGTGGCATGGTGGAGCTTATAGTGGTGGTGAAGAGGGAATCCTCCTCACAGTTCCAAGACACAAAAGAGTGCTTGTAGTCACTCATAGACCAGAGCACAGGCCAGGAAAGGAGTAAACATCTCGCCATTGATCATACCAGCTTGGAAGAACTGAAAATTTACAGGTCCCTAGAAGTATCTCTGAAAACAACTCCACAAAACCCCTGAAGCTTGGGACAGTACATTCTTCATACTGGAAATAGACCCCTACCTTAACAAAGAGTTTAAAACTCAAGTAATTGGGCGGGATCATGAATAAACAAAGGTTCAAAAAAAGTCAGACCATAGAATCTTTCTTTGGTAACAAAGAAGATCAAAACATACAACAAGAAGAGGACAACAAAGTCAAAGCTCCTACATCCAAAGGCTCCAAGAAAAATATGAATCAGTCCCAGGCCACAGAAGAGCTCAAAAAGGAGTTTGAGAAACAAGTAAGAGAAGTAGAGGAAAAACTGGGAAGAGAAATGACAGTGATGTAAGAAAATCTTGAAAAACAAATCAACAGCTTGCTAAAAGGGACCCAAAAAATACTGAAGAAAATAACACCTTAAAAAATAGCCTAACCTAAATGGCAAAAGAGGTCCAAAAAGCCAATGTGGAGAAGGATGGCCTCAAAAGCAAAACTGGCTAAACGGAAAAGGAAGTCCAAAAGATTACTGAAGAAAATACTTCCTTAACAATTAGAATAGAGCAATTGGAAGCTAGTGACTTTATGAGAAATCAAGACACTGTAAAAAAAAAATCCAAAAGAATGAAAAAAAATAGAAAATAATTTGAAATCTCTCATTGGAAAAACAACTGACCTGGAAAATAGATCCAGGAAAGAGAATTTAAAAATTGTTGGAGTATCTGAAAGCCATGATCAAAAAAAGAACCTAGACATCATCTTTCAAGAAATTATCAAGGAAAACTGCCCTGATATTTTAGAACCAGAGGGTAAAATAGAAAAGGAAAGAATCCACCAATCTCCTCCTGAAAGAGATCCCCAAAGAAAAACTCCTAGGCATATTATATTGTAGCCAAATTCCAGAGTTACCAGGTCAATGAGAAAATATTACAAGCAGCCAGAAAGAAACAATTCAAGTATTGTGGAAACACAATCAGGATAACACAAGATTTAGCAGCTTCTACATTAAGGGACCACAGGGAATGGAATATAATATTCTGGAGAGCAAAGGAGAAATGATTACAACCAAGAATCACCTACTCAGCAAAACTGAGTATAATCCTT
>NW_020952507.1:0-1896 GCF_900497805.2 Vombatus ursinus
CAATAGAGTTAAGATTTAGTTAAAAATTCTTTTTGTATCAAGAAAAGGAGCATCACTATCTAAGATAATTCTAAAAGACTCATTATGGAAAATGCTATCCACATCCAGAGAAAGAACTATGGAATCAGAATGGAGATCTAAGCATACTATTTTCTCTTTTTTTTTTGTTTTTTTTTTTGTGTTTTCTTTCTCATGATTTTCCCCTTTTGTTCTGATTCCTCTTTCATAACATGACTTAAAATATAGAAATATGTTTAATATGATCATACGTGTATAGCCTATATCAGATTGCCTGCTGTCTTGGGGAGGGGAGAGTGTAGGAAAGGGGGGAAATTTAGAACTCAAAATCTTGTAAAAGCAAATGTTGAAAACTAAAAATAAATAAATTAATTTAAAAAAAGAGAACTGAAAAAAGAAAAAAAGAAAAAGAGCATGAAAACCATTTTCCCATGGCTGTGAAAATCTCTTTAGATTAAGAATTGTTATCCTATTCTAAACCTTTTCCAAAGAATCACTTACCTGTGGCTAGGAACAAGACATCATAGGCTCTTTTATCCAGACCAATTATTCTGTCTACCACAATCTTGGTATAAATTGAGCCTCTTTTCAGTAACACAGGCATACCCCCAATTGGATGAAGGGCACTGTCCAATAATGGGTGGTCTCTCACAAACTGTAAGGTTTTATCAGGCAAATCAAGAGAAGTGTTATATCCAATGCGCCGAGCAAAATTATTAATGCACTAGCAAAAGAACAAGAGATATATAATTACAACCAATGTCTTATTTTGCAACTGCTCAAGACAAGATGTCTACAAGGTATTATATTTGGAAAGACCTAACTTCTAGAAAAGAAGCAACATTTGTTACATGGAATATTCAGTAAAAACCTACATGCTACTTTTTTTTTTTTATTTATTGCTTCATAAAAAGAGAACTGAAATAAAGGTAGATGGAATGCAGATTGGTGGGCCTGTAAACAAAAAGCTTGTTGTTAGATGGTGTAGGTCTTTTTCTCTTTAAGAAAGAATGAGGAAAAAAAAAAAGGACATGGGGCAGCTAAGTGTCACAGTGGATAGAACACCCCTGCAGTTAGGAGGACCAGAGTCTGGCCTCAGACACTACTCGCTGTGTGACCCTGGGCAAGTCACTTAATCCCAATTGTCTCCCAAAAAAAAGAAAGAAAAAAGAAAGAATGATAAAAATCCAAACATATATGCTAGGTTGCCTGGGACACAGGAGAACTGTGTTACAGTCCAGATTTTTCAGTAACCTGCCACATAACCCTGAGCAAATCACACAATCCCTCTGAATCTAAAAGGAATGGTTTGGACTATATAATTTCAAGTGTACCTTCCCATTCCAAAGGTCTCTGAGCCAGGAGCCAGAGATTTTAAGAAGAGTTTAATATACATCTACCCTTGTATACTAAAGGGGAAATCTTGTATCACTCTCTTTGAAAGAAATGTCAAAGAATCTAATCAAATCAAATCAAATCAAATCAAATTGAAAGCAACCTCAGAGATCATTTAGTCTGGTATCTTAATGAGCAAACTGAAACTTATATAACAGAATTGAGTGAAATGACTTATTCAAGGTCACATAGCAAGTTCGTAACAAATGGGACCAAAACTTAGGTCTTCTGGCACCCACAATACATAGTACATGTGCCTTGTTTCATTTTAATCACTTTTTGATAGGGTTATTTGTATCCTGCTTCTTTGCTGAAGCTATTAATTGTCTCAGTTTCTTGGCTGATATTCTAGGATTTTTTTAAGTAAACTATCATGTTGTCCACAAATAGGGATAGTGGCTTCTCTTTGCCTATCTTTATACCTTTAATATCTCCCTTGACTTATTGCTGTTTCTAGTATTTCTAAAACTATGTCAAGTAAGA
>NW_020952508.1:0-1550 GCF_900497805.2 Vombatus ursinus
GCTCATTAAGATACCAGACTAAATGATCTCTGAGGTTGCTTTCAATTTGATTTGATTTGATTTGATTTGATTAGATTCTTTGACATTTCTTTCAAAGAGAGTGATACAAGATTTCCCCTTTAGTATACAAGGGTAGATGTATATTAAACTCTTCTTAAAATCTCTGGCTCCTGGCTCAGAGACCTTTGGAATGGGAAGGTACACTTGAAATTATATAGTCCAAACCATTCCTTTTAGATTCAGAGGGATTGTGTGATTTGCTCAGGGTTATGTGGCAGGTTACTGAAAAATCTGGACTGTAACACAGTTCTCCTGTGTCCCAGGCAACCTAGCATATATGTTTGGATTTTTATCATTCTTTCTTTTTTCTTTCTTTTTTTTGGGAGACAATTGGGATTAAGTGACTTGCCCAGGGTCACACAGCGAGTAGTGTCTGAGGCCAGACTCTGGTCCTCCTAACTGCAGGGGTGTTCTATCCACTGTGACACTTAGCTGCCCCATGTCCTTTTTTTTTTTCCTCATTCTTTCTTAAAGAGAAAAAGACCTACACCATCTAACAACAAGCTTTTTGTTTACAGGCCCACCAATCTGCATTCCATCTACCTTTATTTCAGTTCTCTTTTTATGAAGCAATAAATAAAAAAAAAAAAGTAGCATGTAGGTTTTTACTGAATATTCCATGTAACAAATGTTGCTTCTTTTCTAGAAGTTAGGTCTTTCCAAATATAATACCTTGTAGACATCTTGTCTTGAGCAGTTGCAAAATAAGACATTGGTTGTAATTATATATCTCTTGTTCTTTTGCTAGTGCATTAATAATTTTGCTCGGCGCATTGGATATAACACTTCTCTTGATTTGCCTGATAAAACCTTACAGTTTGTGAGAGACCACCCATTATTGGACAGTGCCCTTCATCCAATTGGGGGTATGCCTGTGTTACTGAAAAGAGGCTCAATTTATACCAAGATTGTGGTAGACAGAATAATTGGTCTGGATAAAAGAGCCTATGATGTCTTGTTCCTAGCCACAGGTAAGTGATTCTTTGGAAAAGGTTTAGAATAGGATAACAATTCTTAATCTAAAGAGATTTTCACAGCCATGGGAAAATGGTTTTCATGCTCTTTTTCTTTTTTTCTTTTTTCAGTTCTCTTTTTTTAAATTAATTTATTTATTTTTAGTTTTCAACATTTGCTTTTACAAGATTTTGAGTTCTAAATTTCCCCCCTTTCCTACACTCTCCCCTCCCCAAGACAGCAGGCAATCTGATATAGGCTATACACGTATGATCATATTAAACATATTTCTATATTTTAAGTCATGTTATGAAAGAGGAATCAGAACAAAAGGGGAAAATCATGAGAAAGAAAACACAAAAAAAAAAACAAAAAAAAAAGAGAAAATAGTATGCTTAGATCTCCATTCTGATTCCATAGTTCTTTCTCTGGATGTGGATAGCATTTTCCATAATGAGTCTTTTAGAATTATCTTAGATAGTGATGCTCCTTTTCTTGATACAAAAAGAATTTTTAACTAAATCTTAACTCTATTG